>NC_042617.1:31230802-31541938 GCF_901001135.1 Rhinatrema bivittatum | reverse complement strand
TCTTACCTCATGCTTCCCTGCTTCAAACCCTTGTGGATGATGGCAGTCAGGCTTTCTTACTGCTGTTGAGGCAAGGAGTCCACAAACTCTTGACCTGCTTCCATAGATTTCTTTGTATTATATATAGTTGGTAGGCGGCTATACGGGATACCAACATGGAGCCTTGGAAGATTTTCCGACCCAGACCATCCAGGAACTTCTGGTCTTTACCAGGTGGAGCTGAGGAATGCGGGTGCAATCGCTTGACCTTCTTTTGTGCGGATTCAACCACAACAGATTGGTGAGGAAGTTGTGATTTTTGAAAACCTGGAGAATGTTGCACCAGGTATGTTGCATCTGTCTTTCTGTTAACTGGTGGGACAGTGCCAAGATGCTCCCATAGGCGGTGAAGGAGATCCAACAGGACTTCATGCACTGGAATGGCCATAATTTCCTTGGGGGCATCAACAAACTATAAAACTTCCAAGGTTTTGTGACGGGTGTCCTCTTCTGTCACCAGGTTGAAGGGATTGGTTTCAGACATTTCCTTAATAAAATTGGCAAAGGAAAGGTCTTCAGGAGGAGACCGTGGTCTCTCTTTGGGAGGAGAAGGCTCTGAAAGTAAGTCCTCTGATGTGGATGTATCTGTGTCCACATTCTCCCATGGATCGTAGGGAGCTCTTGAAGGAGGGAGAATGTCTAACATTCCAGGGCACGTAGGCATCGATGGAGACCTCGATGGAGGGTGTACCGGCATTGATGGAGGCGTCAATGGAATCAATGGCATAGAGGGGAACAGAGGATGTTTTGGCCTCGAGAGCCCCGATGAACCTGGAAGCAGTTCCGGCATCAAAGCTGGAGTCTGACTAAAAGTTGTGTCGTCTTCCTCCGAGAAGCCCGGAACGGGTATTGGGAGCTGTAGAGATCTTGATGGCTGACTCGGTGCCTATGGAACGGGCTGAGTTGGAAAAGTGCCGATGAGGGTTTCAAGTTGGTCTAGCAGCGGTGCAAATATCTATGGGTTCCGGGGTCGGTGCCGGTATGGGGGCCGGCATCAATGGCGGTTGCAGGTTTCGGAAAGCATCAAGGACTGCCTGGCTGACAAGGATGTCCAGTTCCGCCCTGAAAGTTGATGTGGATAGAGCAGTTACAGGGGGTGGCAGGCTAGGCATTACTGGCCCTTCCACAGGAATTTGTGGAGGCACAGTACACAGCACTGATATCAGTGGGGGAACGCCTCGGGGTCTAGGGTGCAGAGGAGAATAGGGGCTCCTCTTTGAAGGTGGCTCGATAGCCATCAATGCTGCTTAGATGTTGGCGCTGGCACCAGCACCGGGCATGGACTCACATCGGTGCCGGTGATGATGTTTCCCTCGGTGCTCGGGCCGGTCTTTCCCTGGCACCGAGAATACTGCTATCGATGTCCTGGATGGCGTCAATGATGGATGGTCACCGTCTCCCTGCTGCTCCCGGCAAGGTTTATCAGTGGATGGCCATTTACTCGTCGGTGATGACTGGGCAGAAGTCAATGGAGTTGGTTTTAATTTAAAAAGAGACTCCATTTTGTCAAGACGAGCCCATCTGCCTTTCGGAGTCATTTGGGCACAGTCAGAACACCAGCGGACATTGTGCAAAGAGCCCAGACACAGGACACACACGGTGTGCGGGTCAGTGATGGACATTGTTTGCAGACACTCTGGGCACTTTCTAAACCCAGTCGCCATGTCGAAAAAGGGCACAAAACAGTCTGTGACCTGCGGGAACCAATTGATAAGGCGGCAGGAACCGACCGGAGACACGGGAAAAGTACTCACCGAGCGTCGGAGAGAACAGAGCGCGATGGGAGACCCCTGTAAGGGACTTTTTAAAGAAGTAAATTTTAAATCTTTCTGTGAGGAAAAAAGGTGAGAGAAATCTCACAGAGCTCCTAACCCAGGAGGCAAACTGCAGTGCGGAAAAAAAGAGACTGAAGGGAGACCCCTGTGGCCACAGGGATTATGGCATGCTGGGCATACTCAGTGTGCTAGTCAAAGTTCTAGAAACTTTGACAAAAGTGTTCCGTGACAGGGCTCCATCTGATGACATCACCCACATGCGAGGACTACCATCCTGCTTGTCCTGGGAGAAGCCCTTATACAGTAATTGCATAATACAGCAAATGCTGCAAAATGGGGGCAACTGTGCTGCTACTGTAAGAGCCCCAAAGAGCTTACATGAACAGGCATATAAATACCAGTTTATAACACTCCTGCTGGAAAAAGCACCTGCCCCAAAGAGCTTATGGAATATTTACTCAGAGTTCAGATCAGGAGTGCTTTGCTTTCCCTTTAGTAAGTACCTGCCAGCTTCTCAGGCAACGTCAGAAAGATGAGAGACACAATTATTTCTTTAACCAAAAATCTAACTTGCACTGGAAAACTTGTTTTTCCTCAGTGATGAAAGTAACATTATATAAAACATTCATTAAATTAATACAAGTGTTATTTCTCTACAATTATCTTTCAGATTTTTGTAACAGAACTCTCTCCCCCCCCAAAAAAAAAAACCCCCAAACAAACAATCTCCCCATCCCCTTTCTCAGGGTTCAGACTTTTTGTTACTTGGTAACTTTCTTCCAGCATTGGGGTGCAGTTCCTGAAGAAAGCTTCTTTTGGCTCTGCGTTTAGGAGTCCATCTGAAAGGAAAGGTTCCACATCTTGAGTCCTGCAGCCAGGGCTGGTGCAAGGGTATTAGGTGCCCTAGGCAAGCCTTCTGTCTTGCACCCAAGCCCATTCACACCCAAGTAGGTGCTTCTCTGGGCCACCAGCAGGATGGGCACTGCTCGCGGCCTGCCAGATCGCTGCTCCTCTCTGCTGTGAGCAGGATAGGTTCCGTGCACGGCCCCACATGGCTGCTCTTCAGCACCCCCTATTGATCGGTGCCCACCTAGTTCACCTAAAGGGATGCGCTGGCTCTGCCTGCAACCCATTTGAATTCTCACTGGCTTCTGGCCTAAAGCTACGCTACTGGTAGCACAGGTCAGTTGTCTCCTGTGGTGTCTATGCAGGACTAAAGGAATCCCATCCTTTTGCTGGCTGCAGTTATTCTACCTGCAATTTCTTCAACTATGGGACATGTGCATTGCCCTTAAACATGGCTGCTGTAGAGCAATAGCAGCCAACTGAGCATGCTCTATGCTCTTCTCTCTGAAGTCTTCCTAAAGGGAAATTCACTGTGAAAATAGCGGCGATTATACTTACAGAAGAATAAATCTTTGCACATATGACAGTTTTGCACAGGATTAGTGACAATTGTGCTAATAAATGCCTTCCCCAACGAAAAATATATTTTTTTAAACTTTATGATGTCTAGTGTGTCTGTTCAGTTATTTTATATACATATATCATGTTTCATATGAACTACATGTGCGTACATGCATTTTTTTTTTTTTTTGGATTAGCATGCTTTGACCGAATGAGTAAAGGAAACCTGAGCTTAAATGTACCTCATGTTTTTTAGCATGCTTTATTACCTCAGGCCCGTAGTCATGTAACATCTCTGTGCTCCCACGCAGAGGGGACCGATGCAAAAAAGTTGCGCTAAAGTGAGTGCTGAGTGTTCAATGCCGGCTTTCTTAACACGCCCCCAGGCACCTCTCCTGGGGCCACGATGCAATATTTAAATTAGGGCTCGCGCTGTCGAGGAGGCGCTAGGGGCGATTGCACGACCCTAGCGCTTCCTTGACAGCATGCGCCCGTGAGAGGTCCACTGTCAGCAGCTATCCGCCGGTTAAGAAAACGGATGCTGATAAATTCAGCGTACATTCTCCGACTCTGATGACCAGCACCTAAGGAGTGTATAAATCAATATTAAAGGGTCGGGCACTTAATATTAATTTAGTCACTCCTTCACTTATTGCCGATTGGTCCCTTCACTGTCACATGTCAGTGAAAGGACCAATCCCCTTTCAGAAGGTTGTCCTGAAAGGGGATTGGTCCTTTCACTGACAAATGTCAGTGAAAAGGACCAATGGGCAATATGTGAAGGAGTGAATAAATTAATATTAAGTGCCTGACCCTTTAATATTGATTTATTCATTCCTTACAGTGGGGCAGTCAAGTTCAGAAAATGGACGCTGAATTTATCAGCGTCTGTTTTCCTAACCTGTGGATGTGCCAGGGGTTCAGGAACCAGACGCTTGTGAACTGAGCATCCGCTTCCTCCAGCAGACTGCCCTGCTTTAAAAAAAAAAAAAAAAAAAAAAGTTGTTCCTCCTACTTAATATCCCAACGATATTAAGTAGGAGGCAGTACAGAAAAGCATTTTCTGCTTTTCTGTACTAGTTTTAGGTGCGCTCAGGATTTAACGCTTGCTTCGGGCAGGCGTTAATTTCTGATCGCTAAAATGTGCATCCTAGATGCACATTTTTTTTTTTTTTGCATTGGGAGTAAATAGCTAATAGCCTCATTCACATGCATTTGCATGTGATGAGTGCTATTAGTTTCACTCCACGTTGGACGCGGGTCGTAGAGGCACTAATCCCCTTATTAGCACCTCTACGACCTGCATCCAACTGCGGGTTAACAGTGCGCTCGGCTGAGCACACTGTATTGCATCAGTTCCAGCGTGCATGGGCTTTGGGAAGGGGCATTGGTGGCATGAGTAATTTTGCACAATGCTATAGATTTTGATGGTGCTGTATCAGGAGTGGGCACAGCTTTTGGCTCAAGAGAGAAGGAGAAGCCAGAGGTCCAACAAATCAATGATATTTACAGCCATGCATCTTCTGCGCTCAGCACCATGGGTAAAGACATTTGCTGCTATAGGCCAGAGTAAAAGCTCTTGCAGAATTATTTGCCCAACTTCTGTAATGCTACAGAAATGAAAGTGGATGGCCCAGTACTTAGAATAATGAACTAGGACCCCAATGACCTGGATCTGAATATTCTGCCAGGAGAGTCGTCAAGAGCTTGGGTGACTCACTTTCTCTCACTAGTTTAGGTATCCCAATTAGATTGAATGCACTCTAGCACAGGGACTCTACATCTATTGTAAAAGAACTTGATTCAAGGCACTATAATATATATACTGAAATAGTAATTTATTTTGTACAGGGATATCATTTAAGTAGAGGAAATGTTACCATCAAAAACCAGCAATGGCAACTAGTGTACTGTCACTTATCAATTAGGAAAAGAACTGTTCAAAGGTAAAAAGATCCTACAGCTGAGCTGAAGGTATCCAGCCAATGCAATAAAGTAGCAGGAAATGTTAATAGTATGTTCAGGTACATAAGTGGAGATATCCAAAGGAGAAGAAAAAAAAAAAAGAGGTGAGATTGTCCTTATATAAGTGACTGAGACCTCACTGACTTCAGAAGGCCACTGAGAAGATAGCAGCAATTTGGAGAAAGGCTACTAAAATAGTAGAGAGCATGCAATACAAACCCTATACACAAACTGTAGCTGTCAGAGGCAGGAGAGATACAATAGAAATTATTTAAATACTTAACAGGCTTCAATAACTTACTTTTCCATAGTTTCAAGGGGATCGTAATATGAAGATGGAAGGAGGGGGGGCTTGGACGAAATTTGAGAGAGGATGGCGGATGCCTGGAATAGCCTAGGAGCTGAAGCAGTAGCAAGCACCTGTGACAGAGAGCAGCAGCAGGAACAGAAGAGGTTGGATAAAAGTACATGGCTCTGAATGTTTAAAATCTAGGAACTGGGAGAGAGCAAAGGGAAGAGAAAAGTTGGAAAACAAGGCTCATGATCTATTCTGTTGCTAGATTTTGAAGCATTAATACTGTTTGGGTTTTTTTTTCTTTAAGACTTGTTTCTAAATACTCTTACCACCCCGCTTGTTCAGCCATTGCAGTTACAATGCCTTGGGGCCGGTCGCTACAGCCCCCTTCAAAATCCATTATCCCTAACAAGCGGTCAGATAGCTGGGTTCTCACTCCCTCCATTAGGACTGAAGCATCCTCAACAACCCACCCAGTGCTGATTAGGAACAATCCCACACCCTACTTTAACACTATCTGGCACTTGGGCCTCTCAGACTATTCCCAGGAAGCAGGTTCACTGTTCTTTGTTGGTACTCACACCCACATGGGCAGGCGATCATTGCTGGAGAGATTCTTCAAAAGTTTGAGGCTTTCGAAAACATATTTTGCCTTCGAAAGGAAAGCATAAAATAGTGCAAGGTCTTATTGTTTTGCTTTCCTGGAAAATGTAGTTATGCCAGAAAATATACTTGAGATCTCTATATAAATTTCTCAACTATTGTACTTTTCAATCTTCCCTCCATGCCGCCCATGTAACAGGACAATAGTAACATTTCTAGGAATCCTAGAGTGTTTGAGAACGAATCTATTAACTCATTGCTTCCTACAGTTTTAAAATAATCACCGAGCCCCCAAGTCCTTCCAATCAAAGAAGAGAGCGGCTTTTGGTGATCAGACCCATGGCTTGTTACTGCTGTATAGGAACCAAGGCTGTACAGGCCAATGAAAACAGCTGTACAAGTTTGCTTTGTTTTGTACAGGCTCCACCCTACAAAAATTTAGGTAGTAACAAGAGTTGATAGTAATATAAAAAACTGATCCCTCTTTTGATTTTTTAAAATTTTATTTCAGAAGGAAATAAGCTTACATTTTTTTTTTTTTTACCATTCCTTCTACTTAGCCACCTTTGCGATTCTAATTAAAATCAGGGACTACAGTACTGATCCTTATCAGAACCCCATATAGGCATCACAGCACTCTAAGTAAAGCAGGACCAATGGGATCAGTGAAAGAAAAAAAAAAGTAAAACATAATAAATTAGGATACAAAGAAAGGAAACCTAGAAATAAGATTAAAAGACACAAATAGTGCCAATACTCAAAAAAATTGATTTTTTGGGGGGCATAAGTCTATCCTGCATTTTTCGAAGGAGAAATTTGTTACCTGCTAATTTATTTTCCTTGAATGCAGCCAGAGCAGTTAGATGCATGGGTTTATGCGCTTCCTAACCAGCAGAGGAGAGAACAGGTTTGTTGATGTCACCCCTTACAGAGTCCTTTGCTAACCTCAGCCTGCCAGTATTCAGTTAACAAGCTAAGAAAATGTCACAGGCTCCCTCTACCCCTCCCTAAGCAGGGGACTTCCAAAGAAAACAGCAATCAGATCTCAACAGAGGAAACCAACATGAGGAACATGTTAGCTGCAGCTGATTACTATGAATTCTGCACTGCAAGTCATTAGCATTCACTCTGAATATCTGAATCAGCAGATATGAAAACTTGTGGCAATCTAGGAGGGTCTTGGACTACCCTGGCTGGACTCAAGGAAAGGAAGTTATGAGGTAAGAATACATTTCTCCTTCCTCTTCATCCTGCCAGACCAGTCCAGAGACATGTGATACACCCAAGCTATCCCTCATCGGGATGAAATACTGCCAACCCTGCTTTTAAAAACCCCAAGCCAAAGGCTGCCTCTTCTCTGGCTTGGCCAGAAAGATGATAATGCCTCAAGAATGTAAGGAAAACTATTTTGCCATTCTGCAAATCCCCACCAGTGATACCAAGCAGAGCTCTACCCACAATGAAGCCTGCACGCTGATGGAGTGTGCCCACAGCCCTTTGGCTATATAAACTGAGTCTATGGTCTCCCTAATCCAACAAACTATTGATGTCTTTGAAGCTGCTTCGCCTTTTCTGTATCCACTGAAAAGAACAAAGATACAAATTCCTGAAGTAATTGGACACCTTCAAATACCAAAGAAAAGTCCTCTTACATCCAGGTAATGAAGCAGTTAATAGTCTTCCTAACAAATTTCTCTTGAAGGAGGGGAGACATCTGATTTCAGTGAAACTGAAATACTACCTTGGGAAGGAAAGAACTCAAGAACTGTACCTTACACAACATGGTCTCCAGTTCCAAAATTTGCATGGATGAAAAAGATAGTCACCAAAAACATTGTTTTAAGAGTGAGATGTTTAACGAAAACCCCTCTCATTGACTCAAATGAAAGACCATTTAGGGATCTGAAAACCAAATTCAGATCTGAGGAAGGAACCAATTCCCGCATGGAAGACTGAATATGCTTCATTCCTCTTAGGAAATGTCATATGTGGGCAAGGTATCGATAGTCTGCCCATAAGGTGGCCACTTCAACAAGCAATATCCACTACTTGTACCTTCATGGAGTTCAGGGCCAAACCCTTAACCAAACTCTTTTACGGGTCCAAGATAGACCCTACTGAAGTTCTCTTTGCCGCCAGATTACTATCTGTACACCATGCCTCAAAAATCCTCTAGATTCTCATATATGTCAGAAATGTAGAAATGTTCCTGGAGTGCAACAGAGTATTCCCTACATGTTAAAAGTAACCCTTTTTAGCCAAACATGCTCTCTCAAGGGCCATACAAGTAAGACAGAACTGAGAGGAGTCCTCATACATCACTGGATGCTGAAATAGTGTTGGTTCAGTCCAGAGGCCCATTAAGAGTACAGGCATCTCACCAGGTCCGCATACCAGGAGTACCTTGGTCAATCAAAAGCTACCAAAATAATGAGAGACTGATATTTGGATATCCTCTGCAACTCGTTGCCCAACAAGGGCCATGGAGGAAACAAAGTAATCCTCAATCTGGCTGAATTTGGTTTTCAGATCCCTAAATGGTCTTTCATTTGAGTCAATGAGAGGGGTTTTCGTTAAACATCTCACTCTTAAAACAATGTTTTTGGTGACTATCTTTTTCAGCCATGCAAATTTTGGAACTGGAAACCATTCCTGAAACAGGGCATCCAGATCAGATGAATTCTGTTCCTTCTTCTAGTTGAAGAACTTCCTTGCCATTCATGCTGAAACCATTAAATCCATCTCTCATTCTCACCATTTGGCTATTATCCAGGAGGAAACCTCTTCCAACAGACCCCACTCTCCAGGATCTAGTGTGTTCCTGTTGAGAAAGTCTGCCTGAACATTCTCTATTCCTACTATGTGAGCTGCCAAGAGAACCCTTGCATATTTCTTTGTCCACCTTAGCAACTGGGCTGCCTCTTCCATCACCTGAGGATGCCTGGTCCCTCCCTTATGATTCATATACACCACTGCATTGCCTGAGAGGATGCAGACCTCTTGACCATGAGGAGCACATTCTAGAAGTGCCTTCCTTATTGCTTTTGTTTCCAACTGACTGATGGACCATTTGGACTCCAAATTTCCTGGGCTACCTGATCCCAATAATGCGTCCCCCATCCAAAAGAGACTGGCATCAGTCATTACCATCACCCCAAATAGGACAATTGAGGTCCCTCTCCACTTTCAGGTTCCTGACCACAGGCCACCAATCCAAGCTTACACTGGGGTCTGTTCTGCCAACAATTGAGGGGGTCCACCTCGATAGCAAGGCCCACTGCAAGGGATGCATGTGCACTTTCGCCCAAAGTACCAAGTCTAAAGCTGCCAACATAGATCCCAATACCTGAAAGCAATCCCAGACTTTGGGCTTCTGGACCAACAAACTGCACATCTGCCTCTGCAGTTTCTAAATTCTTTCCTTTGTCATCTGTACACGACCTTCATGTCAAAACGTGCCCACAGATACTCCAAGGATTAGGTGGGAAATAACTTGACTTTGGCAAAACTGACAACCCAGTCCAGCTTCGGCAACAGCTGCATCTATCTGGCCATTGCTGCTTTGTTTTCCAGAGCAGACTTCACCCAAATCAGCCAATCGTCCAGATATGGATGAACCAAAATCCCTTCTATGTAGGGATGCCATCACCATGGAAAATATTCTTGGAGCAATTGCCAGGCTGAAGGGAAGCCCCTAAAAGTGGAAATAATTTCCAATAACCCTGAAACAGATAATTCTGATGTTCCTCTCATAAATATAACCCTCCACCAGATCCAGGGACCTTAGGAATTCCCCTGGTCTTACTGCTATCATAATCAGCTTCAAAGTTTCCATTCTGAAGTGAACAACCTTCAGAACCCTGTCAACTTGCTTCAGGCCTAGAATAAGCCAAAAGCAGCCTTCCTTTTTTGTGACGACAAAGTAGATAGAATATCTTCCTCGACCCCAGACCCAGACTGACTGTTCCTGTGTGCTAAAGATGGTCCAGTATAGTCATTCCATGCAAAAGAGGAAGACAAGAGGACACTAAAGACATCAGTAATAGGATGGGAAAATTCCAAGACACAGTTGTCCCCCTTCTTCTAGAACCCAGTGATTTGATGTAATCTGGAACCATTTCCAGTAAAAGGCTGCTAGTTGCTCTCCTATCCTCTGATCCAGAGAAAGGCCCCTATACCTTCTTTGGGAATTTTAAGTGCCTCTGGTATAGAGAGAATTCTTGCCTTTGCTTCCTCTCAGCATCTAGAAAGGAATGAACCTAATAAAATGCTTACCCCACTGACCATCTTAGGACTTCTAGGGCTTAGAACATTTAGAGTGGAGAAACAGGTTCTCTGTTGTTGCCCAAGACACTCTTTTAGGCTGGTCATTGGGTAGTCTAGACACCTTAGATTCAACTAAGGCCTTTATCAACTTTGAGAGCTTACCCAAATAGAAGTTGTTCCTTGAAAAGAAGTTTGACCAGCTGTGCTTAGATGCTGAAGTCACAACCCAGTTTTTTATCCAAAGTAAGTATTGGGGCTGCTATAATCGAGGCCATACTCTGAGTCAAAGCCTACAACAAATCTGCAACAATTAAATCTGAGCTGCCTCTCAATTCCATCTCAACAGTTTCCAAGGACCTTTCCTGGAGATGCTGAGACAAATGCAGACCTGTCCTTGCCACACTACTGCATACCATGGCTTGTATCATCAAATCGAAAGCTTCAAACACCTGCTTAAGTAACAACGTGATCTTCTGATCCTGCATATCCTGGAGAGCTGTGTCCTTCTCCATTGGAATAGTGATTTTTTTGTGACCGCATAATGCAGTGCATCTACTCTAGGGTCCTTCAGCATTTCCATCTCTTCTGACATGAGAAGATAAAGCTTTGCCTATTTTCAAATTGGTATCTAGTGAATCCCACTCTGCCAAGATCAATGTCTTGATTGATCTGTGGATGGTTTCCTTAACCCTGCCATGATAGAATCTTCTGCTGACGTAACCACCTACTCTGCAATGTTCAGTCAGCAAAAACTGTGAGGCTGAAATTCAGTGCATCCCACAGATGTCCTCTCTCGCCCTCCTCCAAGCTGACAGACATGTGCCACAAGCATTGCCCAAGCCAGCGCACCTGCCATGCTCTGACAGAACTGCTATGGCTACCCCCCTCCTTGGAACTGACCTGTATTCAAGTGGTCCTTTGCCTCTACTGAGGAGAAACAGGTTGCTGGAGCTCCCTTCCCAACCTGCACCAAATGCTTTTTCAGCAAAACGTTTCCTTTTTTTTCACAGCAGCTTTAATGTCCAGCCTAAATAGGGCAGCAGTAGTACCAACCAAAAGAAAGGGAAGTGAGAGAGACGAGGGGGAGATTCTTAAGAGCAGGGGAAAAGAAGACCCCACAAAAGTGAGGAAGTGGGGAGGGGAAAGGGAAAATTTCACACACTAGGAAACCTGTCCACAACTGGAAAAAACCCTGTTTGAAGGGTTATGCTCAACTAGGAGAGAATCAGCTCACTGATTGTCACTTCAGGAGCAGCCCACGACAATTCCAAATTTCTCTTTATCTGGCTTAGACCAGGCTTCATCTTATACCACGGGATGCTTATGCTTGCGTACTATGTTTAAAAGGATTTTATGTAAATGTAATATATGTTTTTATTGTATTTTGTTATATCTATTTTAACCCTTGATCTGCACTGAACGCCAAGTGCATGGAAGTTGCAGTTTTTAATAAGTGAATTACCATCTACTGGGGATAGAATAGTGGCAGGCTGGGGTCAGCAGGGACCTTATATGAGGAGTGATGTAAGCAAACCTGTTGTAGTGCTGGTTGGGGAGCATAACCCATGGGTCTGCACTGGTGTGGCTGGCTGAAGAGGAATGAGAGGCTTAAAGTATATTCAGGGCTGCACCACTTTATCAAGACAAGCAAATCCTGCACGGTTCAGGGACTGGCAACATTCAGATATTTTCTTTTTAAAACCATCATCCGCTGATCCATATTTATAGATGCTAGAAGGTGTTTGCAGTTCTGAAAATATCAACTTCCAGAACTCATTTTATTTACGGTTAACATTTTTTTTTTTGTGAGAATAAAAGATTTATATTTCTTAATTAGCAGAACAAATTCAGGTAAATACAAATTTCACACTAAAGGTCTGCAGTGGCACAATATAATCAACAAGGGATACAGAAGCCTTATTTTAAACTATACAAAATTTTCAACATGAAAATCCTGTTTTTGTTTTTTTTTTTTAATTTTCTTTATACATTAACATATAAAAGGCCCCATTTGATGAGGCATCTAAAAGAATCATAAACATCCCCCTTCACTTTCTCTAGCATCTCCCAAACTCCAAATCAGAGAACAATTACACTGAAGTTTTTAATACTCTATATTAAACTAACAATCCAATACACACTATATACAAGATTAACATTTGAGAATCTGCTCGGAGGCAGCTCTGTACACTTGGTTTTGCAGTTCCTAGCACTGGGCAGCCCAATATTTCGTTGGTAGACATCAATGTTTGGGTGAGAACAGGTTATTAAAAAGGTATACAAAGGTGGAACACATGAAGAAAGCTTGTAACTGCAGCAAGATCAATTCCTCCATCCCTTTTTAATGAAGGAAGAGGCAGTGTAAAACTTGCACCATAAAATGTCTCCACTGTGATTTGTTTTCCTCAACCACCAGATGTCAGCCAGCCAGCCAGCTCCTCATTTTAGAGCATATCTTTAGCACAGGGTGAAGCACCTCTCTCGGAGATGCACAGTACTGTATTTCTTCTTAAGGGAGAAAGCCTATCTAAGTAATTTTCTGCACAACTTCAAAGGTGGGTCAGAAACTCATGCACAAAGTTTCTCAGTGTTGGCAGAATAAAGTCCAGACTGCTGGCTACTTGGCACTGGAGTTCTAATCAAGACCAAGCAAAGCCAGGACCAGATCCCCCTTAACCTTCTTCCTTTCCACCAGCAGAGCTGGGGACCAGACTCCCTCCACCTTCTGCTCCACCAGCAGAGCTGGGACCAGACTCCCTCCACCTTCTGCTCCACCAGCAGAGCTGGGACCAGACTCCCTCCACCTTCTGCTCCACCAGCAGAGCTGGGACCAGACCTCCGCCCACACTTACTTCACCAGGAGCCAGGTTCAAATCCCTACACATCTTCACCAGCACAGCTGCATGCATAGACTGCTCACAATTCATCCAGAGCCCGGTCTCAGCTAAGAGAGGTTTGTGCATCCTTCCATGAGAACAGACTTGGACATGGTCCAGCTGAAGCAGTGAACATGCTACTAAATGTAAAATCTTCTGTCCTTGTGTCACAACCCAGAAAATGTCAAGTAATGCTGGTCAGATCATCTAAAAAGAAGAAAATATAAGAAAGCCTTTTCTCTTTCTTTATTTGGCATCCAGAGTTTGGGAAGGAACCAGATTTGCCCAGTGCGTGCATTTCACTTTGCCGCTATTCAGATGTCTCTTTTTCAGTCCCTGTTGGTGTTGTTGGCTGCAAAGGCATGTAAATTTCCCATCTGGCTGAGACCACTCTGAATATGTGCAACATGGATCTCTACGTTATTCTGAAAGCAGCTGGACAAAAGGAAAGAAGAAAAATAGTGAAAGGCGTCATTCAAAGAACCAATACAAACATATTCTGAGACATAACATGATACAGAAACTGCCTATGACAAGGATTAGCCATCAAATGCTCTTAATCTGCAGACTGCACGTTCAGAAAACAGAATTAGAATTTAGACTACATTCAGCAGAGCACAAATCACGTTCTCTCATGTCACAGCGTGGCAACAGTACCTTGGGTTTCATCATCACCACTGTCACCAGCACAAACAAAGCTACGGTACTACACACAGATTCAGACCCTCTTCATAAAGGCTCCCAGTTTTCTGGAACCAGAAGAAAGGTCAGCGGTAGAGTTCTGCAGTCACCAAATGACTCTTGTATTTCTGCAGCTAATCATTGCCACCTCTTACTCACAGGAAATGGCTGGAAAGATTTAAGAAAAAAAGCCAGTCATGGACTGACCCATCAACACCTTGTACTGGAACAATATAGGTGTCCTTAATAGGAAGGTGCAGCACATGCAAACAGATACTATGAGGAGCAGAAATCAATAATCTGGTCCTGGGTAAGAACGCACTATAATAAAGGCCCTGAACTGTCGTATGGGATAAGAGAGTGCATTTATAGGCAGTCTTAGATTATGTTTTTCTACACTAATGGCACTAAATGCAATCATGGAATTGCTTTCATCTTTAGAAACGTGACAGCTGGGAAGAAATCTCCGTTATGTCTGGGAATGACGAGGAGCATGCAGAAAGGAAAGTAAACAGTAGCTACCCAATATTGGAAGCATCTATCGAAGCCTTGATATCGTTTACTGAATCCGTTAATGACTTGAATTCAAATGAGTTTAGGTCGCCTCCTTCTGCTAGACACTGCAGGAGGAAAAAGAGAGATTAGCCGGGCAGCTCTGCTATGTTTGGGAAGTAGAAAATGCACAGCAGCAAGGTATATATAAACATGTTAAATGTAATCTTGACCACTCGGAAAAGCAGCACCTAGAGCAAAATCTTTTTAGACGCCAATCAGAACTGCATGCAAGCATCCCACACGTACATGGAAAACATGAAGACAATAACGGAATTTCAACATACGGGGACTGTCGTCACAATAAAAAGGTGCATACCGTTTACTGAGAGAGTTATAAACAAAATATGGTGAACAGAAAAACCTAAAGAGTAATCATAAAAATGAAAAAAACAGACTTAAGTTAATATTTTGAAGGCCCTAGTCAGTACTGCTGCTGTAAGAGAAACGCAAGTTTACAAGCAGCTAAGGTTCAATTACAAACCAGGGCAAAATCACCAAAGTTTGCCTCAAAGGTTTACAGGACAGGAAAAAAAAAAAAAAAAAAAGAACGATAGAGCCGCACAGCAGTACCAGCGAGGGAGGAGCCTTCGCCGGCCTGTCTCACTCTGCTTCCGGAGCAGAAATTTACCTTGATTTGTAAGAGGATTGCTGTAAGCCTCGAGATCAAATCGGTCAAGCTCTCGCTTTCTACACAAGGCTGCCCTGTGACGGTGGTGTTTGCCTGCCGCACGATTTCCTGGGCTGCCTCTTCACACCTGCGCCTCATGTCTGTGGGCTGGTCTGCGGGCTGAAGGCCTTGGTCTGGAGCAAGCTGCCGACACAGAAAACAGCATTGCGGGCTTAGACCACACGTGTGCCCCCCTCATTTGCACAGGCATGTCTGTCAGCCTCGAAAGTAAAGCTCTCATGGAGAACAGCATGGCCTTCACGGACACGCCTCCCTCTCCCCCTCAATCGCCTACTGAGAGAACTACTGCACTCTTTCCTTATTACCTTAATTTAATTCTTATAAAAGGGATCACACTGTTCTAATCGAGGTATCCTTTTCCTCATGATGCATCCCAGGCACAGAGATACATTTGTGTGTGTGTTGAAAGTGCAGAAAACACTCGAGCATTTCGCACGGTGCTACAGACCTTTTGATTTGATTCTGAAAACTTTACTTTCCACGTGCTCTCTCTCTCGACGCAGAAAGCTCCCTTTGCACAAAGCGCAGCTTAAATTGCTCACTTTTGTGATGCGTTACCTCGTAACAGTGCTGCTGAACTTTATGTAAAACTTTGTTCAGGTCCTTGTTCAGTTGTTCCAAATCCAGCACAATGGTTGCGTATCGCCTCTGGAATTCAATGCTGATGGGTATGGAATAGGATTTCTGTAAGGAGGAAGATGAAATGCATTATTTAACCTTTTCAAACAGGAGACACCCCTTGCCCCTCTCCCCCCCCCACAAGCATGCCAGTGTAGTGAGAGCAGCAGGTGCACAAACAGTCACCATGTCACTCAAGGTCAGGCACTTGTAAGGGCTGAGTCGAGGTGAAGGTGACAGATAGCTCCAGGTCATAAAGGATAGGTTCAGCAAGCACTTGCTACTTCATCCAGGTCAACCTGAAGAGGCTGATCCAGGTCTGGTTTTCCCTTATTTCATCTATGGCCTTGTAGGTCTGCAGCTCTTAAAGAAAATGGAGCTACAAGACTATAGATGCAATTGGATAAAGCTAATTACCTGGAGCTATCTGCCTAACTTCTCCAAAGGCTGCGGCTGGATATAGACTAGAAGGGAACTCTTGCACAAGACTGAATCTTCCAATGTTGCTCTTTCCCAGCCAGGGGTCACCCAGGCAGCACAGAACTGTTTGTCCAATCAGCTGGGAAACCATCAGCTTTATCAGAAAGGAAATTAAGTGCCTCCAGGGGGCAAAATGAGGAGCTGTGGGAGGGAGCTGAGTGTTCCTAATATCCCAGATAGGAGGATTGTATCAGATTATAAGCCTCAAGAATAGTGAACCTTAAGCACAGCTGTCTGTTCTTGTCACATCGGATCAGGTACAATAAAATGGGTCTCCCAAGTTGCTAAGATTACAGAATTCTCACAGAGGTTTGCTTGTTAAAGACTTGGATTTTGCAATACTGCAAGGGGCTGTTTTAAAAGTTAGTTACACGCGATAAAAAAAAAAAAGAGAGAGCAAGCATACCAGTTTTTCTGCTTCTGTGTTCATCTCTCTTAGTTGCTTGATGTGCTCCTTTTTGATCATCAGGATTTTGGATAATCTGGTCTACAAATGAGAAGACAGTTTCAAAAAATCACCAACCCTGTCGGTTTCAGATGCTTTATAACTGGTCAAAAAATGGGCAAGAAAAACCAAACCCCATGACGGCTTCGTATGACCCTGCTTCAGAGCCCTTCAGGGCAAATCCAGACCTGAGGCAGCACTGATCAATGACAAGGCAGCTTTAACAATGATGAGCTGATGACATCACAACATGCGCCTGCCTCACTACAATTTCAACTGAAACAGCAGACAAAGTTTAATAAATATGGATTAAGAGTGGTCTTCATTTTCAAAGGCAGAATACATGGTGTTTAGCCTAGGACAATGTCTAGGGAGTGTCTAGCATTGTGTCTAGGAAGTGTGCTAGCGTACTTGAGTAATGCTCCGTGACCAAAAAGTCCCAGAGATGTGGCCTTTACAACAAAAAAAGGGCAAACTTTTAATCCTTCAATGTTTTTTCCCCGCTACCATTTGAGCTTTGCAGAGGCAGAAAGGGAGTACTGCAGCACAGACTAGGCATCTGGAAATGTCTGTTAACCTTAGAGAGGAATTATTCTTTCCTCAAACACATGGTTGGCTTTCAGTTAACCAGCTACATGCTCGAAGTTTGAGCAAGATGTGATGGCAGCAGCTACTGTTAGAGTTGCCTTCCCCCACTGGTTGGTTCACTGTGCTCGTGTGTTTGAGAAAGCAGAGCTGCTTGCCTGTAACAGGGGTTCTCTGGGGACAGCAGGTTGCCAGTCCTCACGGCATGTGTGACATCATCGGATGGAGCCCAGTCCGGAACTTTGATCTCAAAGATTCTAGAGCTTTCAGCATACCCGACTGAGCATGTGCAGCGGTAGTTATAACCTTGCGCCCTAGGCAGAGACCCTCCCTCAGTCCATGAGAGCGCTAATCCATGAAGAAACCAACTCCCACCAGGAGGCAGGTGGGTTTCACGAGGTCTGGCATTCTGCTGTCCTAGGAAAATAATTCTGTTTTCTCTGAGGACAAGCAGGATGGCAGTCCTCACACATGGGTGAATCCCTAACTACAGGCTGCTGAAAACAAGACAAAGCAGGAAACCCCACAGAGCTGAAAGTTCCAACTTTCTCCCATTTGGCTGTGAGGCAGCTGACCCAAAAACAGTTCTAGGCGGGAAAAGAGTTGGGTTCTACAAAAGAAAACAAAAAACAGATGGACAGACAAAACTGGTGTGTGTAGCAGAGGTACTTAAGGCAGGGTCATGATGCGAAGTTCAGCAAGAAGCTGAGAGTCATCCTGTTTCATTGAAGGGGGAGCCCTCTAGCCTTTCTTTGAAGTAAAGTTTGACCTGGAGGAGGTTTGCTTTCAGTCCTCACTAGGAGAATGTTGCTTGCATCAGGGAATGCTCCAGTGGAGGATAGGGCAATTTTTCCAAGAAAATGTAAGAACTGTATTCTAAGCTGTTGTGCAAGGCTTGGGGGCCATTGAGTGTTTGTTTTTTGGTCAGTTGAATGACCGGAGAAACTGAGTTGGCCTTTCCATGCCAGAACTAGCAGAAGACTGACAGATTTCTTAAGAAGAAAATAAAAATGAGGAAAACCAGCTCTGGATTTGGAGGTGGAGTGACAGGGAAGATGGAGAAAGAACAGAAGACAATGAGAGAGCTCTACCGAAGAGCAGGCTGCGTATTGACAGTGACACAGTAACAGGACTGGGGAAAGTCCATTCAGGCGAGGAGAACAGGCATTCCCACCTGCATTAGTTTCAAATACCAGAAAATGAAAAAACCCATGACTGTAGCATGGAGGATCCAGGTTCAGATCCCCTGTCTGTTGGGGTTGGTTGAGCCTGGGGTGCACTGCGGAGTCAATGAGCTCAAACTGGCACAGAAGGTGTCTCTCAGATTTGGCCAGCGATGGCCACCAATGGGGTCTGGTTGCATTTTTGAGGCTTGAGGCCAAAAGTGCTGTGCTCTTGGATGAAGACTGCACAGTTTCCTTCGGTGTTACAAGACCACTGAAAAATCCTCTCCCCCCACAACCTCAAACCAGGCATTGTGCTTTGATGTGGAAGCCCTGAATCAATGAACTTGGTTACCTTCTAAATTGTTTAAGGTAGCAATTATTAGCTAAAGTCTTCAAAATATCATCTTGCCCTTTTCTTAGCTCAGTTACTTATTTTGGTCTTCTTCCTAGGTCTCCTCCTTAATTCTTAAAAGAATTTCCATACTGTTGATGGGACTAAAGAGCACAGATTTCACCTCTGGTCACACTCACACGATGTATTTCTAAAAGCTACCAGCCCAGAGTCCATTTTTTGTTCAGACTATGGCTTCCAACTGCATGCGGCTCTGGGGCAGGTCGGCCCAGCAGCACCCCGATTTATTCCAATTCATAATGGCGGGAACAGCTAAGTAGGAAGGACTTGCAAAAGTAATCTCTCATTGGGAAAGAAAAATGGGCAATGGAAATTTTGTTTATTCAATGAAACAGTTAACATCAACAAGAATAATGACATATATATGTAATTTTGTTTATGAAGAACCTAAGCCCCTCCCCCTGTATCGGTTGCCTGTGAATAAAGTCCATGGGTAGTAGTGGGCTAGTCTTCAGGAAAATCACAATCAAATCTCCAGTGTGATCTTGGGCAGCCATCGGTAGAATATCATGGTTCACCGATATCATCATCCTTTGGTGGGCACCACGGATCTCTTGTAAGTCCGACCTTTGGTGTAAGGTAGGCAATAAAACCCACCCAAATTAGGGGAGTGTCTACAATTCTCTTTGGCGTTGCTTTTGTAGTAAGGGCGTGCTCCATGGAGCAAAGACGCAGCATTTTTTTAAACCAATGATCACAGCTGGGAGCTTGAGGTTGCAACCAGTGAGTCAGTATGATCTGTTTTCCCACCAACCCTGCTTTTTTGATAAACCAAACAGCCAAAGGTTAGGGTTAAGCGGTAAAACCTTATGTAAATAGATGGCACAAGCGGAACTGACTCGTGTCCCAAAGAGAGAAATTACTGCACAGTCCCAAGAAACAATGAAAATAATGGCTAGCTGCGGTCGCACATTTGAGGCAGTGGTCAGACTGCGCAATGTGCATTTGTTTCGCCCTTATGGGTGTGATATAGCTTTGCCAAAGAAACTTGTATTGAATTTCCCTCAATATAACATTCTCAGATATTCCAGGTAATTCTTGAAAACATTTCCTAAATTCAGTCAATGACAGTGAAAAAAGGCCCCAAGATAACCATTTAGCATATGCTAATTCCATAGGTTTTGAATCCTCGAGATTCTTCACTTCTTTATAGTAGTAAGAGATGGTAGGTTTTTTAGTCTTCCCCACTTGTATAATGTCCCGTATATTTCGAACCTCTGGGGTCTCCCTCAGTTAAAAAAAGGATATTTAAATTTATTTTCATACGTTCCAACGTTAGAAGGAAAATCCTCCATTGACCAAATGAGCCATATCGAAACTATGCATACAATAATGCACTAAAAACCGCACACCTATGGCCTAAAATTTAACTTCACTACCAAGGCTGTGGAAGAGCAAGATCGAAAAGATACAAAGAAAAGGAAATATTAACCACATAATACTATGTGCAAAGAAAGCAAAATTGCTTACCTTGTAATAGGTGTTATCCCAGGACAGCAGGATGTAGTCCTCACATATGGGTATCATCAGATGGAGCCCTGACACGGAAAACCTCTGTCAAAAGTTTCTAGAAACTTTTGGCTGGCACACTGAGCCTACTGAGCATGCCCAGCATGCCATGATATTCTCAGCCATAGGGGTCTCCCTTCAGTCTCGTTTGTAGCAGTATGTGTGAGCTAAAAAAATAAAATAATAAAATGTATCGGACCCAACTCCGCGGGGTGGCAGGTGGGTTCTGTGAGGACTACATCCTGCTGTCCTGGGATAACACCTATTACAAGGTAAGCAATTTTGCTTTATTCCAGGACAAGCAGGATGCTAGTCCTCACATATGGGTGATTAGCAAGCTACAGGCTGAGTCATTCTTGCATTATACCAAGAGCATACAACTTGTGCAACAAGCACAACAACTGGTGTACTGCTGGAAAGAGTGAGGCAGCCTGAAATCACAGCAGGATGAATGTAGAAGGAGTTGGTATTATACTGGAAATAAGTTCTTTAAGACAGATTGTTCAAAGGCTGAATCTTGTCGTCCTTCTTTGTCCAAACAATAATGAGCTGCAAAGGTAACTCCATATTGCAGCTTTACATATGTCAAGAATGGGCACTGAACAATAGTGTGCTACTGATGTAGACATAGCCTTTACTGAATGTGCTTTTACTCGCCCCTGGAGAGGAATGTTCGCTTTTTCATAACAGAATTTGATACAGTCTGCTAGCCAGTTGAAGAGAGTCTGTTTTCCTACCGCAACTCCTGGTTTATTTTTGTCAAAAGAAACAAAGAGTTGGGTGGATTTCCTATGGACCGCCGTGCGGTTCAGATAAAAAGCTAGCGCACGTTTAATATCTAAGGTGTGTAAAACTCTCTCCCTCTGGTGAGAGTGAGGTCTGGAAAGAAAGTAGGCAAGACTATTGACTGATTGATGTGAAAATCTGTTACCACTTTTGGTAGGAATTTGGGGTGAGTGCGAAGGACTACTCTGTCATGCAGGAACCTTGTGTAGGGTGAGTATGTGACGAGAGCTTGTAACTCACTGACCCTCCTAGCCGATGTAATGGCTACTAAGAAAAATACTTTCCATGTAAGAAATTTTTCATCACAGGAATGCAGAGGGTCGAACGGTGACCGCATGAGTCTCGTCAGTACTATATTTAGGTCCCATTCAGTGACCGGTGGTCGAATGGGAGGCTTAAGGTGAAGTAAGCCTCTCATAAACAGACTTACTAGGGGTTGCGCTGTTATTGGCGTATCCCCTATTTCCTTGTGATATGCTGCTATGGCACTTAGGTGTACCCTGACAGAGGATGTCTGGAGACCAGAATCCGAAAGGTGGCATAGGTAATCTAATAAAGGAGTGGGGTAAGAGAAAGGGTCAAAACCTTTCTGTGTGTACCACTTGGTAAATCTAGTCCACTTAAAGTGGTAAGATTTACGTGTGGAAAGCTTTCGTGAAGCTACGAGAACTTTAGAGACTTGTGTCGAAAGATTAAGTGGTTGCAGAATTAAGCTTTCAACATCCAAGCTGTCAGGGCAAGAGTTGACAGGTTGGGATGACGCAACTTGCCCTGATTCTGAGTTACGAGAGTGGGCGCTGTGCCTAGGCAATTGGCTCTCTGATTGAGGAGTATGGGAAACCATAATTGTCGAGGCCTGTACGGGGCTATGAGGATCATTGTTCCTCTGTCCTGTTGTAGCTTCACGAGAGTTTTGGCTATGAGCGGGATTGGAGCATATGCATATAGAAGTCCTGTGTTCCAGGGGCGAGCAAAGGCGTCCCTAGGGAATGCCTGCCGACGATCATGGAGAGAGCAGAACCTTTCCACTTTGTGGTTCAGTTTGGATGCATAGAGGTCTATGGTTGGGCAACCCCAGCATTGAAAGATTTTGCTCGCTACACGTGGATCCAGATACCATTTGTGGGGATGGAAATGTCGACTGAGATCGTCCGCTAGGACGTTTTGTATGCCCGCCAGATAAGTTGCTCGGAGGTGCATGGAATGCTGTAGAGCCCAAGCCCAAATCTGCATCACTTCCTGGCAGAGCAGATAAGAGCCTGTGCCTCCCTGTTTGATTATGTACCACATAGCTACTGTGTTGTCCGTTTGTATCAGCACAGTCTTGTTTGAGAGGCAGTCTTTGAAGGCATAAAGGGCATATCGCATCGCTCGAAGTTCTAAGAAGTTTATCTGACACTTCATTTCGAGCATAGTCCACGTCTCTTGTGTTTGAAGGTTGTTGACATGAGCTCCCCATCCCAAGTTGGAGGCATCTGTGGTCAGGATGACTTGTGGAGTTGACTGTTGGAATGAGAGACCAGCTTTCAATGCTGTTTGATTTGTCCACCAGTGGAGCGATAGACGTAACTGGTGGGTAATTTGAACTGTGTATGACAGTGGTTGGAAAGCTTGTAGCCATTGAGATTTCAAAGTCCATTGAGTTCTTCTCATGGCTAATTTCGCCATAGGGGTAAACATGTACTGTCGAGGCCATGTGTCCTAGTAGCACTAGAAGTTGATGGGCAGATGCGAACTGGTATTGGGTTATAGAGTTCGCCAAACGTGCTAGATTGTTGGCACGGTCGTTTGGAAGAAAAGCTTTCGCCACTGTGGTGTCTAGGTCAGCTCCGATGAATGTGAGGAGTTGAGATGGATCGATGTGGGATTTTTGATAGTTGATGAGAAATCCCAGGGAGTGTAATAGATTATTGTGCTTTTTAAGGCAGACAGAGCTCCCTGCCTGGATGGACTTCTATTAGCCAATCATCTAGGTATGGAAAAACATGAATGCTGTTTTTTCTTAGATGTGCAGCAACCACTGCTAGACATTTTGTGAATACTCGAGGAGCAGAGCAAGTCCGAATGGTAGGACTCAATACTGGTAATGATTTCTTCCCACTACAAATCGTAGATACTTGTGATGTTGTGTGGAAATTGGTATGTGTGCATAAGTGTCTTGAAGATCTAGAGAACAGAGCCAATCTCCCTGTTGAAGCAATGGAAGGATGGTTCCCAGAGATACCATCTGAAAATTTTCTTTGTGAAGAAATTTGTTGAGATTGCGGAGGTCTAAGATAGGGCGAAGGCCGCCTGTTTTCTTTGGAATTAGGAAATAGCAGGAATAGAACCCCTTTTCCTTGTTGAGACCGGGGAACTGGTTCGATAGCCCTGGCAGTCCGCAAAGTAGAGAGTTCTACTTGGAGTTGAGGTGTGATGACCATGCTTGTCCAAAGTGGAATGGGTGGAGAATGCGGGGGTATTGCTTTGAACTTTAGATGGTATCCCCAATTTAGTATGGCTAATACCCACTGGTCCTTTGTAATAAGACTCCACTGGTGTTTGAAATGGAGTTGACCTCCTATTGGTAAATAGGGCATAGGGTAGTTGGAAATACCTCTGTTCTCTTGATTGACTTAAAAAACCCACTGCTGGACCAGTTTGTGGTGGTGGTTGGGTTTTTGTTGTTTTGGTTGGCGTGCACGTCCCCTTTGAGGTGGAAGGTATGAACGCGCTGAAGAAGCAGGTGGGTAATATCTTCTAGGTTTATAGAAGGGTCTCCTGGTGTCCCTTCTAGCTGATTTTCTTAGGGAGGATGGCTGATCCGATGGTAGTTTGGAGAGTTGGCGGAGTGTCTCGTGGTGATCTTTTAACTGAGAAACGGTAGCCTGAATCTTTTCTCCGAAGAGATTCTCTCCAGTACAAGGGAGATCTGCCAGTCTTTCCTGGACTTCTTGTCTGAGGTCCGAGGCCTTAAGCCAAGCCCACCTCCTTGCATTAATTGCTGATGCTGATAGGTGAGTAGATGTTTCAAAAGAATCATAAGCTGCCCGTACCTCGTGTTTGAAGATTCAAGCCCCTTTGCAATTAGTGTGTTCAAAGCCAGTTGTTGCTGAGGGAGACCATCGGCAATACCTTGAACTTGCTTCCACACGTTTCTTTGGTACTGTGTCCTACAAAGCTGGTACACCGCAATACGAGATACCAGCATGGATCCCTGAAAAACCTTTCTTCCTAAGGTATCTAAGAACTTCTGTTCTTTCCTGGTGGGACAGAAGAGTGTGGCTTCTGTTTCCTGGCTTTTTCTGAACCTATTCAACGACTACAGAGTGATGAGACAGTTGGGGCTTTTGGAAACCTGGAGCATGTTGCACCAGGTATGTGGCATCTGTTCTTCTATTTACAGCTTATACTGAACATGGATGATCCCTCATCCTTTGCTGGAGTTCTAACAGGACTTCATGGATTGGTATTGCCATTACCTCCCTTGGTGCATCAATGAATTGAAGGACTTCTAGGGCCTTGTGTCTTGTGTCCTCCTCCGTCAGTAATTGGAAAGGATTGTGTCCGCCATTTCTTTAATGAAGTTTGTAAAGGACAAGTCTTCAGGAGGGAACTTTTCTCTCTTCTGGCGGAGAAGGCTCAGACTGTAATTCTTCTGACTCAGTATCAGTATCCACATCCTTCCAGGGAGTATACTGAGGATAAGGTGATTCAGGATCATCTGGTTGTAGATGATGCTTTGTCTTAAAAGCAGATTTTGATGGAATCTGCTTTAGCAACATAGGAGTTAATGAAGGCATTGATGGAGAATCGATGGGTCTCTATGGCAACTGATGCCGGGTATCACCTGATGGACCGGGACGCATTGGTATCGAGGGATCTTTTCTGGCATCGATGGTTTTGCTGGTATTCGATGATGGTGAAGGCCCGATGGTCCTGGGACGGAATCAGAGTCCCTGTCTTCTTCCTCCGATGAACCTGGGATCGGAATGGAAGGAGTCACCGGTGGATGCGCCGGCATCGATGGAGTCGATGGTTGCACTGGAGGTACCAGCGTTGTCTGTGCCGGTGGAGGAAATACACCGATCAAGGCGTCGATTTTGTTCAGCGAAGGCTGAAATATCGACGGATCCAATGTCGATGCTGGGGTCGGTGTTGGTACCGGTGATACGGAAGGAGGCTGGAAGTTTCGAAAAGCCTCGACAATGGCCTGCTGGACCATGGTAGTCACCTCTTCCCTGGAAACTGGGACTGGGCCCACTGTCACTGGGGAAGGTAAGACTGGCGCTACTGGCACTTCCACGACTGAGCGTGGTGGCACAGTCTCTAACACTGAGCCCGGTGGAGAGCGCCTTGCTTCCTCGGGTATGGTAGGGTGTGTTGGTTCCAGTACCCAGACTCGCTTGTCCTTCGATGTCGATGGCTGTGCCGTTCCATCCGATGGGTCAGTGGAACGATGATGATGGCATCTTTTTTCCCTATGTTCCTTCGATGCCGAGGAAGACGCTATGGAGGACACCAATGGAGTCTGTGACGGACGGGTCACCGGTCCTCTTTTCTCCTCGATGTTTTGCGACCAAGAGAGATATTCTCCTTGGAGACTATGTCGACGATGACGATTGTGACGATGACAATGTTTTTTTTTTTAAACAACTCCTCCATCGTGTCCAATCGGGCACGCCTGCCCTTTGGTGTCAGCTGGGCACAAGTTGAACAAGCTCGGACATCGTGGCCTGATCCCAGGCACAAAACACAAACATTGTGGGGGTCGGTAATCGACATAGTCCGGTTACAATCTGGACATTTCTTGAATCCGGAGGCCATGATGAAAGTTAGGCCGAGTAACGGTCGATGACCGGCGGATACCATTAGTGAGGGCGACCAGAATCAACCGAAAAATGATTCAAAAAATGTACTCACCAATACTATGTCGAAGGGAGACCCGATGACAATTATTTTGTGACTGAAAATATTTTCTTCCCTGAGGAAAGAAGTGAGGGAAAAATTCCCAGAGCTCCTAATCTGCTATGCTTACAGCAAGGCTGAAAAAAAAGAGACTGAAGGGAGACCCCTGTGGCTGAGAATATCATGGCATGCTGGGCATGCTCAGTAGGCTCAGTGTGCCAGCCAAAAGTTTCTAGAAACTTTTGACGAAGTTTTCCGTGCCAGGGCTCCAACTGATGATGTCACCCATATGTGAGGACTATCATCCTGCTTGTCCTGGGATAAAACCCAAAATTAAAGTTGCCATATTTTAAAGACAAACATAAGCGCGCTCGCTTCTCACAGAAGCGATAAATCAGAATGAGTGCTGTGCACAACAGTACTCAAATACATTTTAGACTGTTTGTCCTTTAAAAAGGAGGCGGTAACTCAATCCAGATCATCAAAGAAGAGATTTTACACATAGCTAGCTAACACCCCACCTCAAGAACATCTAGCCTTAACTGCAGGAAGGCCTGAGCAACATCTGAACCTTAAAATCATGAAAAAAATGCCCTCTCTTAGGAAACACAGAGAAGAACAGCATTAGAATCTGCTTCCAACACAAAGGAGACCCATAAGACAGTGGACTTCAAATCTGAATCCTGCTTTGGGGGATTCTCCAACAGACAAAGCTTCAAAGAAGGAATGCACTTTGGAATCACTCTTCCTTAAAACTTGTGCCTTTTGTTAATTTTCTTCTCAAGTAGATTGTTTGATTTATTGGAGAAAGATCTCTTTGCATTTATTATTTATTTTTATTTAATAGTTTTTATATACCGACCTTCATAGTAAATAACCATATCGGATCGGTTTACAATTAACAAGAAAATAACTGGGGTAACAATTCAAGTACAGCAAAAAACAGTAGGTAGGAATGAGTCAAAAAGTTACAATTAACAGGGTAAGAGAACTTGGAAGCTTGCAACAAGCTGGAAAGAAGATAAGGCAGGAAATAAATATGAGGTGATACCATAGGGCGTACGGGTTAACGCATAATGGTGCTTTAACCTGGAGGTGTCAGAGTCCATTAGTGAGTGTAATCACCATAACGGGTAAGAGTGAAGGACAACTAGTGATTGTATGGTGGGTCGGCGAAGGCTTGGTGAAATAGCCAGGTTTTAAGTCTTTTTCTAAAAGTTAACAGGCAAGGTTCCACTCTAAGACTTGAAGGGATGCTATTCCAGATGGATGGGCCAGCTATCGAAAATGCTCTGTCTTTGGTCGTCGAGAGGCGTGAGGCTTTAGTAGGGGGAAATTTCAGGGTGCCTTTGAGAATATCTCTAGTTGGTCTGTTAGAGGAGTGGAGTTTGAATGGGATTTCCAGGTCGAGTTGAAGATGATGATGGATAGTTTTATGTATTACGGTGATTGATTTATATAGAATTCTGAAGTTAACTGGTAACCAGTGTAGGTTTCTGAGGATGGGAGAGATTTGCAAAACCTCCAAATAATTTTTTGAACTCCACTGGTGCAGTATTATCACTTTTTGGAAATTAATAATTCTAAGATTTTTTTTTTTTTCTTTTTGACGACTTTTTCAAAATTCTCAAGTTTTCTCCTAAGCAAAAACATTGCTCTTTACTGAAACAGAAGAATTTGCTTGTAAGTTCTGTATCTTATTCTCCAAAACATCCTCTGTTTAAAACTCCCAGAAGTTTACTCCTCCTGTGTTCATAACCACAATTCCAGCAATATCCACTTGAACTTTTTCAAATGTGCTAGTGATTGCAGCTTCCAACCTCAACATAAGATTTCAGCGTTACAGCTGTGGTGGATCTAGTAACAACGGCTGCTCCTGCATAGAAGCCAGCGAGCCCCCAAAAGAAAGTACTGCTAGCCACAGATCTCTGGGCTAAATCCCCTGACAAAGAGCCAAGCGGGAGCTCAGCCAGAGTCTTCACTGAGGCAGCAGAACTTTCCTGCTCCAGAGCAGACCAATCTCCAACCTTTATAGGTTGCTCCAGGCCAGGCATTGGGACATCCATGGTGAAATCATTGGACCATGGTTGCTCTGCCATGGCATTGAAGTCCAAGAAGCAATAAAAACTGAAATATCTACAGTATGGGGCAGATTTTAAAACATACACGCGCACAAATGTACGCCCGATTTTATAACATGTGCGTGCAGCCGCGCGCATGTTATAAAATCAGGGGTCAGCGCGTGCAAAGGGGTGCACGATTGTACACCTTGCGCGCGCCGAGCTGTGCTGCCTTCTTCTGTTCCCTACCCCCCCCCCCCCCCCACCTTCCCTTCCCCTAACTCTCCCACCCCCCCAGTTACGCCTGCCTTGGGCAGGCGCAAGTTGTGCACGCCGGCCGATGGCTGGCCCGCGATCCCGGGCACAACTCCAAACACCTATTCTGAAGGTACAAACTCCATTCAGTTCTCTGATTAGTTCATATATGCATGGGGAAGAAGAGAGGCCTAGTGCTTAGAGCAATGGGCTGAGGACTAGGGAAGCCCGCTTCTTCCACAGACACTCCCTTATGACCTTGGGCAAGTCACTGTCTCCTACTGCCTCAGATACCCATTTAGAGTGTAAGCTCTTTGGGGCAGGGACTTATTCCTGAATAATCATCACCATTGCAGTGCTGCATTCTTTTAGTAGCATTATAAAAAGTAGTAGTATAATGTTATGAGGTCATGTAGGATATCCTAGCCAATGAAGACTAATTAGATTCACTGTAAACATGGCTGTCCCTAGGAGATTGGGAAGTAGCTTAAACTGTTGCAAGCACTTTTTGTTAATGGACATAGTGTATGTCACTACTCATCATGGATGCTTTGGAAACACTGCATATTACAGAGTGGGTACAAGTTTAGTCCTCGAGGCTGAAAGATATCCAAAGATACTCCTGAATCCAGGAATCACTCTGCATTTCATCCACCAAGCTAAGCCCAGGAAGACTTTGTTTAAAAACTGGGCATAGATTAACACTTTACAAACCCTACACTGTGTAACTAAAATAGAAAAAGAATGGACAGCATAGTTCAGTGCATATCAGACTTAGTGCTATCATTAATTCAGGCCGGATTTCCTTTAGAAAGATAACTAAGCCTCTTATCTATGTAAGGCTGAAGGCATGACAACTGTTTCTGTATCTCTGTACTTCAGACTTGGGTGTAAGAAGGCATTATCTGTAAAACAGACAGAGGAGTCATTAACACTTACCACCTGGATAAGGAACTCTACTGGAAAACCACCTATTGTTTCACTGTCCGAACTTGAAATTTTATGTTTCCAGGGAGACTGTCCCAATAATGCTTCACTGTCCTATGAAAGAAAGTTACATGCAAACATTGCTATATTTTGGCTTTGACCTTTCGCAACATCCTCACAATTCTTATATTCGCCTCTACTATATCTCCTAGCCCCACGTGCCTACCAACCTGAACAATGCTTTCCGCTTCTATGGCACCGGGACTGGCCATCATTTGCGCCTCATGGGATTTTCTCCCCATACGACTTAACTTCCCCTCCCAAAATCCAGACATCTTAGGGGCTTCCAGGTACAGACACAGCAGGGGACAGATTCACGTGCAGCTGTTTAATTCTGCTCTCAGGCTGACCAGAAGCTATGAGCTCTAGCTCCACATTACACAGCACCAGCTAGTCCAGGTAGCCCAACTCTTGCACTGCCACCAAGCTACTCGGACCACCTCATCTCGGAACAGGATGTCTTTCACATCCGCTTGAATGATGCGCAGAGCTACTCACCGTAACAGGTGATTGGGCTGTAGGCGTGTAATGCAACCGTGGGGGCGTCATGAAGTATCTGGAAGGCCGTTGTTTTTGTCCAAAGGCAGCAATGGGCATCGTTTCATGAGGCTCATTACTCTGCTCAGAAAGAAAAAAGCAGCAGATCATGCAGTGAATCAGAGCTCTACGAGAGGCCCACAAGCTTAGCAAGAGCTTCATGGGCATCACATTTATAGACAGAAGGCTCATTGTTGGGCCAGGAGCTCAGTGGCGAGTGCTACTCTTTGCAATGCTTTTCTGAAATGAACGCCTTTCTCCACTTTGCACATCATAAACCTCTCGTGCATCACAGCTGCCATGATAGTGACTTTCTCAGTTTTTCTTCCATATTAACACATATTTATAGGCTTCCAAAAAGATTGCAATTGCAAGAAAAGCCACTTCAGTTTAGGTGCCTTTATTCACCTGATCTAAGGTACCATAATGTTCGGTTGGATATAGATGCCTGACTTCAGGTTCCTTAAACAGAGGTTCTGAAATTTAGATCAGCCACCGCCTGCCCTTAGTTAAAATTCCTAAATTATGCACCAGCATTGGAAATCAGCATTGAGGGCCTAACTTTGTTGCTCTCCCCCCACCTACTTTTAAGGTACCTAAATTTAAGCACAGAGCAGAGGAGAATTTTCTGTTCGGGAAGATCTAGGCCTGGGTTTCCAAAACTGGGGGTCAGGACCCCAGATGGAGGTCACAAAACCTTCAGCTGGGATAACAAGTGCCTCAAATGCAGAAGTCTTTAGGCACCAACTGCAGCAGAATTAGTAGTGGAAATCAGCATGGGGCCCGTGAGCCAGGGTGCACTCACTGGCCCTGCAGTGATCCTGCCCTCACGTGTGTTTCTATACGAGGAGGGATTGGGGTCACTGCAGGCCTATGAGCTTACACTGGCGCACAGACCCTGTGCTGACTTTCATTACTAATGCTGCTGTCACTTGAAGTTCATCATCGGGCTTAGGACCAGCCATAAGGGATGGGGAGAGCTGAGTGTGCACAGACTGGTAGAGATTGCCATGGATTCTCTCCTCACCCACCACTGAACCTTCCCAAGAAAATAATGCTGCCTCATCAACCTGCCCTCTCTTCTCACCAGTTGTCATCCATTTTTGGCCCAAAAGGCAAAATGCTACTGACCCTTGCTAAATGGATGTTTAGAGAAGGGGCTGTTTGAAGGGGAGGGATCAAATGCAGGGGGGGGGTGGGGTTTGAGAACTGGATCATTTGGGAGGGACTGGCTGTGAAGGTGAGAGAAGGAATGAAAGATTGACTGAGGGATGTAATAGAGAAGCTGAGGGGGCCCGGGGGGGGGGGGGAGAATCAGCTGTGGGGATTTGACAGAACGGTAGGAAGGGAGGAGGTGAGGCTTGGAGGTAAGAGAGAGGGGATGTGGGTGACAGAATCAGTTGGGGTTTATAAGAAAGTCTTGGAGGTGAGCGAGAGGAGTGAGCTGGAGAAGTGAGAGGAAATGGGGGTATCAACTGGCTGGATGGAGGTTGAGAGAGGAAGCATGCTGGGAGGTTAAGAGAAGAGGTCCCCATGAGGTGGTGGAGTTTGAGAGAGAGGACTGACTAGAGAGGGTGGAAGTTGAGAGAGGGGATCAACTGGAGTGTGGTAAGGGTGAGAGTGGCATGATTGTCGGAGGGGGCATCAACCCTGCCAATGTGTTTTGACAGTCCTTTGGGGGTCATATGAATTTTCAAGTGCTAAAAATAGGGTCACATTGGATACAAGTTTGGGAAGCTCTGATCTAGGCATTTAACTCTTATTCAGGAAACTATATCTTTTGAATCTCAGGCCTAATGTGACAAACCAACACAGGTTCAAGCATCTCAGGGAGCCAAAAGCATGGCAGCTACAAGGAGCTAAATGGGGCTTTGAAACCAAATCCACAAAACAGTTAACACTCAACATAAATTAAAGCTGGACTAACTCTAAAGATGGTCAGTTAATGCACTTTAATCTAGAAAGGATCTTTGCCAGTGTCTGGTTCCTTGTGCACAATGTTCTTTAATATTATATTAAAGATGAAACATGCATGGTTTCTACTGTACAGCTATCCTAGACCTACCCATCAGAAACCTGCATCAGGTTTAGCCTCCTTTCCTAAAAACATGGACATGTGTTTAGTGATTTTTGTGCTAAGGGAATTGGACTACAATCTACAGCCCAGCAGCAGTCTCTTTGGTTCTGGAATAGCTGTTCATCCTCCTCTGAATATAGGGCTATAAACTTATTGCTTTTGGTTACAGACTGGCAGTTGCCCTTGTGTTTCTAAGCAGGGCTCAAAACATACACTGTGCATGTGTGTACAGGCTGCAATATCTTCAACCAACCATGACTTAATATTTGACAAACTGATAAAGACTGTAAATATTTTACACCATACATAGTTTTCCTTCTTCAATGAATAAGCAAGTTTGCTTACCGTAAACTGTTTTCTGTAGATACCAGGATGAATTAGCCATGCTGTCTGGGGATGTCCACTAGAGGGCAGCCTCAACGGAGCTTCACAAAGATCACAGAGCTTTGCTCTATGCGGTTGCGTGACTGTTCTGTCTTTCCCGCGCGGCACCATCTGTCTCTCAGTCCATAACAAAGCAGATACTGTAAAAAGTGGTTTACCGAAGCTGTCCAGCATGGCTAATTCATCCTGCTATGTACAGAAACACTATTTACATAAGCAAACTTGCTTTTTCCCCCATAGATAAACAGGCTGGATTAGCCATGTTGTCTGGGAGTCCCCAGCTAATAATGCAGAGCGGAAGTTGCAGTCCGAACATGGCATTGGCTATGCGCCTGCGAATTCAGTTGCTCAAGTTCCATAGTGTGGACAGCTTGGAAAAGGAGTGGAGTACTGCTTTGCTGAGGGCTGCATCCAAAGAAGCCTTTTGATCTAGGCAGTAATGTGATGTGAAGGTATGCAACAAAGAATGTGGCAGCTCTGAAAATATCTAGTAGCAGAACATCATGAAGATGGGCCACCGAAGCAGCTAACACCCTCACTTGATGGACCTTTGGACTGCCCGCGAGTGTCTGACTGCAGATAGCAGCAGAAAATTATGCACTGCGATAATCAGTTGGATAGAGTCCGCTTGGCTACGGGACGGCCCAGAGCTTTCAGCTTGAAAGATACAAATAGTTGGGAAACTTTTCTGACTGCGTTTGACGCTTGTAATAAGCCAAGGCACATTTACAGTCCAGCATGTGGAACAATCTCTTCCTTTCATTGGTATGTGGCCTCGGGGAAAAACTTCAGCAGGGTTATAGTCTGGTTGAGGTGGAAAGCGGAGACCACCTTTGGTAGGAAAGCAGGATACGTCCTTAGAGTCACGTTGTGATGAAACTACAGGTAGGGGGAATAGTGAACTAAGGCCTGTAGCTCACTGAACCGCCTGGCTGAGGTTACCGCCACCAGGAAAAGCACTTTCAATGTAAGGTACTTCATGTGGCAACTTTGTAGAGGTTCAAACTGGGGCAGCATAAAATGTTCAAAGACTAAATTGAGGTCCTATGGCACTGGAGGTTTAGCCACCGGTGGACGTAGCCTGAGGGGTCCTCTCATGAAACATGAGAACAAGGGATGGTGCATGACTGGTAGGACATTGTGCGGGTGATGATAGGCCGCAATTGCCCGCAGGGATGTCGTTGCTAATCCAGATTGAAAAAGCGAGTGTAGATATTCCAATAGCAACTGTGGTGAATAGGAAAAGGGGTCGATCTCCTGCTTTCTACACCAGGCCAAGTACCTAGTCCATTTGCCTTGACAGTTTTTCCTAGTAGACGGCTTTCTAGATGACACAAGGACATCCTGTATTTCTTTTGGAATTTTCCAGTGGCTCAATACCGACCTTTCAACCTCCAAGAAGTGAGGTGTAGGGAGGTATGCATGGGGAGTAGGGTTCCATTGTCCTGGGTCAGGTGGTCCTCCTTGTCTGGTAGGAGGAGGGGAGGTGCCACGGAGAGTTGCACTAGGTAAGCATACCAGGGCTGCCGGTGCCATGCTGGGGCGATGAAAATGAGGTCCGCGATATCCTCCATGCACTTCTGAACCGTTCGTGACAGCAGAGGAATTGGGGGATAACTGTAAAACAGACCTGCTTTCCATGGAACGAGAAATGTGTCTGGGGCATATCTCTCCCTGCTTGGGTAAATGGAGCAAAACTTGTCCACTTTTCTGCTGAACACTGTCACAAAGAGATCCATACTGGGCATCCCCCACTCTTGGAACAGATTGTTCGCTACATCCTGGTGTAGGCCACACCGGGGAGGTACATGGCCAGTAGGCAAACTGATTACTTCTCCGCCCACTCCAGGATTATCACAGCTTCCCGGCATAGGCTCAAGGAACCAAGACCCTCCTTTGTTGATACAGAACCTGGCCACTTGGTTGTCCGTGTAGATCATCTCTACTTTGTTGCAAATGAGGTGACAAAGTGCGGAGGACGTTCCTTAGAGCCTGCAGTTCCAGGAAATTGATCTATTGAGATCGCTCCCATGGCGACCAGAGGCCTTGTGTCTGTAGCGGTCCCAGTTGTGCTCCCCAACTCTTGGTGGAGGTGTCCGTGGTGAGAATGATCTGATGGGCTGGAGGGTGGAATGATACCCCTGTCATTAGGGTGGCTGGGGTCAGCCACCAGTTTAGCTCTTTCCGCATGGAGGGGGTGCAGTGCACTGACCAGGAGAATGGATGGACGAACTGAATCCATTGCTGCTTGAGGCCTCACTGCAGACGTCGCATGTGGAGGCAAGTGTGTGGAACCATGTACACAGCTGCTGCCATGTGGCCTAGCAGTGTCAGGATCTGATGGGTACCTGCAGCGCATGAGCTGTGCTGCTAAGGACTGTATTGCCCCAGTTTGGTCGGACGGTAGAAACGCTTTTCCCATCGTAGTGTCCATCAATGCTCCAATGAATTGGAGCACCTGCGTGGGTTGGAGGTTGGACTTCTCGTAATTGATTAGGAACCCCAGGTTCTCCAGGCATCAGACTATCGAGATCAGGTGTTGTTGCAACTGGGTGGCACGCGATGAGAGTCTTAGCCAATCATCCAGGTATGGAAACAGCTGAATGCCCCGTTTCCTCAAGTGGGCCACCACTTCAGCCAGACACTTCATAAATACTCTGGGCGCAGACGAAAGTCCAAAAGGAAGGACTTTGTACTGGTAATGACAGGCATTTACCTGAAAACAGAGGTAATGTCAGGACCCAGGGTGCATCGGAATGTGGGAGTAAGCATCCTTGAGTTCCAGCAAGCATATCCAATCGTTGGGCTGAAGGAAAGGCAGAATAGACTTGAGACATCTTGAATTTTTCCCCTCAGTAAAAATTTATTGAGGGCCCATAAGTACAGGTTAGGGCGAAGCCCCCCTTTTTTCTTGGGGATGAGGAAGTATTGGGAGTAAAACCCTTTGTTCTGCTCGTGAAAGGGTACCCGCTGAATCGAGTGATGTTGGAGGTTTCGAATTTCGTCCTGGAGCAGGGTTATCTGGTGTCTGAACCCTGGGCATGGCCCAGATGGGGAAGGGAGGTTTGCTTTTGAAATTGAGGGAGTAGCCTTCTTTTTCAATGCTGAGTACCCAACAATCAGAGGTGTTCGCCGCCCAAGAGTTATAGAAAAAAAAAAAACGAAAAAAAAACCCAAAAACATATTCTTCCCCCCACTGGCTGTTGTAGTGGTGGCCCCAGGATGCTCAAAATCCCTGCTGGTTCTTGGGTTCGGTGGGCTGAGCCAGGCGCTGTTGCTGAGGCACCCTCAGCATGCCGAGGTTAGGTGGTTGCTGGGACTGTTGCCTAATCAGCTGGTAGATGGGTGGGCAGTAGGTGGGGAACACCCAAAACTGGCACCTGTGTTGGTATGGGCAATAGTAGCTTTGAGGGTACTGTCTACTTGCGCTCCGCTGCTCCTCCAGTGAGAGAGGACAGTCACATTCTGCTCCTTTAACTGGGAGATTGTCTCCTGTAGCTTGTCACCAAATAAGTTATCTTCCTTGCATGGAAGATCTGCAAACTTCTCGTGGACATCCTCTCAAATGGCGCCAGCCCTCAGCCAGGTTAGCCGTTTGCTGCAATTGCTCCCACTGACGTTTGGGCTGTCCGAAAGGCTTCGTAAATTGTTCACAGTAGATGTCTCAGGCCTTCTTCCAGGTCCACGAACGGCTGCAGGGGAGCCCCGTCCGAAGCATTGTGGACGAGGTAGGGCTTCAAGGACTGCAGGCACTCTTATAGGTACTGGGCTATATAAAATTGGTGCTGCTGTATCTTTGCGTTCAGCATGCCTGTCTGGTACATCCTCTTCCCAAAGTCATCCAGATATTTACAGTCCCTGCCTGGTGGAGTGTTGGAGTGGAGGGCAAGTCGTCTTTGCAGACTCTACAACCACCGCTGTAATAAGGTGACTGTCTCATCCTTAACTTCAGGTCAGTCTTCCTAGAGGTGGGTTGAGCCAAGAATGGGGAATCCCAAGTCTTTGCCATTATGGTATCCAGGACAGCATTTTATTATTTATTTATTTTAAAACTCTTCCATACCGTCGTTAAGTTAATTCACCATCACAACGGTTTACAGAAAGCATGGGACAGCAAGGCAGTGGGCTCCGCTGGAACTTCAAATATTTTGAGAATACCCAAAATCTCTGCGCGGGAGTCCGGGATCTTGTTTCGATATCCAGTATAAGCCCTGACCTTCTCCACAAATTTTGAATAAGAAAGGGCTTCTGGGGGAGAGGAGGGTTCCGGCTGCCCCTCAGATGGGTCTGAGGGGATCCCTGTAGAGGACCCCGGAGAGAGGGGGTGGGGCAATCCTCTGGTGCAGAGTCAGGTTGAGGAGACTCCATTGGGGAGCTGTCCCTGGGAGATTGTGATGGCGATTTATTTGGTTACAGCAGGGGGTCCTGGGGAGGACTAGACGGACCCTCATTTGCATTCTCCCAGGTATGGAAGAACTGCTAAAGGATCTGGGAGATCTAAGACATGGCCTGCGATGCTAGGGTAGGCTTGTCAGACCCCATCTGTCGCCCTCTGCCCTTGGTGGAGACTGCCACCCGGAGGATGACCGAAAGTAGCTCCCAGACGCGGTGCCACATGTATTCCTCCCCTCGGGAAGACTTGTGTTGTTTCCACAGGGGTTCCTTTAATTGAGGAGAAGCCATCTTATGGAACTCTATCCCCCCCGATCTTAGACTGGAACCCTGCCTCTCAATTTTCAAGAAAAGACTCAAGACTTGGCTGTTCAAACAAGCATTTCTGGACTCCAAATAATTTAACCTCTCACCATCAATACATAAAACTCAGCCATTTCAATGTTAACTATTTGTAATTATCGTTAGCCAACGTTAACCTTTCCTTTCGTTTCTCTCCTCGCCCAGTTCAACCACCCTTGTTATATGTAACTGCTTTTTTCCGCACCATAGTTCCAGTTTGAAGTTTATTATGTACCCCTGTTTTACTGTGAACCAGCATGATGTGACTGTTGTCATGAATGCCGGTATATAAAAAACCTAAATAAATAAATAAAATAAATAAAATCTTATGCTTGGAGTCGGAGGAAAGGTCCGATAATACACACTCCGATGAGTTGGACGATAGATGCCCCAAGAGGGGCTCAACATCAGAAATCTCCAATTCAAGAAGCTCTCTTGGTAGGAAGGCCTATTCCTCTGCTGGCCGCGTCTTGTGCTGGTGAGGTTCTGCAGCCTGGGGCACCGGGTGCTTTGAAGGCACTGCCGAATGCGTCGATCTTTCCTCTTGCGTTGACTGTGTCAGGGCTTCCAGCATCGGGTGGGAAGATAGCACTGATGCGATCGTCAGCGGGCCTAGCGGTCGACGACGCTGATTTGGATCCCTTGTTTGGAGCTCGTGCTTGCTTCGAGGCTCCCAACGCACTCATGCATCCATTTGGCACATCTCCCGATGCTTGCTGCTTTTCCACAGCGTGGGGCCTATCTGGTGCCTCAGATGTGCGGCCCACTGTGCCAGACCCCCCCGGGGGCTGTAAAGAGGAAGCCCTTTTGGCTTTGGCCGGCTTGTCTGAGCAAGGCCCCAGAGAGGTGTGGGAGGAGTGTTGGTTTGGCAATCTTTATGGCCTTCTGCCTCTGAGCCTGGGGAGACATGCAGCCGCAGTATCAGCAGTTACCCTGGTCGTGGATCCAGTCCCAGGCATAGATAACAATAATTGTGGCCATCCGTTGCTGACAATTTTGCCGCACTGGCAAAATTTGAATCAAGGTGCGTGCAGAGGCATGGGAGCACTGAAAAGTGCTCTTTTTTTTAAAGAGAAAAAAACGCGATTGAAAAAACCAGATGCAAAAAAAAACTTAAGAAAGAATCTCTGTGAAGCCCTGAGACTGAGAGAAAGATGATCCAAGACAACTAGTTTCTCATAGATGCCCAAGTTAGGAGACAGCAATCATCCCATGTCAAGCTCTGATCACACTACTTGTCCCTGCCACGCTGAGAATCTGACATACCCTATGCATTAATGCTGCAAGTTCCTTACAACTATGGGGCTCGCTTTTCATCAGTATTTCCCAATCTAAACACATTTTGCCAGGAAGCTTTCTTGTGGCCATTCATAGGATTCAGTGAAACAGATACTCTGACATGATGGGAGTGGAAACAGTTTCATGTATGTATTTCTTTTAAATAGGTATTCTCTTTGCAAAGAATACATTTCTTTTGCTTGGTTGGGGGGTGGAGGGCAAGCAGAGCTAGATTTAGGCATAGGCAGTTACTTAGGGCTGCTAATTATGAAGATGCATAAAAATTGGTACCCCCCCCCCCCCCCCCCCCCCCACTTTTGCCTATGAATGCCATAATTTTTGTTGCTTTCTTAATCTTTTGTAAAATTCTTCTCTTGTCACCAATACTATGGCCTTCTCTCCATGCTGCCTAGTCAGCCACAGCTTCATTGCTCCCTCTGAAAAGCACTCATTGCTTGAAGTGACTGAGCTGCTCTGAGTATGGTGCCACGCAGGAAAGACAGAACAGCCGCGCAGAGCAAAGCTCTATGATCTTTGTGAAGCTCTGTCGAGGCCGCCCTCTAGTGGATGTCCATGCATTTTCATGAATTATCTTAGTGCTGTTATGGAACTAACTTTACGGATGTTCTTTCAAGATCAATGGTGGGATACCAGTGTTTTTGGCTCATCCATCACAACACAAGTCTTTCATAATCTTCCATCAGCATCCAAAGCCATATGATAATTTATATCATCTCAGACAACTTTAGCATGCGTGCGTGTGATATGCGTACACAGAGTATCTCTTTCTCAAACAGATATTAGAAGTTGGATTAATTATATCACAGAAACAGTAAGTAGGTAAAGAAAAAAAATCTATTTACATTTTCAGCTCTGTGTCACGTTAGCACCCTGATCAAGGCGGCATGCAAAAATATGTTTGCAGAAAACATATAGCATGCCTCCAAGCTAAAGTGGTCTGAGATGATATAGATCATCATATGGCTTTGGGTGCTGACGGAAGATTATGAAAGGCAGACTTGGGCTGTCAGACTTGTGCTCTGATGGATTAGCAAAAGAACTGGCATCCCACTACTGATCTTGAAAGAACATCTGTAAAATTAGTTCCATAACAGCACCAAGATAATTCAGCTTTGGCTCAAGTGGAACATTACAACACTGGGCAGGTGATGGAATTATTTAACAGATTATGATGGCAGATAAAGACTGCCAGGCTCATCTTGTCTACTCATTTTCCCTTCCTTCTACAATACCAGAAACCTTACAAAATTTGTCTTTACCCTTGCTTCCCTGTCCTGTTGTAATGCCTCGAGGCCATGAATACTTACAAGAACTTCATAATCTGGGACAGTGTGTGTGCCCAGACCCGTCCTGTCAAAAGTCACTCTGTAAGTGGAGTTAAGAGTGTCTACTGCATCTATCTGTCCTGTGAACAAGCCATCGTGGATTCCACGCAATCGTGCTGAAAGAAAACAAACAAAAAAAAAAAGGATTAATATTACTGCTGTATCTCTCAGAGAAAGCCAGTTGTCAAACTAGAATGCCTCAAAACATCTGCATCTAAAACAGCAAATAAGGAAAATGCTATGAGAACTTTTTTTTTTGTTTAGCAACTCCTTCAAGGTTTCTTCCCTCTACCCATCTGGCTCAGATCAGAAATTCATCAGAGGTTCCTCACTTTTTTACTTTCCTTCTTCTATATTCCTTTACCATTATAGTCAAAGCACTACTATAATATCCTTCTGTGGGCATAACAGAGCGACTTCTAAAACTGCTCACTGGCTGCTTTAATAAGAGCTTCTCTTCTTCCAGAGGGCTTCAAATGCCACTTTGCTCCTGGTGAGCCTCAAGAACAGAAGTCTGGGCTGAAGATCAAATCAACATCTCCTACTGCATAATATATTAAGTCAGACTCACCCTGAATACACTTTTATACTAAACATACCAAGAGAGATTTTAACTTTTGTAAAAGAACAGTACAGAAAAGCAGGCTGTGCAGTTAATCTCATTACTGAGTCAGGGTACTCCACGATTCAGGTTCAGAAAAAGCCTCCAGGTTTCCTCTGAAACTGAACATTCAACCTCCAACTGTGGGTCCCTTTATTAACCCCCCACTCCCCCAAAAACCAAACCAAACCCCCAAGTTCCCCTCAGATCTAAAGAAGCCTATTTTTTTGGGACATGCATGCGCCTGTGTTCAGTCCACAGGCATGTGTGGATCTCAAAACACACACTTGTCAGAGTCCTAATGTCCTCATAAACACATAATATAAGAACATAAGAATTGCCATATTAGGTCAGACCAAGGGTCCATCAAGCCCAGCATCCTGTTTTCAACAGTGGCCAATCCAAGTCACAAGTACCTGGCAAGTATACAAACAAATAGATCTCAAGCTACTATTGCTTATTAATTAATAGCAGTTAATGGATTTTTCCTCTAGAAAATTATCTAAACCTTTCTTAAACCCAGTTGCATTAACTTTCGTAACCACATTCACTAGCAACGAATTCCAAAGCTTAACTATGCGCTGACTGCAAAAGAATTGTCTTCAATTTGTTTTAAATGAGCTACGTGCTAACTTCATGGAGTGCCCCCTAGTCCTATTATCTGAGAGAGTGAATAACCAATTTACATTAACCTATTCAAGACCTTTCATGATTCTGTAAACCTCTATCATATCCTCACTCAGCCATCTCTTCTCCAAACTGAACAGCTCTAACTTATTTAGCCTGTCCTCATAGGGGAGCTGTTCCATGCCCCTTATTTTGGTTGCCCTCCTCTGCACTTTCTCCATCACAACTATATCTTTTTTGAGATGTAGCAACCAGAATTGCACACAGTATTCAAGGTGCAGTCTCACCATGGAGCGATGCAGAGGCATTATGACATCCTCAGTTTTATTCGCCATTCCCTTCCTAATGATTCCTAACATTGTTTGCTTTTTTGATTGCCACAGCACACTGAACAGACTATTTCAATGTATTATTCACTATGACATCTAGATCTCTTTCCTGGGTGGTTAACTTCTAAGATAGAACCTAGCATTATGTAACTACAGCAAGGATTATTTTTCCATATATGCATCACTTTGCACCTGTCCATATTAAATTTCACCTGCCATTTGGCAGCCCAATCTTCTAGTCTCACAAGATCCTCCTGCAATTTATCACAGTCCTCTTGAGATTTAACTATTCTGTATAATTTTGTGTCATCCACAAATTTGATCACCTCATTCTTCGTACCCCTTTCCAGATCATTTACAAATATATTGAAAAGTACCGGTCCAAATACAGATCCCTGAGGCACTACACTGTTTACCCTTTTCCACTGAGAAAATTGTCCATTTAATCCTACTCTCTGCTTCCTGTCTTTTAACCAGTTTGCAATTCACAAAACAAGACCTGATGACCTTTTAGTTTTCTTAGAAGCCTCTCACGAGGGACTTTGTTGAATGCCTTCTGAAAATCCAAATACATCACATCTACCGGTTCACCTTTGTACACGTTTATTCACCCCTTCAAAAAAAATGTAGATTTGTGAGGCAAGACTTCCCCTGGGCAAATCCATGCTGGCTGTGTCCATCAAAAGGCCCTGTGATTTTATTCCTCACATGTCCTGAAAATTTGATATGGATAAGACATCACATACTGACATCATTAGGGAAAGACACACACACACAGGATCCCTTTGGAAAGTGGCTAAAAACTGATCCAGCAAGTGCACAAATAAGGGAAAAATGAAAACATTTTTTAACTCAATGTGTGTGTGCTTCTTCAGATAGATTAGTTTAGTTTCCTGAATTGATAAACAATCAGGGTTAAGTCTTGTGATAGTATGAGAAGATTTTCCATTTGTGTTGCTTTTGAAAGCAAAAAAAGTGCCTAATTGTTGGTGAGGGACATTTTAAATATGAATTTTTATTTTCTGCTTGGGAGGGGATCCTGAAGGTTTTTCAGAAAGGGTCCTCTGTGGAGTCATGTGATCATCTTTGAGGGAACAGTGGCTAAAAGTGAAGCTCCCAAATAATCACAACATTTGGCATGTAGTTAATATATTTTTCAGATCTATGGAAGTGGTGTATGGACAAATTTATCGTGACAAATTACTTGCAATGTCTATGAAAACTTAAAGGAATCCAAGAGACAGGATGAAGCAACCAGAGATTAAATTAGTGATGGAGCAAAATGAGTCTTCTGGTCACAACAGAGGAGAAATTTTAAAAAGTGCTACAGCAGCACTAGAAGGCAAGCTCTCCAAAGAGGGCTTGTAAACAAATACAGCATGGTTGGCAGATGGGGAAGAGATTCCCCACACCAGCTGACTTAGAATCACTCAGGAACAAGATTACCTCTGGAATATATTGAAAATATATAAACCTTAGTGCGCACTAAGATCTGCCGACGGAATCTGCTAGATATTCCATCTCATTGGTTTGTGCGTCTAGATGAAATGAAAGAAAGGACATTTTACGAAGCAAGACCCGCTCTTTGGAATGAGCTACCTGATAAGATTTGCTCAATTCAGTTCTATCAATGTTTAGGAAGAAAGTGAAAGCATTTTATTTCAATCAGGCATTTGCACACATCAAATGATAATAGGACTACCACTTTGGCATAAGAAAGACTCTTTGTGGTTTATGATGTTTCCTTTTAATTTGTCTTACTTTATTTTTTTTTACATTACATTACATTACACACTCCATTTTTATGAAGTTAAGATTTATTTTTTAACTGTCATTTAATGTAACTATTATAACTGTTTATTGTAACCCAGCAAATACATCTGATTGAGCAGGCTAAAAGTCGATTTGAATAAAATCAATACAAAATAAATACTGAAAGCCAGGAGAATCAAGGGAGATATAATAGAGTAAATCTGTCTCCCAGATTCCATGAAATAATACAAATTGATTCAACTTTGTTGAGTCCTGGATCATAAGAATACATTTAGTTTTACCTGTTAATTTCTATTCCTTGAATCCTGCTAGCCAAGTCTAGATGCATGAGTTCAGATTGAGACAGGGATACAACTTTTCCTGTAACATCATCACTAGTCTACAGTATAGGATGGTGGAGAGTAAGCCAAAGCCATACTTATGTCAGAGCAGTGGAAGCAACAATATTTTATTTATTTATTTATTTATTTATTTATTTATTTGTGTTTTTCTATACCGGCATTCACGGAGATTCGTATCATGTCGGTTTACATATAACAAGGGGTGAGCAATACATTATAACGTACATAACTATAACATGAGAGTATAAATTACAAATTATAACAAGTGCACAGAAAAAGAAGTTACACTAAAACAGGGAGTAGAAGAAGAAGATGATAGAAGTTTAACATAAGAAGTAGAACGTAGAATATTTAACATAAGAAGTATTTAACATAAGAAGTAGAAGTAGAATATTGCCCTTAAAATTTAACTTTACTAAAAAAAAACAAAAAAAAAAAACCCCAAACACCCACCCTCAAAAACATAGGGAAAAATCCTCCAAGATAACTCCCCTCCCCTTCAAATCCCAACTGGGAATACAAAAGAAGGAAACAGTGAGAGGAAGGACTGTACTCTGCTTTTTCCCCACAGAGAATGAGAGAAAACTTCTAGAAGACCTAATAACCACAGAGAACAGCATAGCCACTGACTTCCCAGGAGAGTTCTGTGCTGGTCTAGCAGGAGTCAAGGAAAGGAAATTAACAGGCTTAAGACAATTTCTCTTTCCTTATCATCTTACTAGCCCAGTCTAGACAAATGGGAAGTGCCCAAGCCCATACTATTTTATTTATTCATTTAAAATTTCATATTAAATTGCTTCCTGAACTCCAAATACAGAACTGCCCAAAGAGGTTTACAGAAAAAATATTCATAATATAAAAATATAATACAACATACAAAGAACCAATGTTGGCTCTGACCAGGGGGAGGAGTCAAGATGGTGGCATGACTTTTTCCCTGCTAAATTTGATTTGAGACACCTTTCAAGGGAAAAGGCAAGATTAGAAATTTACCTGCATTGGCTTCTACACCATTGATTCAGTAGAGTATGAACACCTTCTTGGAGCGAGGTCTGGGATTAGAAGAGGCTGTCTCTGTTGCCATGTCTAGTGAGGGAGAGTTCGACCCAGCTGGAGAAGAGGTGTCTCTGATAATCCCCCCCTCCCCTGCCTCTCTGCCATCGGCCTCTCGCTCTCAACATCCAGGTCCCAAAGTAGGCTTGTTACAGATGACGATGCCAGGGGATGAGCTGCAGGACACGAAGAAGTCACTGAAGCACGAGCATTTGTGGATGTTGGGGAATCCAGAGGAGAGGTGCCTGTCCTGGAATTTATTTATTTAATTTATTTATTTATTTAAGGCTTTTATATACCAACTTTCTTGATACAAATCAAATCAACTCGGTTTACATCAAACAAGCAGTTAACCATAACCAATTAACAAAAGACAAAATTTGATGAAGCATAAAGTTACATTATAACAAGGGAGCAAAAACTGGGGATAGGAAAATAAAGGGGGGAGAACAGAGATAGTATACTATATACAGGTGAGGGTGTGGGAGGGAGGCAAAGGAGCCAATGTCGTTATGACGTATTAGTGTGTCTTAGTGTTTGTTTAATTACAGTGGAGATGGGAACAGTTCTGAGTCAAGCTATTGGACTAAGAACAGGGAAAGGCTCGACCGAAAAGCCATGTCTTGAGTTTCTTTTTAAAAGTTAGGAGACAGGTTTCCTGCCTGAGGTCCGGGGGCATGGCATTCCAGATGGAGGGACCTATTGTTGAGAATGCCCTGTCTCTAATATTTGAGTGGTGCACCGCTTTGATTGGAGGAACGTGTAAAGATCCTTTGTAGGCTTCCCTTAAGGGTCTGGCTGTAGAGTGAAGTTTGAGAGGGTGTAGCAGGTCAAGAGGCGTCTGATGGTGAATGTTTTTGTGAATGATTGTAAGTGATTTATGTAGAATCCTAAAGTTTACTGGGAGCCAATGAAGATCTTTTAATATGGGAGAGATGTGCTCTCTCCGATTAGTATTCGTCAGGATTCTCGCCGCCGCGTTTTGAAGCAGCTGGAGGGGTTTTATTGTAGTAGCAGAATTTATGCAGGATTTAGATTCAATAGAAGGTATGTACTGTGATTTTTCCATTGATTCAAGACCCATTGTATCTGCCTCCTTTTGTTAAACACCCCAGTTGTAACCCTGGACACTATATGGACTGTTTTAGTTCAGCTGGACTCTTCACTTAATGCTATTTCTAAGGATATTACTTCTTTGGCAGAATTAGTTAAACTTTTGACTAAGAAACAAGAGGATGACTCCTAGAAGTCTAATAAGAAAATTCTGGAGATAAGCCACGAGATTAAGGAAGTTAAAGCTGTTAACATTTATTTGGGTCAAGATAAGATTCTAACTCATAAGCTGCTTGGATCAATTGGAAAATCAGGTTGGACAACTGAACTCATGCTTTATAAATTTCCCAAAGTCATCTTGGTTTGTTCCATTGGAAATTCTTTAAAAAATATTTCATTGAGGCTCTGGCTATACTTACTGAGGCTGTCCCACCACTGAATTTGCCTGTTAAGAAAAATTTCACCTCAGAATGATATTGTTACTACAACTGGAGACAGCCAGAATTCAATGGAAGTTTTGGAAAGAACAGATTGCAAATTCTGATAGAGCCATGTTATTCGCATCCCTTGTGTCCAAAGAAGATTTGGACTTGGTTTTCAGATGTATTTTCAAAAGGCTTCTGCGGAATTTATGGGGCAATGCACCTGGGTGTTTTTCCTGATGTAACCAGATCAACTCAGAAAAAAAGGAAATCTCTTCTGGCTGTGCACCAAGAGCCTAAAGATCTTGACACTATCCTTTTTTTTGCATTACCTGTGTAAATGTTTAGTAACATATGTACAAATTAATTTATGGGGTTTTTTTCACACCAGACAACTTTTCCATTTTCAAAGAGGAGAGCCTTTTTAGATTTGAAGAAGTTGAGTTGTCCAATTGCAACAGGGGACTGTTTCGGCGTCTGGAATGTTTCTGGACTTCCTGTTATTGCCACTCTTTCATGATTGTATTTTTTTCATCTAATATCTTTTTTTCCTTTCTTCTTTCCCCTTTTTCTTTTTGATTGAGGGCTATAGACTGAGATGTCAATTTTCTTCAGAATATATATATTTGTGGAATGTTTTTATCTTTGAAATCTCAATATTTCGGTTGACAAGTTTCACCTGTGATAATGTAAAATTGGTATAAATAAAGTAAACCCCCCCCCCTCCCAAAACCACCAATGCTGAAATTAACGTGGGTAGGAGGAATACAGGGCTGCTGTGAGAATGCCTTCCCCAAAGGTCACATCTCCTGGCATGTACACCCAACCTATAATATTTAGTGAAGAAATGTAAGGAAGACCAAGTGGCCACTTTTCAAATGTCCTCCAAGGCAAGAGTTGTAGTTTTCATGTAAGCAGAAGCCTAAGCTCTCGTAGAATGAGTCTGAGGTCCATCTGAAGGCAGAGGAAATAGTCTCCTTAATCCACTAGGACAAAAATGACTTAGAAGCTGCCTCATTTTTACAATGCCCTCCTGAATAGCACAAACAGCCTATCAGTCTTTTGAAAAGGATTAGATACTTTTAGGTTACTCCGAGCACCCACACTCAGGTTTAACCCCCATGGACACTTGAAGAGTCCTACCAAGCACTGCTCAGGCCCACTTGCATCTATGACCCCTCCCCCTCCCATGCACAATGGCAAACGCCTACCCATCAACTGGGTTCCTGCTTGCCTTTAGGTAAGTATCTTGCCCATAAGCTATTCTTTGGTGGATTTTAGGGCACTGAGATCCTACACAACCCAAGGAAGACACAGCTCCTAGAATTGCAACCGCAGACTAGATTCAGAAAATAGTGGGATCAGTAATCTGTTGCACGACAAAGAGCCAAGAAACTAAACACTATTAACCATCATAGAAAAAAAGATTTAACTTGCAAGCAGGAAAAGATTTATACAGTAACTAACTAGACAAATTTCACTGTACTTAGTTAATGCCTAGGCAGGTCAGAAAAGGACTGTCCACATGAGCTAGAACAGGGCCTTAGGAAAAAAGCAACTGCAGCTGACCTGGTCAACAACTCACCTAATATGGGAAAGAAGCGAGGACTGAGAAAGACAGCCTGAATAGAGGCCCTGGACCATTCTTGTCCACATAATTACTCCTCCCCTTCCCCTGCAATTTCAAGTACAGACATAGCTGACTTACCCCCTGAAGCTGCTAGCCGCTTCTCTGCTATCCGCTTAGCTGTCCTTTTGGGGTTTTTTTTTTTTTGCTTTTACCTTAATAAGATGACAGAGGCCAAACAAAGGCAAATGATAAAGAGAAAAGGGGGGAGCGGGGGTCAAGGGGAAGGCAAAATCAACTCTCTGGGAGAAAGTCACCTGCTCAAAAGAAAAAAAAATTCCTGAGATAGCCTGCTTCCCCCCAAGCTCAACCAGGCCCCTCAGGGAATTCGGGAGACATAACTAGACTCACTCAGTTTGGCACAGAACCAAGGAGCTTGGCCCCAGGAAAGCTCAACTAGGGAAATAGTCTGAGAAAAGTTCAAGATGGCCAACCGAACAGACATTCCAATCGGGAACTCAGATTATTTCTTCTCAATACTTGGACTGATGGCTCAACATGTTCTGCATTTGTCTGAGTGATTGTGGGCGATGTTAGCGATGACTCCTTGGCATCTCTGGGGTATCGCTGAGTCCTACTGAGAAAATTCCTCCCTTGATCACTTGTAGATTGGGACATGATTAGAGAAGCTTTGATATAGGGAAGAGAGCTCTCACTGGATGATCAGCACTCAACTCCTCAGCCTGCGGTTCATGAATCCTTGGATGAAGCTGAAGCTGTGAAGACAAGGGGAGGGACAGGCTTGGTGTAGGGCTCTGAGGTGTTGTGTGGTAGAGATGCTATGGGGAGAGAATGTGCCTCAAGCATTAGATTCTACACGGAGTTCCTTAATTGCAGAGGCAGTACCTGTCCCATACTCCCATACTGTCCCATACTCCCACCATCATCTCTTTTTCAGATGTCTGGCAGGTGGGGAGTTGAACTGAGAAAATTTTGATTATTTCTAGTTCACATTTATGTGATTTTTCAATTGGTGCTGAATCTAACCTGACTGAGCAGGATAAGAGATAGTACAATTGGAAAGAGAACGTATCATCTTTAAGAATCTATTTTACAGGCATTTGGAGCAGCCTATAAAGGATAGTTTATCCTTTCATAATAAGTTGGAGTGGACTGAATAAGCTTAAGGCCAGCAATTTGTATCTTTTAAAACTTCCCTATTACTAGGTTATCTGCAGTTGAATTATTCAAGAAATATTTGCAGGAAGTACTGATATCGCAAGAAAAGCTCATGACCTTCTCTGGGATTTATTACCTCCCTAGGATGAAGAGGGGTGACAGTGGAGAAGATGGAGATTTGGATACTCTTGTATCCTTGGACAAACAACTTTTTTTTTTTTTTTTAAAGACAGGTCACAAGAAGAACATCTACTAAACCTACGTTGCTAGTCACTTTCTGCTCTGAAGTGGATAAAGATTTAGGACTTAAGCAGTATCTCAAATATAGAGAAAGTTTTTTTTGTGGTCAAAAAGTTCAAATTTTACTTGACGTCTTCAGCACTACTCAGTTAAGGAGGGAAAGTTCTCTTTAGAAGAAACAAGTGTTGGCTCAGGGGGCATATTTCTTTAAGTTTAATTGTAAATATAGAGTTTATCAAGGGAATAAGGTTTTTTTTGATCCCCTTCATCTGGGTAGATTCCTACTGGATAAAAATATGGGTTAATTATTGTTTAGGAATTTAGAGTGTCAATTTGATTATATTAGTAAGATCTAGAGGTTTCTTGATGAAGATGGATTTGTATTAGGACATAGGTGTTTTCCTTATTATACTGGAGAGATTTTTCATTCCCCCCCCCCCTAATGTGTAGACTTGCCATTTATGCATCTAGGGACTTTAGATTGTTTGTGGAAGTTGTTTATTTCCTTCATCTATAATGTTTTCTTGATTTTTGTCATTGTAATAACGGGGTAAAAGATAGAGTATAAATTAAAACAAATATATAAAAACAAGGAGCCAGGCTGAGAAGCACTCCATCTAAGCCTGGAAGCAGGAATTCTTACTGTACCAGTCTAGAACTGCTACCATCTGCTGGAGACAGACAATACTGGCATTGGCCTTCATTGCACCATCCTACATACTAGTGATATCACAGGAAAAGATGTGTCCTCTGTCTCCATCTGCTGGTACAGGGGTGGCCAATCTATGGCTTGGGAGCCTTCATGTGCAAAATGTGGCTCTTGCCCTCCTGTTCTGATGGCATTGAGCACCATTACAGAGGGCAGGAAAATCAGGTCTGGAGCAGAGAGCACACAGCAGATCAAAGCATTCTGCTTCCTGCTTCAGCCCCTCCTCTCCTTACAGTGTTGCTGATTGCAGCTGAAAAAGCAGGGTGGGGGCTAAAGCAGGAAGCTTTTCTCTGCCCAGCCCTATACTGCTGCTCCCCCTTCTGTCTGTAATTAGCAGCTTTGGAAGATAGGGGAGGCAGGGATGAGGCTATAGCTGACAGGACAGCAACGAATGCCAGTCGGCTCCCTGCTTGGTTGTCCTTTCCATTCTGTCCACAGCCACCCCACCTGGAGCAGAAGGCTCTTTTGTTTTGCTATCAGATAGGAGAGACTGGAGGGAATACTGCCTCAGGCCCAGCATATCACTGTGGTCTCAGCTAACAGCAGAGGGGAGGAGGGTGTCACCCAGAGCTCCAGTCAGGCCAGAATGATTTATAGTGCAGGAAAGGGGTGAATGCTGAAAGAGGATGAATACTTGGTGGGGGGAAGCAGTGTGAGTGTTGAATATCAGGGGGTGATGTGTGTGAATACTTTGAGGAAAGCATAGTGCAAGAAGAGATGAATGCTTGGGAGAATGGGGCGGTGAAGAGGGAATGCTCCTGGGAAGAGCAACATGAATATTGGAAGAGTTGAAGGGGGATGAATGTTGGAGGATAGTAAAAGAAGTAGCTAATGCTGTGGGTGAGGAGGAATGAATACCATCTCCCTCAAGTCAACAATGCAAACTGGAATGTCTGGCACCTTAATTCATCCCCAGTGTCCAGGCTGACATGTGTTATGCAACAGGTGAGAGAGACCAGAGCTAGGGAATGTAGGAAGAGAAAGAGGGCCAGGATGGAGAGTTGCACAAGAGCCAAGTGGGAGTGGAACTGTGTGGAGAGAGTGAAGGTGACATAATTTAGCCAGTGATGGGGCAGAAAGGCTTCAAAAGAACTGGAACAAAAGCAGTAAAGGGATGTGAAAAAAATCAGAAGAGAAGAGTGTGTGTGTGTGAAAGAAAGCCAGAGGTTATGGGGCAGGAATGGTGAAATAGCCAGAAAAGGGGTCAGGACAGTAACATAACATAATAATGACAGCATAAAAAGACCAAATGGTTCATCCAGTCTGCCCAGCAAGCTTCTTATGGTAGTAACTGCTGCTCCATGCCTTGAGGCTAGTAATATTTACATTCAAAACCAAGCAACTGTCAAACCCATAACAAATACAATTACTGCTAGCATCATTTTTACAGGGTGAGCAGCCTTCTTGATAATTCAGACAACATTGCTTGAACATGCTTTGCTTTTGGTCGTAGAAGCAGTCCTGTGCTTTTTCCCTTAGTGTCTGCGAATCAATATCCCTGCCTGTAAAAGTCATGGCCCAGGGCTGGCTGTTTGTTATAGTTAATGAGGTTTGGGTGGACCCTTGGACACTGTGGCAGCTGACCACGCCCATGCGGGGAAGTCCTGTGAGGGGCCACAGGTCAGGCTCAGCTCTTGGACACACAAACACATAGTTTGATCTTTATTTAGACAGTTTATGAAACCACCAGAAGTGGCAGTGGTGAGTAGAAGATGTAGCCCGGCTGGGCTAGTATTCCCCAGGGTGCTGAAACAGAGATTCCTCCGGTAGTAGTGCTGTAGTGGAGAGAACTGAGATAGTGAGTACAATAGAACATTCACAGAGTCCAAAATATGGAGAAGCCCCGAGATAGGGAGAGCTGGTCCTCGAGGAGCGAGTACCAGATCCCTGGAGGCAGAGAGACTTGTTGGCAAAGTACTCGCACAGCGGTTCCATGTAAGAGATGGCACTGGAACGGAGGCAGGCCCTCGAGGAGTACCTGGTTCCAGGGAGACAGCTCTGAGGAGAGGATGGTAGTAGTACTCACTGATGTCTGTAGCGAATTCTTCCAAGTAGAAGGAGGAGATAGATGCAGGCAGCGAGTCAGGGAACATGGGCCCTCGAGGAGCAAGTACCGGTTACCTGATAGTGACCTGAAAGAAGCAGAGAGGCCCCCGAAGAGCGGGTACCCCGTTAGCAGAAAGAGTCCAATGAAGTTGGAAGGCAGAGTAGATGGATACAGAGAGCAAATCCCATCCGTAAGATTCCCCTTGCTAACTCAACGGCTGGCAATAAAGTATAGTCTTAAATATCCGGGCAGTGTGATATCATCTCGGGGGGACGCCCCAGAGGAACGCGCCAATGAGGAAATAAGAATGAGGGTCTCGCGGCGCGCGCGCCCTAAGGTACCTGAAGAAGAACATGGCGGGAGGCAGCGCCCAAGCTGGTCCGGGGATGCCGGAGAGGACGGCAGGCAGACGCTGCAGCAGCCAGGCATCTGTCAACAGCAGGAGGAGCCGCAAGAAAGGAAAGGTAGGCGGAGTGAAGCTGTCGGGCAGCGATGGACGCAACACTGTTGCTGAATCCAATTTTTTTTATCCCATTGACATCAAAGCAGCAAGTGATGTTGCCTTCTGTTAAGGGTACTAGTAACTGCTGCACCATGTGGGGCAAAGGTGGTGAGGAGGGTGTGAAAGAGCCAGAGGTGGTGAAGGGGGAAGAAGGAGTCAGAGCCGAAGAGGGCACAAGAATGAATGACACAGAGCCATAGGTAGGGAAGGAGAATAACAAGAACTAGGAGATGAAGTGGGGGTAGAATGAGAGCCAGAGATGTGATTGGCATAAGGTGAGGAGAGCTTGAGATGGTGACTGACGTGGGAATGGGGAAGAATTTGATACAAACACACACACACAGGTGACTGGGGAAGGTGAATACTAGAAGGGGTGATGGCACAGGGTACCAGAGAGGTACTAGAGGGGAGGAGAAGTGAGAGAAGGAGTGGGGGGGGCAGGAAAGAGAAAAAGATGGGTGGGTGGAGCACAAAGTAGCACAAAGATTGGGATGGGAGGCATTATGTTGGGACTGCTGAGCTCCCAATATTTTTCTCATAAGGGGATGTTATATTGAGGCTGCCAAGAGAGGCTGGAGGGGGCAGACGGTGGCCTGAGAAAGAGAGAGATAGGTGGGAGAATGGAATGAGATTTCCTCCTCCCCTCTTTCCATCCCCTGGTTCTTGAAAGTAGGAGGCTCTTGGGTGCTGTGCATTCTGATTCCTTGGATCCTGGTGCATGAACAGTTGGCTACCACTGTGCTAGTAGGTGGTGTAAACCCTTGTGGCTGGACAGGTCTAGCAGGATAAGGAAATTGGGTTTGCAGACTACAGACAATCACATCAGAAACGGGTTTGTACACAACCTAGGTGGGTATGCAGACAAGGTCCATATTTTAGGGACTTATATTCCAACAACTTTTGCAGCTTATAACAGTAATAAGCTCCTATTGTTTCAAGACAACTCATAAAAAATTGTGAGAGCAGGTGGGAGCTGGCCTCTTTCTTCTTGGAGCAGCATAAAAAAGAAATATGGTTTTCCTCTTTCCTGCTAAAGTCCATGAAACACTCAGATTTTGCAGAATGTTTAAACCAATGAGAGGATTGTATTGAATCATTTTGGATGAAAATGTTTGAAGCATGTCTGAATACTAAAGGAAAATTGGTTCTTACTTGCTAATTTTCGTTCCTGTAATACTACAGATCAGTCTAGACCAGTGGGTTATGCACTCCCACCAGCAGATGGAGGCAGAGAACAAAACTTCAAGGCACGGCTATATCACCCTAGTGCCATCTGCAGTCCCTCAGTATTGGTCAATCCCAAGCAAAAAAACCACTGAGACTAACTTTAAACAACCTTAAACATCTATTCACCCCGAACAAGGCAAACATCAAAAAACAGGAGGGTTGGATTCCCCTAAGGTTGGAAATCCTACCCCCATCTCCGTTAGTATCGGAATAAAGAGCACTTCCTTCAGAATTCTTCAACAGGGTAGCTCACCTAAGGGTCAGCCAATCTTTTGGCAGTCAAATCTGGGCGGGCCTCTGGACTGATCTGTGGTATTACAGGAACGAAAATTAGCAGGCAAGAACCAATTTTCCTTTCCTGGACATACCCAGATCAGTTCAGACCAGTGCGATGTACCAAAGCCACATTACTCGGGGGGGGGGGGGGGGGGGGGGGGGGAAAGCACTCATTCCCCAAAATTGGAGTCCTCCGGCGCTTTAACATCCAAGCGGTAATGCTTGGAAAAGGTATGCAGAGAGGGCCAAACCGCGGCTCTACATATCTCTTGTGGCGAAACCAGCTGGCACTCCACCCAAGAGTCCGCTTGTGCCCATGTTGAATGTGCTGTCAAGCTGACCGGGACGGAGCAGCCGTTGCAAATGTATGTGAAGCAATGGTCTCCTTCAGCCACCTAGACAGAGTGGCCTTGGCTGCCTTATTCTCTTGCCTAGGACCACCAAACAGAACAAATAAATGATCCGATTTCCGGAAGGGATTGGTGATCTTCAAATAGTGCAATGGAATCCGATGCACATCCAACAAATGCAGGTCTCTATCTGTTGTTGAATCGCAGAACCAGTCTGGGAAGCCAGAGAGCTCTACCGAATGATTGTGCACACCAGGACTCAAACACTGTCCACACTTGCACGTATGCCATGGAAGTGGAAGGGCGCCTGGCCTGTAGCAGCGTGCAATCACCGGCTCTGAATACCCCCTACAGGCGCAGATGCTGCTTCTCAAAAGCCAAGCCACGAGAGAGAAGCGATCCTCCCAATCAGAGAAGATGGGACCCTGACAACAGGTCCGGTAAATGGCCAGCTGTAAGGGCCCGTCCGTGGCTTAGTCGTACCAGATCTGCAAACCAAGGGTGATGTGGCCACTCTGGAGCCACCAGCACTACCTGACCTCTGTGCTGTTCCACTTGTCTGAGGATTCGACCGATAAGAGGCCAAGGAGGAAAGGCGTACAACAGAATCCCTGTCGACCATTTGGACACCAGGGTGTTGAGACCTACCGACCCTATCTCCTTCCCTCGACTGAAAAAACGCGTCTTTTTCCGCGTTGAGACGGGTCGCCATGAAGTCCAACTGGGGAGTCCCCCCATCTAGCACAAATGAGGTTCCACGCCTTTCTGGACAGCTCCTACTCCTCCTGGATCCAGCTGTTGCCTGCTGAGGAAGTCCCGACGGAGGTTGTCCACGTCTGCCACTTGTGAGGCAGCGATGCCCTCCAGATGGCATTCAGCGCAGGTGAAGAGAAGATGATCTTCTCGAGCTACGGCAGGGCTCTTTATACCACCCTGGCGGTTGAAGTACTCCACTGTGGTGGCGAAAACACTCGAACCATCCAACCCTGTATCAGATCCTGGTTTCTAGGCGGTTGATGGACCAACCTCGTTCTGACTCCAACCACACGCCCTGTGCCGCGCTGCCCAGGCACACCGCACCCCAGCTCAGAGGCTGGTGTCCATGGACACTACTACCCAGTCTGGGGTTTCGAGGGGCATTCCTCACTGCAGATTGGAATCCACTAGCCACCATGCCAGGCTAGATCTGGACTGCGAGCTCAGGGGCAGCTGCACCTGATACTCAGACACTGGGCTCCACCGGGACAGGAGCGTTTGCTGTAACAGCCTCAAGTGAGCAAACGCCCTCAGGACAAGATCTAGCGTCAAGGCCATGGATCCCAGTACCTGTAGATAGTCCCAGGCCGTAGGAGTCTGTGTCATCCTCAAGCAATTCACCTGCTGTTGCAATTTGCGCATCCGCTCCTTCATCAGAAACACCCGGCTCAGGCGAGTGTCGAAGTGAGCCCCTAGGAGGTATTCCAGGACCTGGGAGGGAATCATATGACTCTTCGCAAGGTTGATCATCCACCCTAACGACTGCAGCATGTGGGTCACATGATAAATTGTCCGCTGACAGTCTCTCTCAGACTTCGCCCAGAGGAGCCAATCGTCAAGGTACGGGTAAACCAACACTCCTTCCCGCCGGAGGGCTGCCACAACTACCACCATCACCTTGGTGAAGAAGCGGGGTGCTGATGCCAGCCCGAAGGGGAGCACACGAAACTGGAAATGCTGTCCCAGGATCGAGAACCGCAGGAACTGCTGATGATCGCTCCGGATTGGGATATGGAGGGAGACCTCTGTGAGGTCCAAGGAGGCTAGGTACTCTCTCCCTTGCACACCACCGCCATCACTGTGCGCAGGGTTTCCATTCGAAAACAAGGAACTTTCAGACTCTGGTTCACTTGCTGGAGGTCCAGAATAGGACAAAATGTCCCCTCTTATTTTGGTACCATAAAGTACATGGAGTACTGTCTGGCCCCTTGATCTGTCTCTGGAACTGGAACGATGGCCTGAGGCTTATCAGACGGCATAATGTGGCCTCGACCACGGTTCGCTTATTTAGGGAAGAACAGTGCGACACCAGGAAGGCGTCTCTGGGAGGGTGAGAAAATTCTAAGGCGTAACCGAAGCGGATCACCTGCAGTACCCACTGGTTGGTCATAATTCTTGCCCACTTCTTGCAGAACTGGGACAGCCATCCATTTCCATTTCTCTGTTAAATTTACTCTAACACTGTGAGAGTGTGCGGGTAGTCCCTAACTGCTATGGAGACGGAAAATACTGAAGAGCTGCACTTCCTGGAGGGGTATATGTACTAGGGCTGACGTCAGATTGAAATCTGATCCGTCTCCAACTGCTATCAGGAGTACACTATACCCATTGGTCCTGAGTCCATCTGCTACACGCTAGGAAAACAAACATTTTACTCTCAAAAGATTATAATCTGTCCAATACTTGAAACACTTAGCAGCTTTATCATCTGTCTTTGCCCTGAGGCAATATTCAGGAGTTGGAGTTTGACACTATCTGAAAGAGCTTGCCACTGAACAGAGCATGTGATTTCACTCAACGCATAGTAAAGCTCTGGAATTCACTGCTAGAGGATGTGGTTACGGCAGTTAGCGTAACTGGGTTTAAAAAAGGTTGGGATAAGTCCATAAACTATTAATCAATAAGGAATAGTAGCTTGGGATCTATTTAACGTTTGGGTACTTGCCAGGTACTTGTGACTTGGATTGGCTACTGTTGGACACAGGATGCTAGGCTTGGTCTGACCCAATATGGCATATCTTATGTTCTTAATATGGCAACCCAGAGTTTACATAAGGCACATGGCTTTGGGTGGTAGCAAAGGCTGCAAATCAAGATGCAAGCTTCCTCATGTGGTGCTACATATAGAAGGACATCCAATTTAATGTTGAAATTCTGATCTTGCGGGCCAACATGTATACAATCCTAGTGCAAGAACCCAGGCACATGGTGTGGGTTTGAGGCCAAATGAATCACAGCTAGTACAGCAAAATCTATTACTCAAGATCTACAAGAGTCTTCCTGATGGATATAAATCCTAATCTACTGAGCTAAACTGCTTTTACTTGACTGGTACACACCTGTGACTAACGGGTCAAGAATTCCTGTTTCAGGAAAGGTGCCAGTGAGAAATTTAAATCAGCAGCCAAATATGCTACAATATGTGATGCATCTGTGGATCACTGAATTATAACCTGGGGCTTGTATATTTCACCAGGAGAAAAGAGTGAAGTGATGAGAAGAGGATTCACAGTAGGGGATATTTGATTGATGTTACTGCTTTACCTTTTTCTCTTTCAGATTCAGTGAGTTGTGCAATGCAAAACTGGTGCATTATGTTTTTGTTCTGGGATCTGTATTTGCAATACCCTCTCTAGCCTAATAATGTAATATTTATGTTCCAATAGTTTATGACAATCCTTTTTTTTCCCTGATAGTAGATAAGCTATCTGTTTTTATGGACCATCGTTTTGTCATTGGTGGTGACTTAAGAATTAGTGGTTCCACTCATTGTCACTACTAGACAAAGTTAAAATCAACTTCTTGGACATGCATATCAATCGTGTGGTCAAAGATGCTTGGCAGGTTCACAATCCTGATAGTCATGATTTTTCTTTTCTCTCCCAATCTCATTATAGATATTCCAGGTTTATATGCTTTTTCTTTATGACTTATAAAGTAATTTAAGCATAGGGAGGGTGAATTTCAACAATGTGTGTAAGTCAGCACATGGAAATGTGCGTGTGCACACACAAGTTATGTCTGTTTTCTTGTGCGGCTCTTGTATGGCCAGAACTACACGTTTTATAAAATACTGTATTGTATCTTTGCCCCCAAAGTATGCACTTATGCTTCAGTACACATACTTTTTTTTTTTTTTTTAATACAGGGAGCCACATACTTTCTAGCTGTATTTTACAAAAGTACACCCATATATTTTATGCACAAAATAACTAATGTGCAATATTACTGTAAGCCAGGTACAGAGGAAGGTATTTTATAAGGCAAGTGCATATTCCATGTACGAAAACTCTTATTTGTGGGCAAACATTTCAACATCAGTTTGCCAACACCTCCTCCACCCATCACTTAACTCAGACCTGACATCCAAAAACTGCAGACAAAAAGACAAGTGCAATTTCAGTTCCATGACTCAGTCAGTAGGTGTAAAAGAGTGTGTACGTTTGCTAATGTATGCATGCATACAACTTATGAAATACTAACGTGTGAACTTCTGAACCTTGTCCCAAAAGATAATATGCTTTATTGTATATACTGCGCTTATTACTTTCGTATTTATACTGTGTGTTATTGCATTACCTTTACCTTTATTTATTTTAGCTTATTTTCAAAACTATCATACCCATCGTTATTTATCACTATAATATGATATTGATATCAAAAGTTTTTCCTTATCTTGTAACTATCTCTATACCATGTTCAAGTTGTACGTTGTTTTATAGTTATATGTAAAGCCTGTTGTCTTATAGTTATATGTAAAGCCCCTTCCTTTTGGGCATCTCACTGTTTTATGTAAACCGGAGTGATTTGTATCTGATACAAGAACCTCGGTATATAAAAAGAAAAAATAAATAAATAAATAAATAAATAGTTGTCAGTAAACCATCTCCTATTTTCCCCTTTTCATATTTACCCGCAACACTGCTAATATGTACAGACTCCTGGCTTTTGAAAATACTACCTATAGGCGTACATGCTTACGCACTTAACTTTATGTGCTGAAACCTTTTGAAATTAACCCCATAATATCCAGGTGCACATCCATATATATGTCTCAATCATCATCATATCTTCTTACTACATTACAATGAGTAGTTCATGCTCTGTAATGCATAGATAAGATCAAAACAAAAAGAGAACACTAAGTCTGCCCGATTTTATGAAATACTCACAGATCATGACCTTTTCCTCATCTCCGTCTTTCTTTAGCATATACATAAATGTAGCTCAGCTAGTCACAAAAGAATTATAGTCCTCTTTTAGGGAACAGGTTATTTTTCAAAAGCCATTTTTCAAGCTGTAACTATCCATTCATTACGAGTTGGGTTACTGAGAGATTTCCAATTTCTGGTCAGTACAAACTTGGCAGCTAATAGTTATTCCAAAATTCGTCCCCTGTGTTTCTTTCCAGCAATGGTGGTTCTTGAGTTTCAACCTGTCCTGTGCACCGTACTCCAGGTTCCTCCATCTTGTCCTCTTGCTATCTGCCTCCCTCTATGTTATTTTGCTGGTCTTCACATTTAGCAGTATGGTGGGGGTTTCCCTCATCTCCATTTATGCATTATTTTCCAAGTTTCAATTTTTCCTCTGAAAAAGCTACTGCTTTGCTTCAATTCAGATCCTGAAGAGCCTTCTCTGGTATTACTGATCTCTGGGGCCACTAAATCCTCTACTCCATGCTTCCCATTTCAGCAGGGCTGCCACTATTTTACCAGCAACTCTCAATCTGGCTTTCAGATATTTCTCAGCTTCCAGTGCATGTTCAAACAGAACCTTCTCTCATTTCTGACATTTGGTGCTAATATTCAGATATACAAAAAAAATGTTCTGGTGTTTATATTTCACATAACCAGTTTTCCTTGCCTGTGTTATTACATTTTCTTTATCTTGGTTTCTTAGTAACTTAGCAATTATTGCCTTTAGTTTTCCTCTGGCTTTGGCCAAGTTTCTATGTGTACACTGTACTTCATATTTCAGTGCTTCTGTCTGGAAACATGTAATCAGCAACTCTGATAAATATGACAGATTAGATCTCTCCTCTCCCTCCGGGATCCCAAAAAATCTTAAAATTGTACCTATAATCTCAGTTCTCTTGATCTTCCACTATCTCGCCATGATTTCCTCTGTCTTTTGGAGATGTTTAACTTCAGTTTCAATCTCTATGTTATCTTTCTCAATTATTCCCTTCTGTTAGACCTCCGATTCGCAATACAACCAATCTTATTTAATATTGTCTGGTTAGTCTCTCTAATTTTACACAAGATTGTGTTCAGGCTTGCCTCCATTAATGGACTCGTTTGTTTTCAGAGTGGTTACCTTCCATATTTGCTGGAGGGTAATATGGCCACAAGGCAGGACCAGATCCCATTCTCACAACTTTGTGTTTGCTTTCAGAATAAAAGTTCTATTAAAGAACACACAGATGTGTGTTTTAAAGGATTCACCATTACCTTATTACTTCACTATGAAATCAGATACAATTTCAGTCTCTACTTTCAGATAAACTATGGGAAGTCTGAGAAGCTTCCACAAACATTTTCTAACATCTTCCTACCAATTGAATGTCCAATGTTATTTGTATACATTTGACAAATTATGTTCATCACCAAGACTGAAGTAATCTCATTATTAATCATGCACTAGTATTCGAGAGGTTGTCTGTAGGGGTATCTACTAAGGCCCACTTATTTAATGAGCCTGAATTTCAGAAGAGATGGAAAACATACAGCAATTGGCCTGTCAAGTTTTTGGGAAACCGATTCTTAAGGCTCATACTGTAGGGAGATATCCCATGTTTTACCACTGAAAGCACCAAATATGAATCATAATAGCCAAAGTAGTAAGCAGATCAATGTGCTGACAGGCCAAAAACACTGTCACAGCTAAAGAAAAGAAACTTTGGCCAGATGAGAACTGTAAACCAGAACTCAAGGATATTTATCAAGATCTGCCTGTTTGTAAGAGCCTGTGTAAATAAAACCAAGGCAGAGGGCAATACAGCCACTTAAGCTCATAAGCAGGAGTCATGGACTGGCCAAGGGAACTCCAAAGGTCAGAAGGACTCCCACTCTTGGATGAAGGGGGAGCACTCTGAAATGGAGAAAACACTGACTCTGGCATTCAGCTTAGCATAAATGGCAGGACCCCCCCCCCCCCCCAGAAGTAATGGGGAGGGGGAAACAGACTTGCAATGCGGCAAAGACCCTTCACCCACCACATGATTATGTATGAGCTTTTGCATATTTATCAGCTGGAAAGTATAAGACGAGGTGGGGGGGGGGGGGCAAAAAAGGAAAAAGGGAGAGGGAACCCAAAGCAGCCCAGCACCCCCTGCTATCGAGGAGGGAGAAGACTAGGTGTGGCCAGGGAGACCAGGAAGAGGAGACACCCTGTCTGGGGTCGAACAGACAAGAAGTCTAAAGTAGTGAGGAGCGGAGAGCAGTCCGGTAGCTCTGCCAGTACCAGACCCAGAAGCAAGCCTCTTTCCCGGACCGCCCTGCAGATCTGCCAGCACCAGACCCAAGAAGCAAGGCTACTCTCCTGCCCACATTCTCCAGACCTCTAGCCAGCGTCTGCTTCAGAGATGAACAAAGGGATATCGCCTGAAGTTGGGACCAGGAGTAAGTAAGTTAGTCGTAAGTATTAATAAATTAAGCAGGCTAAGGTTTATGGATATTTGAAACCATCCATGGTATAGAGCTTTCTTTAGGGTAAATTGTGCTTAGTGGCCATGATGTTAGAGACAGGAATTGTTATTTTCTAAGTGCTATATTCTGCCAAACCTGACAAATAAAAGTCTAATTCTGAAGAGAACATGTCTTTTTCCTGAGGGGAAATGGAAGTGTCCTGTAGCAGACAGGTCCCTGCACCCCTAAATTTACTTACAATATTCTCTCATGTTTCTAATAAAATTTGTTCCAGGGATGCATAAATATTGAATTTAACAAATGCATATGCAGAGTATCCTACTGATAGTTAAAAACAACTAAAAGGCCTTGATTCTTTACTTCAGAAATAGTTCTCTTCTGCACATTACTTTAGCTTTAGGCTTTACAAATTTGGGAATAAACCAGGTAGAATTTTAGACTAGTTTGAAACCAGAAAGTCTCAAATTACATTTCTGGAATTAGGAATTCTGCTAGAGCTGTTTGGAACAGAAGACGTTTTCCCAAATCCTTTTGCACTAAATTGTATTCAGAATTTGATGCTATTGAACAAGACCAAGACTCTCTTACAAAATGGTTTTACCAAACATGACAACAGATCAATTACAAAAAGTTGAATGTAATCATCCAGATGATAGAGATTGGACAGGTAATCAAAGAGCAGTTATGAAATGCCCCATGAACATATGGGAAAAATACTTAATGATTTGATTGAGACACCCCTTCAAAACATGTTCTGTGATTTTAACAGAAAGGTAGGCTCTCTGTTTATATTCCAACCTGGAGACAATTCCAATTATTTCTGGAAAAAAAAAATAAAGAGATATTTCTCTATCTGAACCATGCTGTCTCATCTCACTGATTAACCAAAACCTAAAATTATTTTTAAAAAATCCATTTCCTACTGGAAATTGTGTATCCTACACAAACAAACAATCTCGACCGCCCGATTTTAGAACTGTCCTATAGACCTTAGTATAACCAAACTCGACTATTGTAATGCCCTCTATATGGGTCTGCCTAAATACACTATTAAGACCCTCGAGGCAATACAGAAATTGGCTGCCAAAGTTCTAACTGGTACATCAAAGGTCAATCACATCTTACCAGTTTTGGTTTCTCCACTGGCTCCTTGTGGCACAAAGAATCAAATTTGAGTTCTTTCCTTAATATATAAGGCCATGAGTGGTGCCGCACCAGCTAGTATTTTTTTTTGCTAAATATTTATCAGCTTGAACATTAAGATCTAGTGGTCTGTCTGCTGGACATACCGAGTTTTCATACAAACAGGCTAGTCGATTCATGAGACAGGTCCAACTTAGCAAAATTTTCTCCTAGTAGCAATTCACAAGGAAATTAACATGAAAACAATCAGAAAACACCTCAAGGCACAATTATTTAGGTATGTGCATTCATCATATCCATTTCAGCAGGTACGCGCATTCCTCGCTGACTTTCTAGTAGACGCAAGAAATAGAGAGTATGTGTGTATTTTTTTAATAATGAGATACATGCATACTGTTTCCCCGTGTGTACTAGAAAGTTGATGAAATGGATGTAACAAATTCATATCCCTACAATTATATAAGGAAGTGTCTGATACATGATTGTACATTTTTGTTTTTAAAATGTTTTTTTAAATGTCACAGATTTTTTGTTTTTACGATTCTGTTTTTAATCTTTGTCCATTAGCTACTTATTTTTTTTTTATCATATTTGATGTTCTTAAATTATGAATATATGCATTTGTGACCTGCCTAGACCCTTGGATTCCTGGCATATCAGTTCTTAAATTAAAATAAATACAAATCTATTTCATTTATGAGTCAAAAAATACATAATGAAAACAAATTATAATAGTTGGTTACAAGCCATTCCTCTGAATAACGCTATACCTTCACTGAAAGACCACATTCATTGTAACCCACTTTGATATATATGGAATTGCAGGATATCAAGAAGTAGTAATAAAGCTACAAGGAATCCACAAGGAAAAGATACAACAAAATAAGGTAATAAAAAGAGAAAAGGAAAGAAAAAAGGATCTAAAGAACATTAGTCCTATACCTACCACATTAGTCCTATACCTACCACCCATTCTCAAAGATCTGTACTGGCTGCCCATTGCGCAAAGGATTATGTACAAAACACTCTCTTTGATACATAAGACCCTACACACTGAAGATATGACCTGGCTTAACAATGCCCTGCATTTCCCACAAGCATTCCAGGCCCCCTAGAACTCAGCATGCTGCCACACTACACACACCCTCCCACAAAGCAACTCTACTCCACACGCAACCAAAAAGCGTGCCATGACCATAGCTGGGCCTTCAAACTGGAACAGCATGCCATCTGATCTCCGTCCAGAAACATGCCCAAAGAAATTCAAACAAAAACTCAAAACATGGCTTTTCATACAAGCTTTTACATAAGGTAGTTGCAATCAAATATCAGCACTGCTATCCTCCTTTGACCCCACAACCCCAATCAAATATCAGCACTGCTATCCTTTGACCCCACAACCCCAATCAAATATCAGCACTGCTATCCTCCTTTGACCCTACAACCCCAATCAAATATCAGCACTGCTATCCTCCTTTGACCCTACAACCCCAATCAAATATCAGCACTGCTATCCTCCTTTGACCCCACAACCCCAATCAAATATCAGCACTGCTATCCTTCTTTGACCCCACAACCCCAATCAAATATCAGCACTGTTATCCTCCTTTGACCCCCACAACCCCAATCAAATATCAGCACTGCTATCCTCCTTTGATCTCACAACCCCACCTTCATGAATCTCTCATATCTGCACCCTCCTCGCAGATATGCCCCCTTCCTTCCTCTCGATTCTTCCCTTCCAGCGCCTGACATGCCATGCCCCTCAACTTCTAATAGGTTCCTCCCTAGAATATCTCCCCCCTTTACAGAGATGTACTTCTGCAAGCTATTATTCATATTAGTTTAATTGTACCAATCAAATTGAGGTTCCACTCACCTCAATACGCAGATAACAGGTTTTCAAGTTCTGTTAGATTTTGTCCTTCTCTTATGCTTTCTTAATGTGCAATAATCAATGCCCCTAGGGTGCCCCTAGAGATATTAGCCCATTAATTCAATTTCACCAAATAAGAGATCCATGAGAATTATTCCTCTAGTTAATATAACATTGCCTTTTAATCTGATAGTTTTCTTGTATTTAGCTTTCTTGTATAGTTACCTTCCACCAGGTTAACCCCTTGCATTTATATGGATTTGTCATTACTATATTAAGTTTGAATGTTATCTGTAAAACACTGCTAATACCTATATTTATATAGCGCTGTTGTGAATTATTGTTGAATGTGAACCGATGTGATGTTACTAAACGAATACCGGTATATAAAAACCACAAATAAATAAAAATAAATAAATATGGACTGATCAATCTCAACAAAGCCCCTAAAAAAAGGACACACCATATAATCATAGCGTAAATCTAGATAAATAATTTATTTCACCCAACAATGAGTCAATAGAAACTATTTGCAACAATTATTGCTGCTATCCTCTCAAAAATTCAGATAACGTAAGAGGATCAAATAAAAAAAAAAAAAAAAAAAAAAAAGATAGGACACATAACCCTCAGGACCTAAAGATTTTAGCTAAGGTACTTGCTAATAGGCCGAAAACCATGCACATAAAATCACTTTGAAAATTAGCAGTAAAGTTTAACAAGTACACGCAGAGTTATACAATTACCCCCTTAAAATCAGTACAGAAATTGAAGGTTGCACACTTTGCAAATATTCCCCTTCTTGATGATAACCCTCAGAAACCACTGCAAAGGATAAACAGGACTGCATATTTTGGCAAGTTTGCAGGAATGTCTTTGAAATGGGAAACAGCTGAGGCACTACCCTTGTCTGATGGATCTTTGGCAGGAGGGTTTTCCTATAAAATGGGCAAGTAGCTGAATTAAATATCTGGAATTTTAAAGGAGTATTAAAAATTAATTGAGCCTTGTCATTGTTTGGCAGGAGTGTCTTATTCAAAATGATTTTAATGCCTAAATTCCTACAACCTATGCGGTTGTTTCTAAGGTGGTTGGCTTTTTTTTTTTTTTTTTTTTGATGTTTAAGGCTGCCATTTCTAAATTTTTGTGGTAAAGCAAGAAAATGAAAATAACTCTGGTAAAACTGATGCATTGTAAAGAACTGGAGGCATACCTTTCCTAGGGTTTACTTTATGTAACATTCACTGTCAACTGAGCTATAGGAAAACTGGTCCTTATCTGCTAATTTTCGTTCCTGTAGTACCACAGATCAGTCCAGACTCCTGGGTTTTGCCTCCCCTCCAGCAGATGGAGACAGAGAAGTTTTAACAGACTCCGTCTAAACCCGAGGTGCCACCTAGAGTCTGTCAGTATTACACTGTACCCAAGCAGAAAAAGGTAAACTAGTACAACCATAATTCCCCCCCTCCCCCCGTAGAGCAGAGGGAATGAAACTGGTAACATGAACGAAAACATGCCCATTCTCTTACCCTTTTGAAGGTGGGCGCACAATATGAAAACGCATTCAATAAATATGCAGAATATGAACATCAACCAGCTGAGCGGACTCTCCATTTCCCCATGGGTGGGACTCTGGACTGATCCGTGGTACTACAGGAACGAAAATCAGCAGGTAAGGACAAGTTTTCCTTTCCCTGTACGTACCCGGATCAGTCCAGGCTCCTGGGATGTACCAAAGCTTCTCTAACCAGGGTGGAACAGAGAGTCCTGCTCGGAGTACACTGGCCCCGAAGGAACTGGGCTCTGGGGCCCGGACATCTAGACTGAAATGCCCAGCAAATGTGTGCAGACATTTCCACGTAGCTGCTCGACAGATTTCCTGCGGCGATACCTGCTGACATTCTGCCCACGAAGTCGCCTGCGATTGAGTAGAATGAGCCCTGAGACCAACCAGAATCGGACGGCCCTGAACTAGGTAAGCCGAAGCGATGGCTTCCTTCAGCCAGCGTGCAATGGTAGCCCTTGAAGCTTTATGACCCTTCCTGGGACCACTCCATAGGACAAACAGATGGTCCGAGAGATGAAAACCGTTCGTGACCTCCAAGTAACGTAGCAGTGCGCGTCGGACGTCCAACTATCTTAACTCCCTAGACTCAGAAGTAGAAAGATCAAGGCCAGCTAAGGACGGGAGCTCTACCGTCTGATTCAAATGAAAAGACACCACTTTCGGTAGAAAAGAGGGAACCGTGCGTAAAGAAACTCCTTTCCCCAAAATCCTTAAAAAGGGTTCCCGACAAGATAAGGCCTGTAGTTCTGAAACACGCTGCGCCGATACAATAGCCACAAGGAACACGACCTTCAATGTCAGGTCATTCAGAGTCGCCTGATTTAGCAGCTCAAAAGGCGCATTACAAAGGGCACGGAGAACCAAATTGAGCTTCCACGAAGGACAGGGGTTCCAAATTGGAGGATGCAGATGTTTAATGCCCCACAGAAAACGAACCACATCCGGATGAGCCGCTAGAGCTACGCCCTGTACCTTTCCCCGAAAATTACCAAGGGCTGCCACCTGAACTCGAAGGGAATTGAAGGCTAGACCTTTATTTATTTAAGGCATTTTTTATACCGATAACCGTTTACACATCGCATCGGTTTACACGGAACAGTAGGAAAAGAACAATTACATGGAACAGAGAGTAACGTAGTATAAGGTATCTAAAAAATGGTTAACAAGGGGGAATAACTATGGGAGGTAGTAATAAAAATATTAAAATTGAGTATAACAAGAGTATATAATTTCACAGGGGTATACAGATCATATTTAGATCAAAGCAAGTAGGGGGAGAGAGAAAAAGTAGATACGGGGCATTAAGTGAACGCCGGTTTGAAGAGCCATGTGTTTAATTTTTTTTTTTAATTTCTGGGTACATGGTTCCATGCGGAGGTCAGGCGGCATTGTTCCAGTTTATGGGGCCTGCAATTGATAGCGCTCGATCTCTTGTGGAAGACAGGTGCGTGAGTTTGGGGGATGGAGTGTAGAGGGTTCCTTTATAGGCTGATCTGGTGGTCTATTGGATGTGTGGAAGTGGAGTGAGTCGTTGAGCCATTGGTAGTTTTGGTTGTGTAAGGTCTTGTGTATGAGGGAGAGGGTTTTGTAAAGAATTCTGCTGAATATGGGGAGCCAATGTAGGTCTCTTAGAATGGATGTGATGTGGTCGTTCTTACGTGTATACGTGAGGATTCTGGCTGCAGCATTCTGTAGCATTTGGAGGGGTTTGATGGTAGAGGCAGGGAGGCCTAGGAGAAGGGAGTTGCAATAGTCAATTTTTGAAAAAATTAAGGCTTGCAAGACTGTACGAAAATCATTCAGGTGTAGGAGGGGTCTTAGTTTCTTCAGGACGTGAAGTTTGTAATAACATTCTTTCATGGTGGATGTAATGAAGGTTTTGAAGTTTAGTTGGTTATCAAAGGTAACGCCAAGATTATGTACATGTTGTGCGATAAGTGTGGGAGGGGGCAAGGTGTTGGTGGGAGAGTGGGTAATGGTGAGGGGATTGTGAGAGATGAGGAGTTCTGTTTTGGTAGTGTTGAGTGAGAGGTTAAGTTTCATGAATAGTTGATTGATTGCTTTAATGCATTTGTCCCATATTTTTAGGGAGGTGTGTAGGGTATCAGTGTTAGGGATGAGAATTTGGACTTCGTCAACATAGATGAAATGGGGGTGGCAGAGGGGTAACAGGTAGATGTTGAAGAGGGTAGAGGATAGGGCGGAGCCTTGAGGTACACCTTGGATTAGGTCGATGGGGTCAGATTCAAAGTTATCCAATTTGACTTTGTAGTGTCTGTTTTTGAGGTAGGATTCAAACCAGTGGAAGGCGGTTCCTGTTATGCCTATGTTTGTGAGTTGGTTTAATAGAATTGTATGGCTGATAGTATCGAAAGCGGATGATATGTCTAGCATTGCTAGGATGTAGGCATGCCCATTGTCTATACCTTTGAGTATGGTGTCTGTGAGTGATAACAGGAGTGTTTCTGTGTTGTAGAATTTATGGAATCCAAATTGAGAGAGGACTAGAATATTGTGTTTGTCAAGGTATTCAGAGAGACAGATGTTTACTACTTTTTCAATGATTTTGGCTAAGAAAGGAAGGTTTGAGATAGGTCGAAAATTAGAGCGTTCTGTTGGGTCGAGATTGGGTTCTTTAGGATGGGTTTGATAATAGCTTGTTTTAGCATGGTGGGGACTTTACCAAAGTAGAGGGAGCAAGTAATGATCTCAGATATGGGTTTGGCTATTATGTTTGGGATGGATAGTAGTAGTTTGGTGGGGATGGTGTCAGTTGGGTGTGAGGAGGGTTTAATTTTCTTTATTAGGGATTCTATTTCAGAAGCTGATGTTTCGAGGCGGTCAAGGCTGGCCTTGGGGTTTATGGGAAAGACATATGAGTAGGAAGTGTCAGAGGGAAAACTTGACAAGAGTTTGGATATTTTATTGTTGAAGAAAAGGGCAAGGTTGTTACATTTGTCTTTGGAGTCAGTGTCTGGTCGAGGGAGAGGAGTTGGTAAGTTCAGACACAAGGGAAAAGAGGGCCTTAGCATTATATTGAAAGTCATGAATTTTGAGGGCGAGAGAGACCTGCCTGCAGGAAAGCCAGAACATCTGGAATAGTAGCCCTGGACGGCTGCACCACGTGGTTCAGGTACCAGTCCTCAAAAACACCCCAAACTCTGACATAAGCTATGGAGGTAGAAGTCTTACGAGACTGCAAAAGCGTGGTAATCACCTCTTCCGAGTAACCCTTGTTCCTCAATCTCCTCCTTTCAAAAGCCATGCTGCTAGACAAAAATGATCTACCGCTGTGAAATAAACAGGACCTTGTCGCAGCAGACTCTGGGACGGATGAAATCTCAGTGGGCTGTCTACCGCCAGATTGAGAAGGTTCGCAAACCACAGGCGCCTCGGCCATTCTGGTGTAACGAGTATCACCTTGCCCGAATGAGCCTTGATGCGCCATAGAACCTTCCTGACCAACTGCCACGGCAGAAAGACGTACAACAGAATGTCGTTTGGCCAGGGAAGTACCAGAGCGTCTATACCTTCTGCTCCTGGCTCCCTGCGACGAATGAAAAATAGAGGAGCTTTGGCATTGTGATACATCGCCATCAGGTCCATTGCGGGCCTGGACCATCGGCTGCACAGGAGACTGAAGGCCTCGGAGAGTTCCCACTCTCCCGGATCCAACTGGTGGCGGCTGAGAAAATTAGCCTGCTCATTGTCCACTCCGGCAATGTGAGAGGCTGCTATCCTGTACAGGTGCTGTTTTGCCCAGCTGATTAAAAGTCGAGCCTCTGTCGCCACCGGACGACTCCGGGTTCCACCCTGACAATTGATGTAAGCCACCGTCGTCGCATTGTCGGAAAGAATTCTCATTGATCTCCCCTCTACCAAAGGAAGGAGGGCCTGGAGCGCCAACCGAACTGCTCTGGTCTCCAAACGATTGATCGACCAAGAAGACTCCGACCTCTTCCACTGACCTTGCACTGCCGTTCCTCGAAGATGCTGGAGAGGCTGGCATCGGTGGTTACCACTGTCCAGGATGGAATTTCCAAATCCACCCCCGTCGTAAATTATCTGGGCACAGTCATCAAAGAAGACTGGACCGTGCCGAATCAGTCAGTGGAAGGAGAAGATAAAACTGTTCGGAGAGCGGATTCCACCAGGAGAGCAAAGCTGACTGAAGATGACACGTATGTGCAAAAGCCCAAGGCACCAGTTTGAGCGTGGAAGCCATCGAACCAAGGACCTGAAAATAATCCCAGACCCTGGGACGAGGCATGGATTGCAAGGACTCCACCTAAGTGAGAAGCTTGGACAATCTTTCCTCAGTAAGAAAAACCTTTCCCAAGACCATGTCGAACAGAGCACCCAGAAACTCCAAGGACTGGGAGGGAACCAGGTGACTCTTGTCGGGGTTGACCACCCAACCCAACAAGCTCAACATCTGAGGCACCCTCTGCACCGCTGCCCTGCAAAGGTGTTCTGACTTCGCTCGAATCAGCCAATCGTCCAGGTAGGGGTGTACCAGAATCCTCTCCTTTCGCAGGGCTGCTGCCACAACCACCATCACCTTGGTGAAGACTGGGCGCTGTCGCCAGTTGAAAATGATGCCCCAGGATCGCAGATATTTTTGATGATCCGGGAGTATAGGAATGTGCAAGAAAGCTTCTGTCAGATCCAGAGGACGCTAGGAATTCCCCTTTGTGCACAGATGCTATTACCGAGCAACGAGTTTCCATCCGAAAACGAGGCACCTTTAGAGTCCGATTGACCGTCTAAGTCTAGGATGGGACGGAAGATGCCCTCCTTCTTGGGCACCACAAAGTAGATGGAGTAGCGCCCTCACCTGAGCTCTCCTGCGGGTACCGGAACTATGGCGCCTAGGTCTTGTGACCGCTGTAGTGTGTCTTGTACCACCCAGCGTTTTTGGTGGTACACGCATGGAGAAACCATGTACCGGTCATGGATCGGCCGAGCAAAATCTAATGCGAAGCCTTGTTCTACTATACTGAGGACCCACTGATCCGAGGTTAAGTTGGCCCACTTCTAGAAAAAGGGATAACCTCCCCCCTATTCTTGGGACAGAAGAGTGGACCGGCCTCGCTTCATTGGGCCCCCCATGAGCCTGCGGGGCTCCATCCCTGGCAGGCCAGCGCCCTCGAAAGGACTGATTCCAAGAAGATTGGTGGCCGGGACCCTGCTGAAAAGATGAATCAGTGGAACGCGAAGAGCGAAATCGGCGATTTCCCTGAAATCTCGCCCGTTGAGGAAAGGATCCTCTCGTCCTGGGTCTATCCTCTGGCAACCTATGGACTTTATTCTCCCCTGGAGATTTTATCATGTGTTCCAATTTTTGCCCAAACAGCAGCTTACCCTTGAAGGGTAAGGAACCCAGTTGAGCCTTAGATGATACATCCACCGCCCAGTGTCTAACCCAGAGGAGCCTGTGGGCAGACACGGCCGAGACCATAGTCCTGCCAGAAGTCCATAACAGATCATAAAGCGCGTCAGAACTGTAAGCTACCGCTGCCTCCAGGCACCCAGCTTGCCCCACCTCACTCGCAGAAAGGGATGCCGCGATTTGTAAATCCTGCATCCAGCGGAAACTGGCTCGTAGCGTGAAACTGTTGCACATAGAGGCTTGGACCCCTAGAGCTGAAACCTCTAAAACCTTTTTAAGGTGCAATTCCAATTTGCGATCCTGCAAATCCTTCAGGGCAGTGGCTCCTGTTACCAGGATGGTGGTTTTCTTGGTCACTGCCGAGACCACGGCGTCCACCTTAAGGACCTTAAGAAGGTCCAGCGCTTCCTCCGGAAGTGGGTATAACTTGTCCATAGCCTGACTTAACTTTAAGCCAAGGTCCGGAGTGTCCCACTCAAAAGATCCGTAAGACATTATTTATTTATTTTTTATATACCAACATTTGATCTGAGATATCACATCGGTTTACATTCAGGTACTGTAGGTATTTCCCTATCCCCAGAGGGCTTACAATCTAAGTTTTGTACCTGAGGCAATGGAGGGTAAAGTGACTTGCCCAAGGTCACAAGGAGTGACAGCAGGACATATGAAACAGAAAAGATCGAGCTGGAACCCTGAGCCCCACCATCACCGGATCCATAGTCCCAAACTGTGAATCCTCTGGAGGAACCCTCAATGCCCAGCTCCTTCAAAATGGCCGAGATAAGCGGACCTAGTTCATCCCTTCGGAACAGTCGGACCACCTTGGGATCATCGCCTTCTACGAGAGGCGCGCCTACCTGTTTGGCCGGCTGGAGATCCTGATCCGCTTCCATTCCCTCACCAGGGGCTTGCGGAGAAGACTCCCCTTCATCCACCCCCTCTGTATCCAAACTGTCCCCTGGACAAGAAAGGGACCAGAGAGGGCATTTGGCCTTGAGGGCTTCCATGACACCATGTGCCTTGGAACGCTTGTGGAGTGGCGAGGACTCTTTCCCCGCCCCCCACAGCGTACCTTAGTACCCTGGCTCTTTGCTGCTTTCCGTGCTTTGAAGGCTTTATGCATTAACAAAACAAACTCGGAGGAGAATGAGGAGGAAGACTCATCTGAGTCTTTCTCCCCTGTTCCTCCTCCGAGGAAGAGATCTGAGCTGCCAGCAAGTCCCCCCCCCCCCCAAGGACAGCAGGATGCGGCGAAAAAGGTGGCGGGGAGCTCCCCTCCCCCAGGGCAGCCTTCTCCTGCTTTCTGAATGTTCGCAGCAAGGCTTCAGTACCTACGCTGAGTAGAAAAGGGTCCTGAGGAAGCCGCAGCAATTCTACCCTTCCAGGGTCCCTGAGTTCTCTAGAGCTGCTGCGCTGTAATTTCGACGGAATCGGGTTCCCCGAAGTGCTTTCACTGCCCGACAAGCAGCCAGTACAAATTCCGGCCTGCGACAGCCACACGCAGAGCAGGCCGCACCACGTGGCATGATCGCCGAGCTAAATTGGGATTGGGCCCGAGAAAAGAACCAGCGCGACGAAGCCAAATCCCCGGGAGCTCGTAGGTACTGAAACGGACAGCGAAAACAGCATCGGAAGAAAGGAGGGCCGAAAGAGACCGCCGGGCCGGCTGAAAAAACTAAATAAATCACCTTAGCATTGACCTTTTTCTTGTGTGCAAACCTTCAGAGGGTAAGTGAACTGGGCCCCCCGGTATCACCCTCAGCCGTAGGCAGGTACAAGGCTCTCAACCCTCTGCCCCTGAGCCTCTGCTACCAGGGGGGGATGGTCCCACCAGGACCTAGCAACCCCCTGGGAGGCTTAAAGAGATATCTTCTTTTTTCCTGTTTGATTTTTTTTTTTTTTTTTTTTAAATCCTTGTCCTTTTAGCCTTCTGTTATATTTTAAGATTCCCTAAGGAACGAATACCAACAAACTAAAAACCTAACACTAAACCCAGACTAAAGGTTTTGTACCTCCACCATCTGCTGGAGACAGAGAAATAATGTCAGACTCTAAGCGGCACCTCAGGGGTATAGGATGGAGTCCGTTAACACTTCTCTGTCTCCATCTACTGGAGGGGAGGCAAAACCCAGGAGTCTGGACTGATCTGGGTATGTACAGGGAACTGGCAGACTGGTTGGCATTGATAAAAACGTTTAAATCATTACAGCTTGCTAAACTACATAGGACCTTTTTCATTACTGGGGATTCTTCATAAGAACATAAGTTGCCATACTGGGTCAGACCAAGTGTCCATCAAACCCAGCATCCTGTTTCTAACAGTGGCCAATCCAGGATACAAGTACCTGGCAAGTAAACAAATATTAAGTAGATTCCATGCTATTGATGCCAGTAAAAAGCAGTGGCTATTTTCTTTTTTTTTTGTAATGTTTATTGAACAGTTTAACAACAAATATAAGCACATCATATGTAAATACAGTCAAGGCAAAACAGGTAAATATAGAATCACTACCATATAGATTATGCCGACTCAAAAAGCATCATAACATGTGAAACACGTGTGTACCCCTCGACTTCGAAATTGTAAAGTCATCACTTGTAATAAATCCAAATACCTCTAAGTGAGATGAATAATGTATATAAGCAACATAATTAGTTAAACACATTGTCATACTACAAGCAAGCGTAATTGTCTTATGCATCCGTGGTCTGTTAAGAGACAAGACTTTTAGGTATATGGTGGACCACTGAAAAAAGGAATTAAAAAGATGTAACCACTATCTTGTCATCGCAAAAGTGTGGGCATTGTTATTTAGAGTCAATAACACGATTATCCAACTGCATGCTTTCCCTCCATGTAATATACGGCTGCCAGATCCGCTGAAACTTAGGGAGATGCTGCTGCTTTTGGGCTGTTATCTTGTACATGGAACCCATAACATCAAGTTTCTGATACAAAGTTTCCTTGGTGGGAACTCTTAACTGTCGCCAAGAGGCGGCCAAAATACAGCGGGTCCCTATACAGAATTGATTAATCAACAAGCTCTCAGAATGGGAACCATCAACCAGTACATTAAGTAAGCCCTGAGCAGGAGACAGTACCACCTTCTTGTGAATTGTGCAAAAGATAATGTCCATAACATCCTGCCACAGTCTCTGGACATGAACACACTCCCACCATAAATGGATAAATGTTCCTGTCTGTCCACACCCCTTCCAACAACAGGCATCTGCTTGGAGACCCGCTCTATGCATTCTGTATGGGGTAAGATGCCAATGAAACAGTACTTTATATCCATTTTCAGTAAGGGAAGTAGAAATAGAGCTGCGTTTGGTGTTGGAGCATATCTGATCCCAATCCTCATCTGTGAAGTTTTGGCCCAGCTCCTCCTCCCGTTTATGAGTATAAGCAGATCTCCCTGTTAAGGACCCTTGTAGTAATATATATATATATCTTAGACAATCCTCCCTTGATACAGTCAGCTAAATCACACCAGCCTTCAAATTGTGATTTGCCCTTCCTGAGATCATCTTGAATACGTTCCTGTGCCACAAAATGACGGAGTTGGAGATAGTAATAAAAGCTGAGGATGGGATCAAATATGTCTTCTGAAGTTTTGAAAAAGAAAACATCATCATTACTACATATCTGACCCAAGGTATGAATGCCACTCATCTTCCAGATCAGGGAACTAGGAGAATCCCAGCCTGGTGAAAATCTATTGTTGTAGAATAAATGGGTTTTAAAGAAATATTGCCTGTTCCCTACAATGAGATACTTCCACTTGTCCCAGCTCTGAAGGGTAGTGTGTAAAGAGATGGTAAAAGAACCCTCGATTCTCAATGTCCTAGGTTGCCAAAGAAGAGCTTGGAGAGGCGTGTGACCCAGTATAGCTTGCTCTATAGCCACCCACAGAGGTTGTTCAGCTTTTCTGTGCCAGGATAAAATGAAACTAATTTGAGCTGCTGCATGATACCATTGTAATTTTGGAACCCCCATCCCCCCTCTCAATTTATGGCGGTATAATATCGCTTGCGCTATTTGAGGAGGCCTCTGCTTCCAAAGAAATGCGAAAAAGCGTCTCTGCCATTTTTTCAGTAAGGTCGTGGGAATTAGAATTGGTAATGTCTGAAACAAGTAATTAAATTTGGGTAAAACGGACATCTTTAAAATCGCTATTCGCCCAGTCCATGTGACGGGCAGATTGTCCCATTGATCTAAACCTCTAAAAACTTTGGCTACCAGTGGTACATAATTCAATTTAAATAGGTCAGATAGCTTAGGACCTATCATAATTCCTAAATATTTTATCTTGGCCCCAGCCCATTTAAAAGAAAATTGTTGCTTCAATTAGTGAACATGGTCCGGAGGCAATGAAATATTCAACACCTCGGATTTTTCTAAATTCAGGCGAAAACCAGAGACTGAACTATATTCCATGAGTTGAGCAACTACACCTGCTAATGAGTGTGCTGGATTGGATAGAGTAAATAAAATATCTGCGAAGAGATATAGCTTGTAATCCATCTCTCCTACTCTAATGCCAGTGATAGACCCCCCTCTCCCCTGATTTTGGTGGTAAAAGGTTCTAGAAACAGGGCAAATAATAGTGGGGATAATGGACATCCCTGCCAGGTTCCTCTCTCAATAGGGAAAGGATTGGAGTACACCCAGTTGACTTTCACCCGAGCTCGTAGTCGATCATATAATTTAAGGAGCCAATTTAAAAATTTGGGACCAAAGTTCATTTTTTCCAAGGTTTTAAACAGAAATTGCCAATGGACCATGTCGAACGCTTTTTCAGCATCAACTGCCATTAATATTGCTGGCGTGTTAGACTGTGTAACTTGCCACATGAGATCTATAATTTTCCGGACATTGTCCGCTGCTTTTCTCCCGGGAATAAATCCAGCTTGATCTGGGTGCACCAGTTTAGTCATAACCGTATTAAGGAGAGTAGCTAAAATTTTCGCTAAGATTTTCAGATCAATGTTTATCAATGAAATCGGTTGATATGACCCGCAATCTGCAGGGTCCCTCCCAGGTTTGGCCAAGATAGTTATTCCCGCCACATTTGCTTCTGGTGGTAAACAGGCCTCACCCTGTAGGGCATTAAAAGCCTCCAACAAATAGGGAGATAACTGATCAATAAACTTTTTATAAAATAAGCCTGTATACCCATCTAACCTGGGCGCCTTATTAATTTTAAGTGCCTTAACTGCATGAAGAACCTCGATGGGTGTAATAAGGCTCTCAAAAGTCAGCCGTTCAGCCTCGGAGAGCTGTGGGAGGTTTATATCCACAAGATAAGCGTCAATTCAATCCTCTGTAATATTAGAATCAGCGGAATAGAGTGTGCCATAAAATTGTTGAAATCTATGTTGTATGGCTTCAGCCGAATCCAACATAGAGCCGTCTATGGCCTTAATCCGCGTTATCTGGCTTTGCGCAATTTGGCGTTTCAATTTTCGAGCTAATAATTGTCCAGCCTTTTTACCCCATTCGAAATGTTCCTGCCTCACAAGCTGTAGCTGGTGTGCTATATCCCCAGCTCTCAATAAACTCAGAGCATTACGAGTGTGTTGAAGTCGAGAATATACCCTAGAAGATAAGGTAGTTTTATGTTGTTTCTCTAACTGTGAAATATCAGACAATAGTGCCTCAATTTTTTTCACATTTCACTCTTTTCTGGTATGAAGCTTGGGAGATAAATCTGCCTCGGAGAATTACTTTTAAACAGTCCCATAGGAGCGGCTAAGAATGGGAGTGTGCAGTATTAAATTGCTGATATTCTTCTATGGCTGCATGGATTGTCTGGCAGAACGAATCATCAGCTAACAATGAGTCATTCAATCGCCAAAACCGAAGACCAGCCTTTTTAGAGCTTAAGTGCAACGTTAAACCTATAGGGGCATGAGCCGACCAGGTAATGGATCCGATGGTCGGTTGAACTATCTGTAAGCTCAGCGACTTGTCCACTAAGAAATAATCTATGTGGGAATAAGTTTTGTGCGGGTGGGAAAAGAAAGTGTAATCCCTCAAGGTTATATTCCTGTGGCGCCATATATCCAAGAGGTCCCTATCTCGAATAAATTTTCGAAGATACTTGCGGTCGGCCGATGTTCCCCCTCCCTCTCCCGCCGAATTATCTAGGTGAGGTTGTATGGCGAGGTTGAAATCTCCTACTATAATCAAGTGCTCTGGTGCTATATTATCCAGAATATCACCCAACTTAGCCAAAAAAATTTGTTGGGTAGTTTTGGGAGCATAGGCATTTAGAAATGTATAGATGGCAGTCTCAATTTCCAATTGTAATACCAAATATCGCCCCAGAGGGTCAGCTATTGTGTTAATTACGGTACTCTGGAGGTCTTTATGGAGTAGTATACTCACTCCCGCGTATTTTGCCGACTTAGAAGCTTCTGCATGAAATTGGCGAGGATAAAGAGCCCAGGTCAGCAAATGTTCATACCTTTTCTTAAGATGTGTCTCTTGGAGAAACAGGATATCTGCCACAGAGTGAAAGATCTGCCGCTTATGAGGGCTGTTTAAGCCTTTGACATTGAGACCCCATAATTTAAGCTTCAACATATTGAGGATAAACAAAACAGTTCATCAGGCGCCCCTACATAGCATTCAAGCCAGATGCCCTCCTGCACTCCTGAAAACCTCTCTCCCACCTGTAGACCCTGACTAAGGTATGCCAACTGAGTGATGATGCCCTGTATTATATTGGTGGAAAGAATAAACTCCAAAAAGATCTTTATACACTTATATCTGAATCCCTACATTATCTGCCTGTTCACTACCCCAATTCCAATTCCCCCCCTCCCTCTACATTCCCAGTGCTCTCCACAGACATATGCTAAAAGCACCCCTGTGCAGGCTATAGAGGGCGTGATCGCCTGCAGAGCCCACCCCCACCCATCCCTAAGCCCCATCTTCTACCAAACAAACAAACAAACAAACCTTAGAGCATATATATAACCATCAACAATAATAACAAGAAACTGCAATGAGACAGATCCAAATAGATATATGGAAGTCCCATACTTCAGACCATAGGTCTAAACAGATAGGAATAACACTCTAGCCAAGGACTTCCACTCATCCTTTCCCTTTGTCCTGATCCGAAGTGCTATCTCCTGATTGTCTGCGTAATCTTTTGCCACCATTTCGGACTCTCTGCCAACACGGGGTTTCCGTCAAGGGAACTGAAGTATTCTTAATTGGAGCCACATGTTGCACTTGATGGCCCGCTGCTTTCAAAATGGCCACAGCACTGTCTACAGTTACAGTTTTTGATGTTGTGCCATCTATAGTAATCGCTATCCCAAAAAGGAACAGCCAGCAGTAGCGAAGCCCTTCTTTACGCAGAACCGTGGTAACCTCCTTGAACTCCAGCCTTTTCTTCAAAGTCATTGGGGAAAGATCAGTATAAATTTGAATATTGTATTTTCCCACGCCCACGAGGTGAGTTTTCGTGCAATTTGGTATATTTTTTTTTTAGTAGCATATTTAGTGAAACACACTGTTATATCTCTGGGCTTACCAGATATCTTTGGGCTCAAGAAGCGGTGAGCCCGGTCTAATTCGATGGTGGCTGTAGCAGCTTCTCCTGAATCGACGCCATCTTGTGAAAGTAAAAAAGAGCAAAGTCTCTGAATAGTGGCCCCGCAATCAGCATATGTCTCAGCTTCGGGTATGCCTCTAAATCTCAGGTTATGACGCCGCCCACGATTTTCAAGGTCTTCTAATTTTGCAGGAAAGCTGCATAATCTGCTTGTGTTTGGTCCGATGCTTTTTTCAGAGTAGAGATCTTGATAGCATGATCCTCCAAGGGTACATCGCAGTCATCTGTGCGCCTCCCGATCTCAGCCATCTCCTCACGTATTTCGTCCATTGCATGAAGTAAGTCCTGTTTATTTTCTTTTATTTCCTGTCTTAGGGTCTCCGAACCAGCGTCGGAATTCATCCCTTGTGGGGATGTCTGAGTACCCAGACCCAGCATCTCCCGTCTCGCACTCCTCTGCAGAGTTGTGACTGCTCGGGTCCGGAGCTGCAGAAGCGCTGCTAGGCCCGTCATCTGCGTCGGCACTTTTTGTGAAGGCAAATTGTTTGAAATCCGGCCCTTTCTTCTTCTGGGCCATCTTTGAAGTTGTGGCTAAAGATTGCTTAGTGTTGGAATCAGGTTTGTCGGGTTTAAAGTTTAGATATCACTGTAGTAGGGCTCGGGGAAGGCAGGAGCAACGAAGTCATGCAGCCATCTTGCTCCGCGGCGAGAGCGCCCCCCAGCAGTGGCTATTTTCTAAGTCAACTTGACTTCTCTAGGAACTTGTCCAAACCTTTTTTAAACCCAGATAAGCTGACTTAACCACATCCTCTGGCAACAAATTTCAGAGCTTAATTATGCACTGACTGAAAAAGAATTTTCTTCAGTTTTAAATGTGCTATTTGCTAACTTCATGGTGTGCCTCTAGTCCTTGTATTACCTGAAAGAGTAAACAACCGATTTACATTAACCTGTTCTAGTCTTCATGATTTTATAGACCTCCATCACATCCCCCCTCAGCCATCTCTTCTCCAAGCTGAACAGCCCTAACCTGTATCTTTCTCCAGTGCATCAATATCTTTTTTGAGATGCGGCGACCAGAATCAAACACAGTACTCAAGGTGCAGTTTCACCAAGCGATTAAGAGAATCAGAGAGACCAACAATATTCTCTCTCATCTCCTTAAATAAACTTTTGAAGAAGAACGTAGAGAGCGCTACAAATAAGTGGTCTTCAACCTTTTTGTTCACTATTTTCACCAAGCTTTTACATCAAGTATCGAGACTTCAATTTTCAAGGCTTGATCATGATTAAGACAATGAAATAAGATGCCACAGATTTTGGGAATGCATGTTTATTTGCATCTGAGCAACTACAGAACAAATTCAATACACCATAGCACCAATTATTTGAATATTTGCAAGCCAGACACTATGAGGTTGATTTTCAAAAGGATTTACATGCATGAAACCCAGTTTGTTCACATACAACACCTTTTGAAAATCAACTGGGAGCCAATGGATATAGAAGTATGTACGCAACTTGATAATGCAAGTACTTTTATGCACACTTGCAAGAAGCATTCCAGGCGGATAGCGCAGGGCAGGAAAATGATTAATGCACACACGTTTCATTGTCAAAAGCATACACAATTCTACTCTCAGAAGTGGAAACTTGTGCACTTATGTCGGCATGCATACTAGGCTCACTAGCAAATTTTCAAAACTGACATATCCGCTTTGAAAATTCAAGCTGAAGTCTGCAGATAATTTGAAAGTTACCCTTGCTTTACAGAATTTAGTCAAGAAAGAAAAGATGCTTCCCTGAAATAGATGTTCTATGAAGACAGAGGAATCATCAGAAACACTGATGAGTGATGTCAGAGAGAGAGAGTGCAGACACAAACATGTTTCCAGAGCTTTTTAAGAAAGCCCAAAGACCCCTTTGGGCATGTGTAGCAGTTTCCAAGTCACCACAGTATGCCTCACGTTTACTAAGCTAATAATTCTTACTCCAGAAGGGGAGGTGGGAGGGTGTGCATGATTGGCGATTTCCTTATCTTCAGAGAACATGTCATAGGTAAGGAACTTCCCTTTCTCTGAAGGCAAGGTGAATCACTAAGGTTGGCTTCAACAAAAAAAAGGGAACATTAACAATCCCTTTAAAAGAGCACAACAACTTTATTGGTGGGTGAAAAACTCATTTAATTTTTGTTTTTAAACAAAAAAAAACCAAAACCTTAATATAAAATGATGGCATTTGGGAGGCTGAGTTGGACAGTAACCCTCAAATAGACCTGAAAGAATGGACTGCCCAAGATTGCTGTCATTTTGAGAGCCTTCATCTAACCAGCGCAATTTAAATGTGTTAACAGAAGTCCACATCACAGCTCTGCATATCTCAACAAACTTTGACCTCTGAGGGTCAACCATGCAGCCATGGCCCTGACATTATGGGTCTCGACGTGTCCATCCAAAATCAAACCAGCCTGAGCATAAGTCAAGAGGTCTGTGGAGAGTCCATGGGAAAATTAATTATAATTAAAGGATGCTCTCGAAAAAATTAAAGGGACATCAAGTCATAGAGGGCAATTGTCAAAAGCGATTTACCCCAGACAGAGCTCCCGTCTGTGACTTCTGGGCAGCTGGGAATGCCTCACCGACCTAATCCCACCCCAAGAACGCCTCCAGGAAAAATGTGGGTAAAAGGACCCTTGCGTTCTTGGGGTGGGATTAGGTCGGTGAGGCAACACCACATATACTTTCATTGTTTTTCAGGGGGAAAAAGTATCTGTAGAAAAAGCAGGCGTGGATCTCTGTGGGTTCGGGTTCCTGAGGCAACTCTCAAAGGGAAAGGCCGTTCACGCTTTGAGAACTGGTACAAAATATTTGACCTGCCACAAGACAGGCACTTCTGAAAACTGCCCCCACAGGGGGTAGTTTTATAAAAGCCTGCCTTAATTAGGTGGCGCTGATGCCAAATTTCAAAAGCGGACTTTGAAAAGCATCCCCTTAAATGTACCCCTCGTGCAGTTACACCTGCTAGCGCGTGCAAGGAACGTTTTCAGGAATATTTACACGTGCACGATGAAAATGCAGAAGTCTAGCGCAGAAGTCCAAACCTGTCCTGAAGTCCGCCCTCTGGGAAAGCCTCTGCTCAGTCCGGATAAATGGGGACACAGCACATACGGGCTTGTTGTCACAGGTAAAGCAGAAATGCCTTTGAAAATTACCCTCAGAATCTCAGTGTGTACGCTCTTGAATGAAAAGGGCATGAATGCAAGTGATGAGGGTGTTACAGCGTGAAAATATACATCTTGGCTGCAGGGTATTGTGTTTAGTATGGTTTCTCATATTTTAAAGATGGCTGTATCTTCATCCAAAGCTATTGAAATAAAAGGATCCTCTATGGTTCACTGTGATGCTTCTGTTAAATAAAAGGTAGGGGGGTGGGGGCAGGAGAAGAACCAAAGTCTCCTAAATTTCCTTAAGGTCCATGGGTATAATTTACAATTACGGATGTTAAAACACTTACCAATGGCATCTGTACAGAATTTAGACTGACGCACAGGTCGCAGGATCATTTCAAGAGATGTCTAATCATTCCCCCTATTAGCTAGGAACCACTAATGATGAAATTAGGAGCACTCTGACTTAATTACAAGATGAATCAGAGAACCCTTTTTCAGAATTTCAGATTTGTCCTTGAATTCTCCTTCCATGAAAAGAGAGCTGGTGAATCAGCTCTCTGCCAAACTGTGATTTTACATTAATCTTTCCTGTTTCTGAAAAAGTGGAAGCAAGACTGAAGTAGGCTGCACTGTCTAAAAAGTACTGAATGCTTGACCCCTTGACATCCGGACAGGTGGGAGAGATGAAACCAAGTTAACGAAACAGTGAAAAACCCTTATCCCCAAAACCATCCTTTTTGGTTTTCTGAGACTGCACATTCTAATAGAACAAAACCACAGCAGGAAAACGGTACTCGGGTAAAACAAAACTGGAGAGTGATCACGCTACGACTTGCAACTGCAAGAGGTCATTAATTCCCTGAATCTCTTAGGGACTTGGATTTTTCTACTGGGACATTATTCTGACACCAGTAATCAAACAGAGTGCGTTCAAAGCAGACCACAGGATTCCGCTCTCCGGGATTAAACACGTACCTGTGACTTTGGTTCCTATAACCAGAGGCAAAGGGATTTCTTCTGGAAGGTCTTTGAATTGCGATATGTCCGCCACTTTCCTCTGCTGTAGAAGGCGGATTTTCTGCCGTTTCTGTTTGAGGGCTGATCTCTCTTCTTCAAAGAACGCTGCAGAACACCTATGGGTCAGCATGAGAAAATCACATGCTGTTAATGTGGTCAAAATCCTGAAGCCAAATTAGGCAAATCATGGCAAGGAAGGATTCGAGGGGATATAAGGGCAGGGTTTTTTAAAGCAGGAATTAAAAAAAAAAAAAGAGGGAAAAATGCCACAAAACACGGAGCAAGTTCGGTGTCTCCCAAAAATTATTTTTTAATGCGACAAAAATGAGGTTTCCTTCTATTTCCATTCTCAGCTGCCCAGAAGTCACAGACGGGAGCTCTGTCTGGGGTGTACAGCATACAATATTTGCACTTATTTTTACTGCACGTTCTAAAGATGGGCTTTATAACCCACTTAGTGGCTCCAGATCTGCCTTCATTAATGAGTAATGAAGAAAAGTTTATACCAAACTCACAGTTGCTATACATAAAGCAGACTTGCTTACCTGTGACGGGTATTCTCCTAGGAAGAAAACCAAGATTAGTCGCCACAGTCTTTTTCAAAAGTTTATTGAAGTGGAGACGTATGTATTTTAAAAGCCCAACTCTGGCCGAGTTTCGCCGTTAACAAACGGCTGCCTCAGGGGCTAAAAACAAATAACCGTGACATTACTACACGGAAAGAATAGAATTCTTAACATAAAAAAGTATAGATTCATTCAAATAGAAGGCTTGTGTAAAATAATCATTCTCAAACCTTCTATTTGAATGAATCTATACTTTTTTATGTTAAGAATTCTATTCTTTCCGTGTAGTAATGTCACGGTTCGGTGTCACCTTTTTATGATATATGTACATCTTTTAGATATATATGGTATTTTATGGTCTTTTAACATTATTGGTTTGATTGATTTTTTATTTCACTTTTGCATATGTTAATGTGTTTTATTATTTGTTTTTAGCCCCTGAGGCAGCTGTTTGTTAACGGCGAAACTCGGCCAGAGTCGGGCTTTTAAAATACATACGTCTCCACTCCAATAAACTTTTGAAAAAGACTGTGGCGTCTAATCTTGGTTTTCTTCCTGACAGCTTCTTAGACCGCCTACCTTCGTGTTTTTTAGGTATTCTCCTAGGACAGCAAGATGTTAGTCCTCACACATGGGTGACATCATCGTATCGAGCCCGGCATGGAAATCTTATGTCAAAGCATGCCTTATTCCATGCATCCACACAGGGTCCCTCTTCAGTGTCATAACATAGAATTACGATAAAATAATAAACAAAACAAAAAAAGGAGAAACCCAACTTCGCGGGGTAGTGGGCGGGTTTCAAGAGAATTAATATCCTGCTGTCCTAAGAGAACACCTGTTACAGGTAAGCAACTCTGCTTTCTCCTAGGACAAGCAGGATGGTAGTCCTCACACATGGGTGAATCCCTAGCTACAGGCTGCTCCCCAACACAAAAAGGGGACCAACAATGACCAACCATGTGCCAACGGGCACAAAAACCACAGTGCTGTTGGTAATAAAAAAGGAGAAAGCCTGAACCCAAACAATCGGTCCTAGGCAGAGAGAGTTGGGTTCTACACCTCAAAGAGATTCCGGAGGGCAGACTAGCTGAACCTAATGTCATGTCGGCCATCCCTATCTAGACAGTAGTGAGATGCAAATGTGTGGAGAGAACTCCACATCGCAACCTTGCAGACCTTCTCCACGGGAACTGCTCTCAAGTGGGTTCTAACAGATTGAGCCTTGGCATGATCTTCAAGATACAGTGCCGCCTGGGTATAACAGAAGGAGATGCAATCTGCTAGCCAATTGGATAGTGTCTATTTGGCAATGGTAACTCCCAATCTATTCCTGTCAAAAGAAATGAAAAGTTGAGTGGACTATCTATGGGCTTCTGTCTGCTCCAGGTAGAAGGCTAGGGCTCTCATGCAATCCAAACTGTGCAATACTCATTTACCTTGGTGCAAATGGGGCCTGGGAAAGAATGTTGGCAAGACAATTGACTGGTTAAGATGGAAATTCATCACCACCTTAGTCAGAAACTTAGGGTGAGTACACAAGACCACCCTGTCATGATAAAACTTAGTATAAGGTGGATAAGTCATTAAAGCCTGGAGTTCACTGACCCTGCGAGTTAAAGTGACTGCCAAAAAAAAATATGACCTTCCAGGTCAGGTACTTCAGGTCAAAGGTGCACAGCAGCTCCAAGAGAGCTTTCATCAGCTGAGTTAACACCACAGATACAGCGGGAGGCCTTAGGGGAGGCTTCAACTGAAGCAGGCCCCACATGAAGCATATATCTATAGGATGTACAGAGATGGGTGTACCATCTAAACCTTGGTGCTATGTGCCAATTGCACTTAGGTGTACTCTAACGGAGTTGGTTTTTAAGTCAGCCTCTGATAGGTGCGGAAGGTAATCAAGCAGTTTTTGTGTGGGGCAGGAGAACAGATCTAGGGCCTTCTGCTCACACCATAAGGAAAACCTCCTCCACTTCAGTCCGTAGGACTTTCTAGTAGAAGGCTTACTAGAAGTCACCAGGATCTGAGACATCTTCAGAAAGATCAAGCAGCTGCAGGATCAGCTTCTCAACATCAAGGCTGTGAATGACAGGGCCTGGAGGCTGGGATGCCGCAGCCTGCCCTGATCTTGCGTGATGAATCTGAGGGAAGTCCCCAGACTGATCGGTCTCTGGAAGGACAATTCCCGAAGGAGAGGAAATTAGACTTGTCTCGGCCAATAAGGGGATCTCTGCAGAGACTCTGGCTGCCTTCTTGAAAACATCGTAGCTGGAGTGAACCTTATGTTTTCTGCACAGAGAACCTGCAAGTGATCCCAGACCCTGAGTACCAGAGCTCTAACCACCTATGAACTTGCGTCTGCAATTTGACAATGCATTCCTCAGTGAGAAAGAACTTCCCCCACCCTGGTATCGAAATGCACCCCAGAAACTCCAACACCTGAGAAGGGGAAAGATGACTGACAGATTTACTATCCACCCCAGGGATCTCAAGCGCTGCAGCACCAAGTCCATGCCCATCTGCAAAGGACCCTCTGACTTTGCTCGAATAAGCCACTTGCCAGATATGGGTGAACCAGGATGCACTCCTTCCTGAAAGACGCTGCCACCATAACCATCACCTTGGTGAAGGTCCTTGGAGCCTTTGCCAGACCAAACAAAGGGCGCAAAATTGAAAATGTGCCCCATGGACTATGAACCGGAGATACCTCTGATGGTCTGGCCAGTCAAACTCAGGGATGCCAAGAACTCTCCCTTGCGCACCGCAGAAATTACTGAGTGTAAGGTCTCCATTTAAAAATGAGGAACCTTGAGAGGCATGTTAATTCTAAGTCCAAAATTGGGCAAAAAGTCCCCTCCTTCTTTGGAACCATGAAATAAATGGAATAACGCCCCATCTTGCGTACCTCTAGGGGGACGGGAACAATGACTCCTACCATCCGTAAGCAGGTGAGGGTTTGTTGCACCACCTGCCTTTTTTCCACAGAAGCACAAGGGGATACCATGAATAAGTCTCTTAGTGGACAAGCAAATTCTAAAGTGTAACCTTGAATTATCATGCTTAAGACCCACTGGTCCGATGTAATCTTGGCCTACTCCTCGTAAAAAAGGGAGTAAACCAAATCCTATAACCAGAACTGAGGAGTGGGCTGGCCCCACTTCATTGGGCGGATTTGGCTCCACCATCACCCTGGCTAGAGCCATCCCTGTTCAGCTTTCAACCTCGAAAGACTGGTCACAGGACTGTTGCCTCCCAGAGGCCTGCCCTCTGGGCTCCTCCTGAAGCCTTACCTTGCCAAAAACACCTATTCCCTCGGAACCAAGAACACAAAGGAAAAGAACCTTTTGCCCCTTTCAACTTATTCTCAGGAAATTTATGACCTTTATTCTCTCCTAGATGTTTGATCAGTTCTCCAAGTCTTCTCCAAAGAGCAGCTTTCCTTTGAAAGGCAATGCTCCTAACAGAGTTGGATGAAACATTCACTAATCAGTTACGCAACTAAAGAAGCTGCCTGGCCGAGACCACCAACATCATTGTTCTGGAAGAAGTCCTAATGAGGTCATACAACTCATCGGCTCCATAGACAACCACAGCTTCCAGCCGCTTCGCTTCTAATGCAGACATGGGATTTGTCGCCTGTAACTGCTGCACTCAGCGCAGTCCAGCCCAAAGCATAAAACTGCTGCACACTGCAGCACGAATGCCTAGAGCAGACACCTCAAAAATGTTCTTGAGATGGACTTCGAGCCTCTTATCCTGCAGATCTTTCAGCGCTGCAGAACCAGCTACTGGAATGGTTGTCTTCTTAGTAACTACCAACACTGAGGCATCTACTTTTGGAACCCTCAACAGTTCCAGCATGTCTTCAGGCAAAGGATAAAACTTATTCATTACTCTACCAACCTTCAAACCAGGCTCCGGAGTATCCCATGCCCTGATCACCAACTTTTTAACTGACTTAGGGAAAGGAAAAGCCTTCGCTGCACCTTGTAAGCAATCCATGACAGATCCACGTCATCCTGATCAGATTCCTCTTGCAGAACCTTTATCCATAACTCCGTAAGGACATAGGGGATCAGGGGTCCCAACTCTTCCCTATGGAACAGACAAATAACCTTTGAATCATCTCTCTACCGCCGGGGCTTTCCCCATCCCCTGCTCCGGATCCTGACCGGCTCCAGGTGGAACTCCATCCTCCGAATCAGAGGGTTTGTTTGCTGCATTCGCCTGTGCGGGCATCCTAAAGACTCTCTGAACCCTTGTAGCCTCAGTAGTCTAAGAAGACCTGGACATCTTCCTTGGTTGTGGACCTACCAAAATCCTCTGCTTGGACCCATGCCGCCCTGCGGCTTTCCTGGAAAAATAAGCCTTGTGCAACAACAGGACTGAAATCTGATGAAAAGGATGTAGAATCATCAGAAGCCTCTCCTCCATGAGGTCCTAGTCTTCTCCTGATTGAGTTCCCTGGGCGCCCTGGCCCTCTTCAGGGCTCACATAAGCTGGGGGCAGTGGAGTGAGATACCCCTGCTCCCCCCCCCCCCCCCCCCACAGCCTCACAAGCAGCCACAAAGGAAGATAAAATGGCTGCCATTCCTGTGCTAATCGAGAAGGGACCAGCTGTTTCCCCTGATGCACCCAAGGACCTACCCAAGCCTGCGCTGTTGTCCTGATGCCGCCGTGGTTGTCCCGGGATCACCCTCCCCCCAGAGAGGCATCGGGAACACAGGCCGGCCGAGAGAGTTACGCACATGCGTGTCGCCGCACACAGTGCATTTGCAGTCACACGGCATGCCTTCGGCCCGCCCAGACCATGAGTGCATTCAGTCGCCTGAGGAACTCAAATCGCAGGAGCCACTAACACCATGCCCGAGTCAGGCTTCAGCCCTGCTCTCCCACCGAACTCTAGAAAAAGCAAATAAAGAAACTTCTCTCTTTTTTTTTTTTTTTAAACTTTATAAGAAAAGACAAAAATCACTTCCTTGTAACTGAAGAGTAGCAGCAGGCACTGCAAGTCCTCCTGGGGGAGAGGGAACTGGCTTCATCAGATTTCTATCCTCAGCGGGAAAGGACCAAGCAAAATAAGGGTTCCCAAACCCCTGCTTGTCCACCTTAAAACCAGAAGGGATGGGCCCCACCATCCTGGGAGGAAATCTTCAAGAAGTTTTTTTTTTTTTTTAACACCAGTTTCAGACTGCAGGTTTTGCATGTCTACCATCTGCTGAAGGCAGAGAAATGCTGAGTGCGCAGGTGGCACACCAGGTTATGTGGCATTGTCAGCGAAGCTCTGTCTCTATCTGCTGGAAGGGAGGCAAAACCCAGGAGTCTGGACTGATCTGGGTACATACAGGGAACATCCTGCTTGTCCTAGGAGAAAACATTCTTAAGCGTATTTATGTATCAAAAGAAAGAGGGAGTAGATTTACTCATACCACCCTCTGTCTTCCTGATGATTCCCTCTTTTTAAATGGAGAGCCAAAGTGGCCAACTGCCTGTGTGTGGTCCACAAGGCACACTGGTCTGCTGGCTGCTAACAGGGAGCCATTAGCTGCCATGGAGAAAGTACATGGACCTGGCAGATCAAGGCACTTTCTTCACTTCCCTTCAGCAGCCAAACGCCATGCGCTATGGGGCCTTGGGGGGGGGGGGGGGGGGGTCCAAGGATATACCTCTTCCAGACAGGAGTTTCTTGCTCACGCCTGGAAAACTTCCATAGTGTTGAGGAAGGAGGAGAAAAGGCAAACAAAAAAAAAAGTTTCAAAACAGTTTGTGGAGCTGTTGGAAAAATTCTTCTGGTACTGAAGTTTTATCCAACGTAACAAAAAAAAGATAATAGAACCGTCCAGACATCTCTTTTTACTTCCTTGCCTGCTGGCAAAGACATCTTGAAATGCATACAAAGGAAACCTTTCTCTTGGCAGTCAAACACTTCAGGAAGTAGCCAAATATTTTAGCCAGTCAGTGATCATAGCACTGATTACTTTCTACTGCACAGAGCCAGCACCAGACCAAAAAGAGATTCTTCTAACACACTTCTAGCCCACCGTGCAGGCCCCTTGTGTCCAGAGACCATGGAGGCCTCTGAGTAGCTATATTCTGCCCATAACGCACCAAATGGCATTTAGTCAGCAAAAGTGTATGACTGGCTGACATATTCCTGCCTCTAAATCCTGTTCCGTATTGGAACCTGCAGCGTCTGTACTGTGCCAATGCTGGCTTCGGGGGCAGGGGAGGGGAATTTCTCTCACACAGAATTCTTGCAACCGGGAATACAAGTACATTTTCAATACAGTGATCATATAGCTCCATGTCCAGGACAGGCTGAGCCAAGTCCCGGAGTTAATCTCCTGCATGCATGCTTTTCTTAAGGAACTTTGGTAGGGAGGTCTGAACTATATCTCCATGTACGCAATGGGGTAAAACCAGGACTGGCTCAGCCCGTCCGCCGGGACATGGAGCCACATAGTTATAAAGCAAGTCTCTAAGAGCCTGACCATCTAAAAATATGACTTGCCAGAGCCAGTGGCCTCAGTTTTCACAGTCAAAACGTCTCTGCGGCAGTATACCTCAGCAGCAGTATACCTCTGCGGCAGTATACCTCAGCAGCAAAATCTGTGAACTTACTCTCAAAGACAAAAACATGCATTTGTAAAGCAAGCTAGGGGGAGATACGCAGGGAACGTGAGGAAAGATTCCTGTAATGAAGCTGTGCTCTGGCAAGTACCCACTAATACTTTCCACACATGCAGTCTAAGAGAAGCTAGATTTGGATGGGAAAAGAGAAATTAGTCTGCAGTGCCCTCTACCTGCTCACTTTCAGAAGAATTACGATGAGAATTCGAGTCATTTAAAGCAACAAAAAGACCTTAGGGTCATCTGGCTGATCCACCAATTCTTCTAACGACTTGAAATTTGTACTTTAAGGAAAACACATCTAGCTCCAGGCAATTCTAGCTATCAGAACACACCTGGAAGCCACAGCAGGCAGAGCATTGGGGGAGCTGCGGGGATAGGACAGAGGCACTGGCCAGGAGGACTAATCTGAGTAATTGCAGGAGGTTACAGCTAATTACTATGGCTACTTAAGTAGTATTAGGAGTACTGCTTAGTGTGTTCTTCCCAAGGATTTAGGAGACTGTTACATAGATATCCATTTCTCCAGCCTACAAAACTCCGGTGCAACAATGTAAGCAAGAATTTCTGAGAAATATTTGCTCTCTAAAAGTGAAATAAAAGATCTCTTCACTTCTTGCTTCTTTATTGCATACCTTCAGGAGAATGCAGGCCTGTATGTGCCAGGAGCTTGGAGAAAACGCAAACCAAGCCCCACTTTTCGGTTTCTTACCTCCGGGGTTTTCCCATTAGGCGCCTGATTTTTCCCCATTCCACACGTGTTAATTTTCTGGTTTTTAGACTGGGAAAAGACTCTTTTAGACAGACACAGAAGTCATTATCTCCTTCAAATAGCGGCCTGTTAATAAAAGAACATGTTCTTCAACTCATACGGGTCACAATCCGTATTACAAAATTAACTTTAAAAGGATAAGAGAAAAGATTTTACAAAATGACATCCAGACATGGTGTTGGGCACTTCCTCACCTATCGTGCTATTCATGCCCTAGCAAAACCCTCCCACATAAAACCACCGCCAGTTAGGTTACAGTTTGTTTTTAGCAGAAAGTCTTCAACTAATTCAACAAAGCAAACAGCAACATTATCATTTTTGTTACAAAAAGAAAAAAAATGCAGAAATGCTTTAATACAGAATGCATGCATGAATGTGGCAAAACGCTGGCCCCTTTCACATCACGGCTAATTAAAACAGACATGAACAGCAGGATTACGGACAAACTTTTAAGAAGATTACTAATGAGAGTGTAATCCACTCATAAATACACTATTCTATTAGAAGAAGGAAACAAAGAGGACATTTTTCAAAGCCATTTAAAAGGGTAAAAGCGCTTGTGGGCCTCCCACAGCATGTTCACACTTTTAGCCCGGCTGTGAGGCGGCTGAGAGAGTCCCATCTCACATGCTGAGATCAGGAGGGGAAACCAGCACATGTGACACTATTATATGTGCTATTCTCCCCCGCTCAAAAGAGCATGTGCAAAGCACAGGGCTGCTATTAGCACACACACAACTCAGGATAATTTTAAAGGGATACTACCCACGTTTTCAAAGAAGCTGGTAGCATGTGCGCATGAGAAAAGCGCCCATATACTTTACAACTATGCAGGCTACAGGGAACGCTGCCCCTGAATGAGGGAATGGTAATATCTTATTTAAATGGTTTTTATTATCCACCCCTTAACACCGCCAAAAGGAAAAGCAGATGCAAAAAGCACCCATCACAGATGTATGTGTGTGTATGGGGGGGGGGGGGCTTAAACCAGGAAAGAGTCCAGGCCCACATGGATATCCTACAGAGCTCTTACACCAAGTGCACTGAGATGTTAAACAGAATTATGACAAGGATGTGCAAGGAGGCTTTAAAAGAAATAAGACGACCAGGGACAACAGTACTACATAACCTAGAAAAGACCAGAGATTGCTATTGTATAACTCATGATTGCAGACATGAAGGTGCTGGCACTGAAAGGAGAGAAGTCGCTGGGAACACTGGGTCATAGCGATCCATCAGAACTCACACTCAGAAGAAATACAATCCATAAATTACAAACATCGATCTCTTATTATACATACAGGAACATGCTAACTTAGAAAGTGTTTTCATACTAGATGCTGAAAAAGTATTCAGCTCCCTGGGGAGGGGTACTTAAAATGCTTTCATGGTATAATCTTGAGACATGTTTCTACATTGGATAGATATTGTACAATAAGCCAATAAGTAGTATTAAGACAGACAAAAACTATTCTGAATCCTTCACTAATGTTATTCAACAGAGCCATTAGCCACTTTGCTAAGCTATCAGCATAACTACTAAGGGAGTTATATGGAGCATAATCACTAAGGGATTTTAATGCGCTCTCTTTGTATACAGACAATATATGTGGGTAATACTAGGAAAAATCTGAATGTAATAATAGAGTTGCTAGTGCATTTTGTAAAGTGTGCCAGATACTCAAACTGGAATAAATCATGCTTGTTGGACAAAAACATAGATAAATGTGAGCTTAAGTATTTCTTAAAAATACAGAAAGATGCTTTTAATGTAGCACTGGATAAAGAAAAAAAAAGTATATGATCTTAACACAAAGTAAAAAAGAACCTGGAAAGCGAAAGCATGTATCCCTGTCCCAGTGAGCGCTAATAGGATACAGATGGTGAAGTAATTCCAAGATGCTTGTGCGGATTTAACGTAATTCAAAATCAACAAACCAGGAAAAGGATTTAAAGCTTTGAATGGGGCTATACACTTTTTGCAATTAAACAGGACAGTGGATTCAATCTAAAAACATTGAGTTTACGTTATAGGAAACAGCGACTAGCACTAGCTACATGTAAAAATGTTTTACTGGGCAGCAGAATTGCAATTTCTCTTGGAATGGTTTAAGAAACCTTGATTATGATTGCAGGAGATGGTTGGGAAGCACAGCCTTGGCTGGAAAACAGAATATAACTAATAAGGCGGAAAAGATACTTGGAAGCTGTGTGTACATGGTAAAGCCATTTAACATGCTAAAAATACAGCATACTATGTACTCAATAAGTAGCATGCAATCCCTTACATATATGTGCTAAAATTAGCACATAGACCCATGTAAATCGGGCAGCGCTGCATGAAAATGAGATTTTAGTAAGTACGCACAACATAGCCTGTGGGGTATGCTATTTTGTCTGCACCTACAAAACCCCAAAACTTAACAGCTTGCCTCAGACCACATGTTCTATTTTTGCATGCAGGCTGCCTCTCACAATCTCCACTTCAAAGCAAAAGGGTTGGTTAGCATCGTGGATTTGGAGACAGCCAGCATGCATACCACACTTTTTTTTTTTGTAATGTGTATGCTATTACCCTTTACACACTATTGAGGCCCGGAGGCATTTTAGTGCATACACTGAAATGTTTAGAAGCACATACTAAAAAAGCAAAATCAGGATGGGTTTTAGTGCGTAGGCCCTATCTTACAACTGGCAAATAAAACAAACAAAAAAAGCAAAACCACAAAAGGTGGGCAAGATACAGTACAAAAGGATTTAGTGAGCAAGAGAACAGGAAACAGAAGAGCAAGACTAATATTAAAACTTTTATACACGAATAATTAAGAGGGCAACAAGACTGCGGTATGTGGCTACAGATCACATACAGTTGTGTGCAAAAGTTTACTCATGCCTGATCATATTATTTCAAGGAATATCTCCATGAACAGAAGCCGACACAACCTCTATATGGTACAAAGTTAAATATACACACACACAGAAATGTCAATATAAGGAGAAACAGATACCCAAAGATAATTAGTCCCCCATTATCTCAAGATTTATATATTATGAAGCAAAGATCATATTAGGGCACTACCAGCATAAAAATGCCTTCATGGTCTTACATATAATGATTGGTCTAAGGCCCACAGGGCTCAACAATTTTTTTGAGGTTTTCTACTGCAATTAAAATTGTGTCCTTCACAGTTTACAACAAATACTTCAGCTTCAGTAATAAGTTAATCTTTCTGAAAAATTAAGTTATTTGTAACATCATTTGGGTAGAGCTCATCTTTTCAAAAGACCCATAATAACTGATGGGTCCCCGACACAAATGTAGAGATTACTTACCTGATAATCTCGTTTTCCTTAGTGTATGCAGATGGACTCAAAACAAGTGGGTATAGGCATGCTCGTGCTAAGCAGTTGGAGACGGATCTGACATCAGCACGGGTACATATACCCCCCACAGGAAGTGAAGCAATTCAGTAATCTTCCTTGCAAAGCTGTCATAGCTATATGAGTACTGACCGATCGATTAATTAAACAGGATTACCCTGACCGGTTGATAGTAGCTGGAGACCGCCAGGATTCTCAACCGGAAGGCGTCGACACCCGGCAGGGTGGATGCCCTATGTAATAAAACATGGCCTACCTTGAGCCTGTGAAATCCCATGAATATTGGCAGCCGGGCGGGATGCTGAGTCCATCTGCATACACTAAGGAAAACGAGATTATCAGGTAAGTAATCTCTACATTTCCTAACGTGTAGCAGATGGACTCAAAACAAGTGGGATGTACAAAAGCTACTCCTGGACTGGGCGGGAGGCTGCCCGAGGTCCGTGTAGGATTGCCCTCGCAAATGCTGTGTCCTCCCTGGCCTGGACGTCCAGACGATAGAATCTGGAGAAGGTATGGAGGGAGGACCACGTCGCCGCTTTACATATCTCAGCAGGCGACAGCATCCGCGTTTCTGCCCAAGAGGCCTCTTGCGCTCTGGTAGAGTGAGCCTTGACCAGTAGAGGCAGTGGTTTACCCGTGTCTATGTAGGCTGCCTTGATAACTTCTTTGACCCAGCGGGCGATAGTTGCCCTTGAGGCCGCTTCCCCTTGCTTCTTCCCGCTGTGTAGAACGAACAGATGGTCTGTCTTTCGTATTGCTTCGGACACTTCCAGGTATCTGGGCAGTAGCCTGCCTATGTCGAGATGGCGTAGAACTCTACCTTCTTCTGATTTCTTCAAACCGTCTGTGGTAGGTAAAGAGATGGTTTGGTTGAGGTGGAAGTGCAAGACTACTTTGGGTAAGAAGGAAGGAACTGTGCGAAGATGGATGGCTTCTGGCGCGATTTGGAGAAACTGATCACGGCAAGACAGTGCTTGTAGCTCGGAGACACGGCGTGTGGAGCAAACAGCTAGCAGGAACACCATCTTCAAGGTTAACAAATGGAGGGACAGGCCTCGAAGTAGACGGAAGGCGTGTCCCGCTAGAAAGTCCAAAACTAGGTTGAGGTTCCACAGAGGTATGGGCCACTTCAGTGGCGGACGAATGTGTTTGACTCCTTTCAGGATCTAGGAATTTAGTAGTTAGAATTTGGAAGAACGCTCAGCGAGCGTGAAGGAGCTCCAAACTGCTTTGGAGACGGAAATTACTGAATTGCTTCACTTCCTGTGGGGGTATATGTACCCGTGATGACGTCAGATCCGTCTCCAACTGCTAGCACGAGCACGCTATACCCACTTGTTTTGAGTCCATCTGCTACAACGCTAGGAAATACTTGTTTCAAAGTGAGTCTGCACTGGAGGGAGTTAGATTTCATCTTCAAAAAATTAAGTAGCACACCACTTTTATTACAAGAAAATAGAATAAATTATTCCAGCCACAGACTTGACCAAAAATGTAGCTTAAGTATACTCAAAATTTTTTTGTAATTTATTTATTAAATTTCAAGACTCCACTTGAAAAAGAAAACATTTTATGACATTAAGACTCAATTAAGACAAAATTAGAGAAAATAAAGAAAAGAACAATGCCATATACAATCCTAGTCCTCAAACATATAGGATCCACACTCTAATTAATAAGAAAAAAAAACTCTAGCAAAGGAGGAGCATTTACATCGTAAGCACATCGTTCCTAACCAATGAGAATTCAAATAGCTCGAGGAAGCAAGGTCCCTTCAACAGGAGGTAATTTATCACTAAGAAAATGTGAAAGCAGTGATAAATCATGATATTTAATAAGGCATTTACATGGATACTTCTAAGAAAAGAAAGCACTCAGCTGCAAAACTCTGGGCCTCAACAAAATAAATTGCTTCCTCTTCCTTTGAGTTTGTCTCGCTAAATCAGGGAAAACTCACTTTCATAGGATGAAAAGATTCCAAACGGTGGCTGAAGAACAGCCTAAGAGTCCATTCTCTATCAGGCTCAAGTACAAAAGAGTGGCCGGCTGAGCCAGCTCACTGTCAGAAGTCTCAAGCACTTCAGAAATATTCAAATTAGTAGACTGCATGTCCTGACCATCTACAGGCCCCTACGTGAAAGGTCTTCAAGTAGGTAGTATCGCTTGTTCAGGTCATTTTAACATCTGTTAAATCTCTTCCACATACCTTTAAATAAGAGGGACTTTAGAAAAATTAATAAAACAGATTCCTGCCACGAACTTGATTCTTCAAATGTTCAACTCTGTTGGACAAAAGTTGTTATCTTTCAATAAAGCTTGTTGCAGGGCTGAAGCGCTTTCTATGCCCTGTTTTAAGGTCCCACAGCTTCGTCCAACACTCGTATTATCCAGCGCTAAGACTTTCACTCGGTTGTCTGACTCATTAAATCTTCACATCCAAGGATTTAACCGCGCTATAACATTTATATTTAATTTCTCAATCATTTCTCAAATGGTTTCTAAAGTGAAGGCAACTGCTCTTATCATTATTGGAATCTCAGCTAAAGCCCCCTCAATAACAACATCGCCCATTGAGGGGGGGAAGGCCCTTCACAGTGCTGCTGACCTTCTCTGGCAGAAATTTCTCCTGGAAAATCGGCGAAAGCACTGCCAGATGCCGAGGGTGATTCCTAGAAACACCACGGTCTCAGCAAGATCAGCATCCTGACAACACGCCAAGTACCGTCGGCAGAATTAAGGCTCACACCACGGCTGGGTTAACAGAGCCGTCCTTTCCACCAGGGACAAAAGTATTAAAGGATCAGGGAAGCAATCGAGTGCGTCTTCTTCTACAACGACTTCCGACGATTCATTTCCTCCCCGTTCAAAGGGCTCCTCTCCACTGCATGTGTGCTTCCATCGCGCTGATGATGAGGCCACTCCGGGGGGGGGGGGGGGGGGGCACTGAGACATCCCTCTCCTTGGCTCTCCGCTTCCGATCAGATGAAGCACAATACCACCAGGTAAACAAAGTGAGGAAAAAGCAGGCAACTCCATGCACAGCTAGGCGGCCATCTTGAATACCACTCAAATTTATTATTTTTTTTACAAGCGCCATTAGCTCAACATACAGACAAGCATATCTTCTTAAAACCAGCATTTTGGTATACATATTTTGGCATCAAAGCAAATCGGACGTGACCCGGTGCTGGCCACTATTTAAGTGCACGTACGCTGCCAAATGTTTCATTCCAAGTTTTATTAAATAGAATACCATTTAATCTGAGTTTAAATCAGAGGGGGGTCACTGTCTGGAATTTTTTTTTTTTTTTTTTACATGAAAATAGAAAAATTAAGTGTTCTGCATAATTTTTTGAAGATGGAATCAAACTCCCCCGATACAGAGCTGCTTTAAAACACGGACCCATGTCAGGGACATATCAATTATTATGGATCTTTGAAAAGAAGATGAGCCCTATAGAATAAGAATTTTCTTATCTGCATTTTAATTGCAACAGGAAAAAAGTTAAACAAAAATCTATTCAGCCCTACGGGCCATAGACTGATGATTATATGTAAGGCAAGGGAGGCATTTTTACACTGGTAGTGCCTAATATGATCTTTGCTTCATAATATATAGGTCTTGAGATAATAGGGAATAATTATCTTTGTGTAACAAAGTTAAACACATCATTTTTCTTCAATTTTTAATGCAAAAATAATTTGCTGATTTTAACAGATTGAAAGTAATAAAAACAGTGAATATGGCATAAGCAAAGGTTTGGATATATTGATTTATTCCAATTGATTACTGCTTTTTAATAAGGCCCAAAATGTTGATTGACTTGTTAGACCTTCGGTCAATCAGATGAAGGTCCATAGTTGAACAAATACTCTGACCCTTCTAACATCAGGTTGTGACTATTCTTTCTACTTTCAACAACCCTGTGCTTCTTTAGGCAGCAGTTGTGTGAGCATTTGAAAATAAAAATAGTTCACACTCACAAAGAAGAGGACAGCTATAAAAATCTCTAAATGCTTCCAGCTAACAATTTCAATTGTCAGAAACATTGATAAAAAATGGAACTGTTAAAGTTAAGGCAAGATCTGGAAGACCAAGCAAAATCTAATAACTGCCCAAAAAATTGGTCAGATCTGCAAAAACAGAACCCACAGATCACAGCAAATAACCTGCTGAAAAGTTTACCTGACAATGGAGTGGTTGTCCACAGTACAATGTTGCTTACACAAGGATCTGCATGGGAGAGCTGTCAGAAGGAAACCTTTTCTATAACCTTATCACAAAAGTCATTGTCTAAAGTATGCAAAACAAAACTTTGAAAAGCTTTAAAGCTTTTTGTAACAAAGGGCTTTGGACTAAAGAAATACAAATTGAACTGTTCAGCCACAAGCACACAGATACTGTAACTTCAATTTCTTATGTTTCTGACAACTAAAATTGCTAGATGGAAACATTTAGAGATTATTTTTTTAATCTTCCCCTACTTTCTAAGGGTGAATTAATTTCATTTTCAAATGCTTCGACAACTGCTGCTTAAAGGAGTCCATGATTGTTGAAAGAAGACAGAACAGTTATAACCTGAAAAGTTAGAAAGATCAGAGTATTTGTTCAACCATTATCTTTACCCTGACTAATTGAAGGCCTAACAAGTCAATCAACTTTTTGGGCCTTACATTTTTTATTATTATTATTTTTTTAAAAGTAGCAATGAATCAACCGGAAGGGTGCCGAAACCTTTGCACATTGCAGCATATTCACTGTTTTATTTTCAGTTAAAATCAGCAAATAGTATTTCTGCATTAAAAATTGAAGAAATGTTATGTTTAACTATATACTATGTAGAGATTGTATCAACTTCTGTTCACTTGATTCACTGAACCAATTTGAGCAGGGGTGCCTAAACCTTTGCACACAATTGTACAATGTCTGACTTTCAGAACACATTTCAAAGCAAGCTAATAAAAAAAGGAAAATTTATTTATTTTATTAAATAAAATAAAAAATAGCACCAAACAGCAATTTATAGAAATACGGTAAACCGGAGTGAAGGCAGATAGCTAAACTTCAGTATATAAAAGCTTTAAAATAAATAAAAAAGATGGATAAGATCCAACAACGGGAAGAAAAGTCAGGTATAAATATGTATCATGATCACTGGCCTTATCTTTCTGATAAGGTAAGAAATATTTCAACAGATAGGAGAACTACAGTACTATATCATTTGTAGTATACAAAGAATACATTTAATACCACAGAAACCGAAGCAGAAAAGGCATCAAGTAAATGGCTTATGCCCAAAAATTAATTGTGAAAAAGGAACTTTGTATCATATGATATGCAGATCTAGGAAAAACTGAAAAGAGTTTGTAATATATCAAAGAAATCAGATCACATATTTTAGATATTTTCTATAAGGATGCAGTGTGTTTGTATATTATATGACTGAAGGAAAGAACTGTATAAAATACCACAGAAAGAAGGATTTTTTTTTTTTTTTTAATATTGCTCTTTTAATAAAAAAAAGAAAAAAAAAAGCAGGGACACCTTGCATAAAACCTTGGGTAAATAAGAAATCAGGAAAACATTTACAAAGATTTGGGGTGCTATCTGCACTGTTTACTGGAATATTAATGTATTACAGGAGCTTAATTAAAATAATCAGATCAATGGAGAGAGGAATATTGAAGATGTAATTAAATCACACTTGACAAATTGGTACAAGTATATATTGTGTTATTTGATATAATTTTTTTGTTAACAGAATATAAAATTAAAACTAATAGCAAAATAAAAGAAATCCTTTTTCTATTATTTTACATTTTATTGTACACAACTGAGGTCTATATTCAAAGAGCACTTAGGCCGGCTAATGGAGAAGTTAGCCAGTAAATGAATATTTGGGCCCATAGACTAAATTCTAGCCACCTAAGGGCACTCTGGAGGCGTAACTGGAAGGAGTTGAATTAGCTGGATGATGTAGCCAGCTAAGTCAAGTCAGGCCAAAGAGCTGTCCTAAAATTAGCCAGCTAACTTTACAATAGTTAACTATATTGAATAATGCGGCTGCACTATTGAATATACCTCCAAAGTTAACCAGATAAGTTTTATCCAGCTAAATTTGCTATCCAGTCTGTCACTAAATATGGACCTCAACTGTGTTTATTGTAATGTTAGAAAGTAAATACACAGTAGATAAACTGATGTGCTGCAGCAAAACATTCACTTTTGGTTTTAAGGAATATCAGATTGTTATTTTTTTTAATTTGATTAAGTACTATAAATATAAAATAAAATCTTACATTTAATCCTGTGGAAGGCTAGCATTTGCCATAAAACTACTGTAGAACAGGGAGCAGTAGTGATGAGTGACCAAGTTAATAAAGAAATTTTGACTCCAGCAGCTTAACCATATGAACTGTTTAAATACAAAATATATTTTCAGAGAGTCAAGACTGAATAAATGAAAAATTTACTACCTATGAAAATCAGTAGTTCTCTGAGAACTATGAACGATAGTTCACAGGAAACCTCCATTTGAGTCTCCTGTCCACTGGAGCTGGAGCACACAGCAGAGGCGATACTTCGGGTCAGAGGGTAGGAGCAGGACAGCTACTGTGGTCGGGGAAGCCCACTAGCTGAAGAGTAGCACTGGGTGGTTTTGTCACTGAGGACACTACTTTTCTAGCTCATTTGCAAGAGGGTACTTGTGTCTTTGGAGGGAGCAGGTACAAATGGGGGAAGACAAAGGCCTATTTCTAGAGTAGGGACCTGAATGGATCTATACCTGCAACCCTGTGTATTAGGGATCTCCCTCTAATATGGCAGCATTTTCAAGCTTCCTTAGGAGGTGACCGTTAAATTCCCTCCGGGGACTGCTAGAGATTTTGCAGAGTCTGGGCACCTCCGACTGGCAGCTGAGCAAAAGGGACGGGTTTAGCTTCGGAGGTGTTGCCTCTTGAAGCCCAAGAGTTTTGGCCGCTTAGCTATTTTTCATTTCACATTTATAATACACCTTTTTTCAAAAGGAACCCAAAGTGATTTACAATATATAAAAATACAATCAATACACACAATAAAATCCCAGTTTTCAGGCGCACACACGGGTGAATCTTATGCATCTTCTAATATTTCAGTACATAAACTGAACTCTGTTATGGAATCACACAAGGGGTGTTCCCTCTGCAGTGTGATTCCACAGATAACAGTGGTATTGACAAACAGCCTCCCCTGAAAACACAAGATGCAGCTCTGCTCCAGTGCCCACTCAGTTTAGCCCTTAGTGCATCGTCCTTATGAGCTAACATGCAGCAAGCATGGTCCATGAGCAGAGCTCATATAAAGCTTTGCAGGAGGAAGAGGAGGAGAGGGTGTGGCTTTGCTTCTGCAGACATCCTTCCGTCTGTTATTTTGTGGATGCTTTTGTTTAGATTTGTTCTAGCCACCATTAAACTCCTCTCTCTGTGGCCATGGACAATCTGAGACGAAACTTTCCCAGGGTCTGATAATCCACACTTACAGAACTTTACACAGGATGCTTCAGAAGTTTAGATGCAGATGGAAAAAACGGAGTTTAAAAAGGGCTTCGACATTTATAGAAGATAGATCAGTTATATATACACAGAACACCCAAGTGCTTCGCCACCAGCTAAGGAAGGCTAGAATCTCAAATCTGGTTTGCCAGCTTTAAACAGATGTGGCTTCCAAAATAACACAGTTTTACAATTACTGGCCGTTTCATCATGTTTTGATTTTTTAAATAAAGTTTGCTATAAAACAGTTTTATAGTATTACAGGGCATGTCTTCACTCAGATCATCAATTGGCTCAACATATCCAAATCTCTTGTTGTCTGCACAGTGTGCTCTCGTGCAGGGCAATGACAACTGAAGGTCATACCTTATATTAACATTCTAACCTCAGGCTGCAACGCTTCCAAACACAAGCTCAGTGTTTGCTTTTATTTGCACTCCTTGGTCTCCGTCAGGTTGCCAACCTTTTCCCTTTTCCCCACTGTGAAAAAGTGAAGGTGGAGACCGCTCCTGGACCCAACCACTGGTTTCCATTGTCACTCCCACTTATGCATACCTCAGACCTTCTAAAACTAAAAGTTGCTCTCTCTTACTCTGCATCAACCTGTGGTCTGTTCTGAAAGGACACCCATGAGAAAAACACACACACACACAAAAACACCTTCATCCGTGGATCCTCCCTTTAGCACAGTCTTTTCTGATCACTCTGTATTCCAAGAGGCTGATGGACTAAGTGAAGAAAAGCTATGCCAAGGCCCCTTTGCACACAAATATGGCAACTAGTGCTCACTATTTTCCCTTTCAGCATGCAAACATTGGGGTTTTTCAGCTTCACAAATACATTTAGTGCAAAATTCCATTTGTTGTGATGTCAAATTATGCAAATAAGCTCAATTAGCAGTACAGAGTAAAAACTAGATGTGAAACTGGCTTTGCAAAGCCAATTTCACAAAAACATTACCTGCACTTCAATGTGAAATTTGCAGTAGTAAATCTACCCATGCTATTTTTCTACTGGGCTTATTTGCATAAAAGTCTGGATAGAAAAATAGTGCATGCTAAATCACGCATAGTGAACAAAAATGTATCCATTTGGTACATCAGCCTCTAGTTTTCTTTAGAGGGGGAGGGGTTAAATTTATACTACTTGCAAATATATTCTCAAGAATAACATTGAAAAAGAAAAAGTAAATATTACAATAAATTACTACAAGAATAAAAATATAAAAAAATTCTTGAAATAGAGGAAAGCATCCTGTGGGGTCTGGGAGGATCCAAACATACAGAACGGAAAAGAAGGGGTGAATGGAGCAACCACTTCTTTAAAGGAAATATTACAGAAAAGATCGGTCTCAATATAAGCAGATAATGCTTACTGATCCTCTACATCTGGTGGCTTTTCAGGAGCCACGGCCTACCAGCACATCTGACTGGGACCTCTGCTGCTAGAAAAAAAACTCTATAGCTGGCTCGGCTCACAGAAAATGTATTTAATTGCACATTTCATCTCAGGCTTACAGGGAAAAGTAAGCATAAAGGTTGCTCCAATAGAGACTGCCTCATAACAAAAAAAGGTTTAGGGTGCTGTTATGTAATTCTGCAAAAATCTGGAAATATGGCCATGGCCATGAAACCCACTGTCCTTACAACAGAAAAGCATTCCTAAAATTCAATTCCTATCAGATTCAAGAACAAACATAAGACGGGTAGCCCGAGAAACTACTTCAGATTGAGAGTCTTGGAGGAACACAGTCTAATTCAAATTATCTGCTGAGACCTCCCTACTTGCCAACTGTTCTTCAGTGCTGCTATTACACAGCCCAAGAGGTAGAGAAAACACCCTGGTTATGAGGGAGGGGTTGGTGGGTAAGACCCATTCCACTGGCACTGCCACAATTTCAAGACAGAATTTCTTGAGCACATCTCCAAGTCTTCCTGGAATGCTTCTCCAGGGCCTTTTCCTTTCAAATGTACAGAAATGCCATCTTTAATCGGGCTAGCAAATCTTTGAACTGTTGTTCCAGGTGCTCCAGTTTGGCTTGATTCTACCCCCAAAGCTTGGGCCCAAATCTCATTAGATAACTCCAATACTCTGTTTCTCGTCTTTGTTAGGGCTCAGTCCATAGGTACTCAAGAATCACCACCGGAGGGCTGGACACAATCGTCTTAAGTTTTCACTTTTGCACAGGCAATGCTATTCTCCTCTTCCCATAGCGTCCTTGCTAGCAGAATCTCACTCCCTACAGCAGTCATTATCTTTTGGGGGGGGGGTCTCAGGCGGTAGTCCTCCTGTGAACCTCAGTGTCTAAAGAGCCCCTCCCTGTCCCCAAGACAAAGAGGTGACAATGCCTTCTGTCACGGCTGCTGCTCTCGACTCCTCTGTGAAAGACTCACCTCCCATGCTGGAAGGAAGAGTACACATGCATGAGGACAGTGAGATCTTCAGCTCACTGAAGGGATCAGCTCCTTCACCAAGCCCTATACTCCAATAGATCGTGTCAAGGTTGGGGAGCTACAAAGCCTGTAGCCTGAAGAAGCAGAGGTATCGACAAGGTCTCAGGGGAGTATGATCTGATCTTCCCTTTCCTCCCCCCCAATGTTACCAGGTTCAGGACAGTAGAGTGCAGAGTGTGTGTTCCTCAGTGGCTCAGAGCTAAACCCATGCACACCCAATCAGAAGTTATTTGGGATCTCCAGCCTCTAATTTTTCTCAATTCTGTCGCTGAATGTATTATACTGTTATTGTTCATGCCCTGCACGCAGATTTGATGGCAGCACATCAAATAATCTTGACATACATTGACATCTAAAGTAGACCATCTTTGAAATAAATATCAAGATTCTTTACTTATGATCAAGTTTTTATCTACTTCACAGAATACACACTGCACATATGAACTACACGATAATTGCAGAGAGTTTATTATTTGTTTTCAATTAATTTGTTGTGGATATATATCATTTATGAATTAGTTATTCATAAGTTACATTAGCAAAAGGCACAGTGGAATCTGAGCATTAAAGATACAGTAGCATGAGTGTCCTCCATAGGAGGTATGATCCTGACGGGACCCTGTTAGAGAAGATCCCAATCTTTTCATCCTCTACAAGCACAAACACATCTTAACACATTTATTATGGAAACAAAATGACAGAAAAGGCCTCTAATATAGACAGTCATACCAAAGCACGCCCCCCCCCTCCTGTCCTTATAAATGCTTCTACACAGCAAAGTGAAGTGGATACTTGGCTTCCAAATGAAGCCTTTGTATAACTTCCCGAAGCAATCTGTGCAGTGCTCTTTTCAGTGTCAATTTTAGATCTCCAATACTCTTGGGATTATAAAGCTCAAGTTTTGATCTTCCTGTTTATGACAAATCTACTAGCCCATCATCTGACAATATCAGGACCAGGGAAAGCCAAATTTGAGCTGAAGAGCTCATGTTCACTGTGCAGCATTAGTGGCCAAGAGGTACTCAGATTCCTTGCAGGCTATGACAACACAAGAATTATCCAAACAGAAGCTTTCCAGACCACACAGGTTCTGTCTTCAGATACGAGACAAAAGTATTCCAAAACCACCTGGAAATCAAAGATTTTGTATAACACACACACATGTAGACTTTTCGTTCCAGAAGCAGGAGGAAAAGCCTTCATAAAGTCATATGCTCCCAGGGCTTGCACAGCTAGAGCCAGAAGGCAAGGGGCTGGAAGTTCCATTGGGGCTCGGAGGGTGGAATCTCTAACCGGTGATGGACTGCAGGAAAATATCAGTCTGGGGGTCTTTTCAAGACACTGACTACCTATACGCTTTCTGTAATTCAGCATCTTCCAAAAGCAAGCCAAGCGGCCCTTAAGCGGTATATCATGTGACCTGAAGTCTGGAAGAATTGAGCCAAACAAATCTCCAAAATAAATTTTCCATTTTTTTCTAAATAACTAAGAAGTACAGCACAACATAGACCAGAGGTAAGTAAATAGAACTGCACTCCTTGCAATTGGTTGGGCCCCTCAGAAGTTTGGTTACATCTCTCATAATATGCTAGATTCCTGGCCTGGTGTTAAAAGTCTCTTGCCCACCAATCAGCTCTTGAACCTGTTGCCAAGCAATAAGACAACCGCACTGCCAGTCTATGGCTCCAACATACATGCTCTCTGACACAAAAAGACGCGCACACACACACACAAAGCTGCTCTCCCAGGTACATAGGCACAAACACAAAAGCACACATAGGTGCAAATATGCTGAAACATGCAAATAGCAGTGCATGTAAATATAATGCACACACGTGCATTATATTTACATGCACTGCTATTTGCCAAGCAGAAAACCCTGTTAAAAAATAAATAAGACACTAGGACCCAAGATGTATTAGGCCTATTGTAAAAACTTGTTGGGTGTGGGCCTAGCTTTCAGGAAGTCATGAGTTAATTGAATTACCAAAACAGCACTTACTGCCAACGCTCAAACAGTAACAACCTTATCTGTGAAAAAGGAAACACTGCAAATATTACACCAGGCCCTATAACACCAATATACCCCCTATTAGGGAAACAGAACAAGCCAGGCTGCTATAAATCTCTTCACAGAAACTACACACTAGCAGAAAACGTCACTTCAGTTACACATGCAGAACACAGATGGACCCTCTTCAAATACAGAATAAAATGACCATAAAGTTTAAATAGAAATATGCAGACAAAACCTGAACTGGAAGCTGCACAAAGCAAGACTCTGCATGTAGAACAATGGAGAAACAATCACCACCATTCCTCATAAAGCAAAAAATAAAATTATATAAAACAAGCCAAAATAGTAAAATCATACTAATAAAGAGAATAATTATTTCAAAACAGCTGATGAATAGAACATGCAATGATTAAAAACGCATAAAAATGTTTAAAAAGTTTCTAAACACAAATAAAATATTTCAAAACTGCAGATACCCAAACACCCAATAATTAGAACTAAAAGATTTAAAAAATCCCCCACTTTCCATACTTGAGAACTTTTGATTCGTTACCTTGAGATTGTTGTGGATTAGTCAGGAGTGGCGATGTGCACGAACTTTCTCCTCTTTTGCTCATATACTCACACACACACGTTCATTCTTGCACACATTCTCTCATTCTCACTGACACACACAACTCGTTCACATGTTCACTGAAATACTCATGCTACCTCACTCGCACTCTCTCATGCTCACTGATTCACATGTTCTCTCACATGCTGACACACACACACACACACATTCTTATCCCCCTGTCAATGAATTGATAAAAGTGATGTTTTTACTTATATTGTTGGTCAGGAAAATAAGGACTGGGTAGGAAGGGGTGGGCTGGAAAGCCCTAAGGTTATGGGTATTTTTTTTTGGGGGGGGGGGGAGGATTTAAAGGGGATTTATTTTAAATTATTCTAAATGTACAAAAAACAAAACAGAAAATAACCTCCCAGGCAGCTTCCTAATGGAAAAAGTAAATTCCCCAAAACCACGAGAACTGGTCCTTGGATGTTTTTAACAGGGCATCTAAAAATTTTTTATGTAGAAATTAAAGGGGACAAATACGCAATTACGCTGGATGTGATTCCTGCTGAAAGTCTCATTTTAAGATACTCAGGCTCTGAATGCCTTCCCCTTCCTACTCAGTGCTTCTCCACTGTTTCTAAATGCTACAGTTATAATTATTCCTCCTGAGAGTGGGGCAACAGAAAAAAATCGAGGTGGCTGTGAATGTGTGGAGATTTAAGTTTTTATCAAGATTACCAATTAATCAGTTTCCCAGATGCATGCTTTTTCCACTGAGGTAAGATCTAAGATGGAAGAGCAGGAGAAAATTAAAAAAAACCACTTTGCGGCATGGAAGAAACTGTGATGGCAATTAATTCTCAGACTCTCTCTGTTCAAGTCTCTCACACATAATTTATTAAGGACAAACTTATTATTCACAACCAGTTAGAAATGCTAGAAAATATATGAGGTCTTGTAATTTGAGTTTCTTCAATTTTCCCATCTCCAGGTTATCACCTAGGGAACTTAGAAAATGTGTGTGTGAGTGACGGGTTATCCTTTGATGAGGAAAAAAGGCCAGTTCTAAGATGTATCTTCCTAAGAGGAAAATAATTACTGGTAAGAATGGGGAAATAGGTCTTTGAGGAAGTCCTGGGGTCTCTACCTTATTAGAAGCCTCTACTGATGACACAAATTACCTTTAGTAGGGATAAGAACATAAGACATGCCCTAACGAATCAGACCAAGGGTCCATCAAGCCCAGCATCCTGTTTCCAACAGAGGCCAATCCAGGCCATAAGAACCTGGCAAGTACCCAAACATTAAATAGATCCCAAGCTACTAATGCCAGCAACAAGCAGTGCCTATATTCCCGATTGATTAATAGCAGTTTATGGCCTTCTCCTCCAGGAACTTATCCAAACCTTTTTTAAACCCAGCTACACTACTAACTGCAATGAATTCCAGAGCTTAATTGTGTGTTGAGTGTTAGTCTCTTTTTCCTTCTAGCAAGGTAAAGATCTGGTCTCTTACAAATATTTTCAATGTAAAGATTTTTCTTTTTGTGGCCAAAAGATTCAGATCTTTCCAGTTATTTCAAGGGCCACTCAGATCCGAAGGAAATATTTTCTCTTTCTTTGAACAGAGAACATTAGACATTGGAGAAAGTTTTTTTTCCTTATGTTTTCATGTAAACACTTCTCTGACTCATTGCATCTGGATTGTTTCCTGATTGATAAGACAGTGAAAACTCCTGTGAGCTCTTAGCAACTTTAATTTTAGAGATAATTAAACACTGGTATTAACGTTTAGCTGTTAACCTTAAAGTCTCTACAATGATATTGTACGATGTATTTCTTATATTTTGCTTCCTGAAATTGCTTGTCCTCCTTTCTTAGTTCATGTGGGCTAGCAAATTTATTACCTGCCTGATGTTTGGTTATGTATTTCTTTGGAAAATTTGTCATTATTCCTGTTATTTATTACATGGATTGCAATTGATATAATTAATAAAGATATAATTAAAAAAAAAAAAAAAGCTGCAATTACTCTCAAAGTGCTCCCTCAGCACCTTGTTGATATAAGAATCGGAAACTGAATCTTTTTGATGCAGGGCCTGGCAGGCCTAGGCAAGCAGGCATGCAAGGTTCAGACCAACTGACAAGAGGCAGTAGGTGATCGCATCCGGTGAGGCTCCTTATGCAAAAATACACACGCTGATCTCGCTCGCAAAGCACTGCAGGAGAAACTTTTTTTTTTTTTTTTAAATTACTCTTTATTTTTCCCATGGCCAAAGCTTGACAAGAGCCAACAGCAGAAGAGACAGAAGAGCAAGAAGTGTTCAACAAACATGGAGTGGAGGCAGTGGGAGTGTTTCCTATTGCCACAGTGATGACAGGAGGGTCTGAGGGGAGTAGACCCCAGGCATCGCGCTGCTGCTGCCACCTTTCTCCCCTTAGGGGAAAACAAGGCAGGACTAAGTCAAGATCCTCAGAGGAGGCTGTCATGCTATGAGATAAGAAACTGCAGGACCTGGTGCTGGTCACAGTGGCTCTGCTGCACCCAAAACTAACTATGTTATTGGGGTTACCAGCCCACCAGGGCATGCTCAAAGCCCTGATAGGCCAAGCCACCCCTGCTCTAACCTCATTGGTGAAGTATCTAGAGAGAGAGAGACATACACAAAATCAGTGGAGGGAGGAGGAAGAGAGAACTCCCCCATTCGAATCACAACAGCAAGCAGGCCCCGGGATGTAACCAGTGAATGTAGAGATGGGTGATGAGCAAATGGATTCAGACAGAGAGCTGCAGTACCAGGGGAAATAAGACTGGGTGCCTAGAACTTACCATATGAACTGTGTGTTAGGGGATTTGTTGATCACGTCAAGCAGAACCACAGTGAGACAGGCCCAGAGAAACCTGAGAGAAAACTGTTTTTTCATTATAAGCAGAGCTGTAGCGAGAAGGGCCCAGAAAAGAAGAAATCACTTCTTACCTGATAACTTCCTTTCCTTGAATACAGTCAAACTAGTCCAGACAAACAGCTTATGCACGCCAACCAGCAGATGGAGACAGAACAAGCAGCTCACTAATGTCACTCCTTTTATACTCTCTGTGCTGACACCAGTCAGGGACAAAGCTTGAAGATTGGGGTGGCGTAGGCACCCGCCGTTCTGAGTGATCAGAAGCGGATCCGTTCCCAAGGGAATGTGCCTGCGAATGGAGAGATCCTGAAGTATTGGAAACCACACTTGGCGAGGCCAGTGAGGTGCTATCAGGATCATGCGTCCCTTGTCCTGACGTAACTTCACGAGAGTCTTCAAGAGAAGAAGGGAATGCATACAAGAGACTGGTTGGCCATGAGAGGGAGAACGCATCTCTTGGCTGTGAGTGTTGGCTGCGAGTGAAAGAGCAAAAGTTCTCTACCATGCCGTTTTCAGGTGACGTAAAGAGTTCTATGCAAGGATGACCCCCAACGTTGGAATATTGCATCCGCTAATGATGGGTTGAGGGACCACTCGTGCGGATGGAAAGCGCGACTTAGGTTGTCCGCCAACACATTGTCCACTCCCGGCAAATAGGTGGCCCTGAGGTACATCGAGTGGGAGAGGGTCTCCACCCATATCTGCGCTGCTTCCTGACACAGTAGGAAGGAGCCTGTCCCTTCCTGCTTGTTGATGTACCACATGGCCACCTGGTTGTCTGTCTGAATTAGGATGACCAGACTGGAAAGGCGATCCTGAAATACCCTGAGAGCATATGCTTGAAGCTCCAGGAAATTGATTTGGTGTTTGGCTTCCTCTGGAGACCAAGTTCCTTGAGTTTGCAAATCAGCCACATGGGCTTACCAGCCGAGATTGGAAGCATCGGTGGTGAGAATTATTTGAGGGTCTGGAGCCTGGAAGGGCAGGCCTTGGAGGAGATTGATCTGATTTTTCCACCAGGCTAGAGACTGAGTGAGTCAGTGATGTGGACAGTGGTTGATAGAGGTTGGATGGACTGAGTCCATTGTGACCTTAGAATCCACTGCATGACTCTTATGGCCAAGCGGGCCATTGGAGTAACCTGTACTGAGGACGCCATGTGTCCCAGTAGGATGAGGAAGTGGCATGCAGTCGTGTGTTGCTGAGACTGTAGCTGGTGTGCGAGAGAGATGAGAGTGAGAGCTCGCTGTCGAGGCAGAAATGCCTTTGCCTGCAAGATGTCCAAGTCTGCCCCTATGAATGATAAAGTTTGAGATGTGACTAAGCAGGATTTTGCGTAGTTTGACGAGAAATCCTAGCGAAATCAGATTGTGTAAAGTAAGACGTAGGGATGACAGAGCAGCTTGCTGAGTGGGAGCCCTGATTAACCAATCATCTAGATAGGGGTAGACGTGAACACCTTGAATCCTGAGGAAGGCTGCTACTACCACAAGGCACTTGGTGAAGACTCGTGGTGCAGATGCCAGGCCGAATGGGAGCACTCGGTATGGATAGTGCTTGGGGCCTACTAGAAATCTCAGGAACCTGCGATGAGATGAATTTATCGCAATGTGCATGTATGCATCTTGGAGATCGAGAGAGCAGAGCCAGTCTCCTCTTTGCAGAAGAGGAAGGAGGGAGCCCAAGGTTACCATCTTGAACTTTTCTCATTGGAGATACTTGAGGGCACGTAGGTCCAGAATTGGACGAACACCTCCCAATTTTTTGGGGATTAGAAAGTACAGGGAATAGAATCCTAGGCCTTGTTGAGAGTAAGGTACTGGTTTTATTGCTCTGGACTGGAGGAGGAGGGAGACCTCCTGCTCCAGGAGTAGTGAGTGGTCAGATGTTCCTCACACCAGTAGAGGTGGGGAGTCCAGTGGAATGGAGAGAAAGTTCAGGCGATAACCTTGAGAGATTATGGTAAGGACCCACTGGTCTGAGGTGATTGTGTACCACCTGTTGTTGAAATGGCACAATCGGCCTCCCACTGGTATTTGAAGCAGTGGAAACTGGCTGCTGCTCTCTATGCAGGAGTCAAAAACCGGAAGCAGGGCCCGGCTGAGGAGCTGCTTGCGGCTTTTGTTTACGAGGTTGACGATACTGGGCCTTTTGGAAAGGTCTCGTGGAATGAGTCCTAGACTGTGGTGGATAGGACTTCTTTGGATGGAAGAATGACTTTTTAGTATCTTTCCTGAAAGGCTGTTCGGACGATGGTGAGGTCAAACATTTTCCTTCCTCGATGGTCCGAGACTTGTAATGTCGATGTTTCTCTCTATGATCCCCTCGGTCCTGAGGGGGAGCAGAGGTAGTTGAAGGCAGAGAAGTCGTCAACACCAGACGGTCACCGGCCGGTGGCCAATACTGGTGCGAAGTGGACGGTGCCGGTTCAGATGACATCGATGCCATAGACGGCGTCTGAGTTTGAGAACGGAAGAGAAGTTCCATTTTCTCCATTCTGGCCTTGCGACCTTTTGGTGTCATTAAGGCACATTTGGTGCAAGTCAGGGCATCCTGCTCGCACCCAAGACACATTACACAGACTTTATGCAGGTCTGTAATGGACATGGTGCGAGTACAGTCCGGGCACCGACAGAACCCTGACGCCATGGCCTTTGAAAAATTTAGCCACGGTACGGTCAACGGCCAGTAGGCCACGAGGGCCAAACTCGACAGGAATCGATCAAAACCGGGTAAAAAAAAACTTACCGGAGTACCGCGGAATCAAAAATTCGAAGGAGGGACCCCTGTGGGGTATGAAAGGTTTTAGTAATTCTGTGAGGAAAATTCCTGTCAGGAATCCCTGTGGTGCTCCTTAACCTGCGTGGCTACTGCTGCGCGGAAAAAAGACGACTGAAGGGGGACCCCTGCTGGCTGCAGGTTTAGTGCCATGCTAGGCATGGCCAGTAGGTGCCAAAGTTCTAGAAACGTTGACAAAAGTGTTCCGTGATTGGGCTCCATCCTGTGATGTCACCCATATGTGAGGACTACCACCCTGCTTGTCCTGTGAGAACAATTTTAATACAACCAATATTTAAACCTTATTAAAGTTCTTTCCTCTTCTTTTTTTTTTTTTTTAAACCAGTGAACTACCAGAAGATTAAGGAATCAGAAACAATGGAAGTAGTTCCAATAGTAAGATCTGAAAACACTTACCAGGAGCGAAGTACACACATCCAATCAAGTTGCTCACTTCATTTATCTATCTGTAAAAAAAATATCTTTTGCAAGACACAGAAGGTAGGAAAACAGTGAAGATACCAGCGGCATAGGGAGGGTCCTGGATTGGTCTGACTGTATTCAAGAAAAGGATATTATCAGGTAAGAAGTAATTTCACCTTCCTCTTTATACAGTCAGACCAGTCCAGATGAACAGAATGTACCCAAGCTACTCCCTAACACAGGGCAGTACATTGCCCAAGCCCCTCACAACACCACAGAGGTAAAGGAGACTTCCTCTATAATCTTGACATTCAGACAGTAATGTCTAGAAAAGGTACTTAAGGAAGACCAAGCTGCAGCCTTACAGATCTCCAAAGGAGAGATCAACCGCAACGCTGCCCATGAAGTAGCCTGTACCTGCTTCAACAATGGTGTACTCGAATCCACCCTTTTGCTTTCTTCATTTGATACGTTAATCTGGGATTTCCACGCCGATATAGATTACATATTGGTGTTACTTGATATATCAGCAGCTTTTGACACCCTTGACATCTCAGTCTTACTTACAAGACTTCAACACATTGGTATTAAAGTCTAGGGATGTGCAGCAGGGATGGATACATTCGATTCGGCATTCATATTCGTCGGGACCCAAATCCGTTAAATCCATTTTCGGGGGACCCCAATTCGTCCATTAGTTACGTATGGTATTCGTTTCCCATTAAAGTTAAAAAAAAAAACAAACACCCATCCCAACCCTTTAAATTTAATTAACTACAACCCCCCACCCTCCTGACCCCCGCCAAGACTTGCGGAAAGTCCCTGGTGGTCCAGCAGGGGTCCTTGAGCAATCTCTTGCATTGCTCCTACCATGTGACAGGGGCCGACCAATAGCACCGGTAGCCCCTGTGACATAGTAAGGGCAAAGGCTATCGGCGCCGTTTTTAATACCGGCAGCCGATGGCCCGAGTGCAGGAGATCGCTCCAGGACCTCCACTGGACCACCAGGGACTTTTGGCAAGTCTTGGTGGGGGTTTTATTCGTTAGTGATACGTTGCATTCGTGGGGGTTCGCCATATGTTTCGGAACCCCAGGAATACAACGAATAGGGACCTATACATTGCGGATTGCGCATTCGTTCAAATCAAATGCACATCCTTATTAAAGACACTGTACTAAATTGGTTTCAATCATTCCTAACAGATCATTATCATCGAATAAGTATTGGCTCACATTCTTCAGATTGGAACGCTATAGCTTCTGGAGTATCTCAGGGATCTTCTCTCTCCAACACTTTTCAATATTTACATGATTCCTTTGTGTCACCTTCTAAATAACTTGGGTGCCCATTTTAAGATCTACGCAGATGAAATACAGTTTTTTGTTCCATTTACCAAGTCCTGGACAAACACCTTAGCCTTGGTCAATCTTTACATCAAAACAATTAACAGTTGGCTTTCTCATAATCGCCTAAAACTTAATACTTCAAAGACGGAAATTCTCCACGTCTACCATACTACACTCAACATGCAGCCCACCTACCCAACTGGATGTTGATGGCACTACCATACCCATCATCTCTACAGCACGTAACCTCGGAGTAATAGTTGACACCAGGCTAACCAAGTAATTTTTTTTTCAAATTACACATACTAAAATGTGTTCGTCCTCTTTTTCATTCAGACGATTTCAGTACCATCTTGCAATCTTTGATATTTAGTGGCCTATACTATTGCAATGCACTTTTAGTCGGCTTACATGATATTGCTATTCGCTCTCTGCAGATGGTCCAGAACTCTGCCGCCCATATCTTGACCAGCATGTCTCACAAAGATCATATCTCACCCATTTTGCATTCACTGCATTGGCTACCTATTCAGATCCAAAACAAAAAGTTTTCCATTATTCATAATTTACTTTACAATGACTCCTCCACCTGGTTATGTACTGAACTTCGCGCATATCAACCCAATAGGAACCTCCGATCTCTGCATAAAAGCCTATTACAAGTGCCCACCATAAGAGTAGCAAAACTTGATATCACGAGAAGATGCATATTCTTGGTCGCTGTCCTCTAATTTGGAACTCGATTCCGGATGACCTAAAACAGATTATCAACTACAAAGAATTTTTGGGGGCACCAAGTCCAATCTCCAAGTGCTTGCGTTCCAGCCACCATTGCAAGCTCAGTTTCATCAACTCTGGCACTGGCAGCTTCACAGAATAGTCTTGAGACTGGGGATTCCACCTGGAAAGCAGGGCCCTCTGAAGAGGACGTATGTCAATTCTTGTCCACAGGACCAGATCCAACACCTCCATGAAACAGAGTCTGAACATAGGACCACACTGTCAGATTCTTCCATCCCCAATACTCTGATCTGGCCACACAATTACTTAACTCTTTGTTCTGTTAGACAAACTCGCCCTACCTTTGTATCAAACTGAGCTCTCAGGTAATCCAGTGTCTGAGACGGCTGAAGGTTGCTTTTGAGAAAACTGACAATCCATTCCAAATCCTGCAACAACTGGATTACTCATTGAGAGGCTGTGATACTCTCCTGAAAGGAGTTCACCCTTATTAGCCAATTGTCCAGATAAGGGTGTATCAAGATACCTTCCTTGCGCAGGGCTGCTGCCACTACCACCATCACCTGTGAAAAGGTCCTTGGGGCTATTGCTAATCTAAAAGGCAGAGGCTGAAACTGAAAATGCCCTCTCAACACTGCAAATTGAAGGAAATATTTGTGATCCTTCTAGATTCCATTAAGTACAAAGCGGTTAGAAATTCCCCTTTCTGCACTGCCATAAATTACCAACCTTAAGTGGGCCACCTTTAAGTAGTCACTGACCCACTTCATGTCCAGAACGGGGCAAGAGGACCCCTCTTTCTTTGGAGCCACAAAGTAAATGGAGTATAGTCCTAGACCATCCTGTCCTATTGGCACTTGAATTACAGCTTTCAGATCGAGAAGTCTCTGTACAGTAGACTCTACAACCTTTCTTTTCTCGGCTGGGAGACAAGGGGAAACAATAAAAGTGTCAGAAATGGGACAGTAAATTCCAGGGTGTAGCCAGTTTTTCTAATTTCCAGGAGCCACTGGTCCATCGTAATCTAGGCCCACCTCTGATTAAGTAGAAACTGATGGCTGCCTATCTCTGGTACTGGAAATTGAGCCCCCAAGCACTCACTCATTGCACTGTTCTAGAGAAGCCGGAACCTATGGATCCATCCTTACCCCACTTCCTGGAACAGGCTAAAATAGAATATGAAAAGAAGCTGACTGCAGAGGCAAAAACACATACTAAAAAAACGTTTTAAAATATATCTGAAGCAGGAAGTCTGCAAGGGAATCAATTGGACCATTAGATGACTGAGGGGTTACAGGCACTTAATGAAGATAAGGCCATCACAGAAAGACTAAAGGAATTCTTTACTTCATGTTTACATATGAATATGTTGGGGAGATATCCATTCCAGAGATAGTTTTCAAGGGTGATGATTCAGATGAACTAAACCAACTCACAGTGAACCTGGAAGATGTAGTAGGCCAGACTGAGAAACTGACGAGTAGCAATTGCCTGGACCAAATGATATACACCCCAGGGTTCTGAAAGAACTCAAAAATGAAATTTCAGATCTAATTACTAGTAATTTGTAGCCTATCATTAAAATTGTCCATTGTACCTGAAAACTGGAAGGTGGGCAGTGTATCCCCAATATTTAAAAAGGGCTCCAGGGACGATCCAGAAAACTATAGACCAGTAAGCCTGACTTCAGTGCCAGGAAAAATCATGGAAACTATTCTAAAGAACAAAATCACAGAACACATAGACAGACATGGTTTAATGGGACACAGCCAGCATGGACTTACCCAAGGGAAGTCTTGCCTCACAAACATGCTACATTTTTTTTTTGACGGGGTTAATAAACATGTGGATAAAAGTGAGCTGGCAGATGTAGTGTATTTGGATTTTCAGAAGGCGTTTGATAAAGTCCCATGAAAGGCTTCTAAGAAAATTAAAACCTCCTGGGATTGGGGGCAATGTACTTTTGTGGATTGCAAACTGGTTAAAAAGACAGGAAACAGACTAGGATTATGGTCGGTTTTCTCAGTGGAACGCCTCAGGGATCTGTACTTGGACAGTTTTGTTTTTAATATATTTATAAACGATCTGGAAAGGGGAGGACGAGTGAAATGATCAAATTTGCAGATGACACAAAATTGTTCATAGTTAAATCATATGCAAATTGTGATAAATTGAAGGAGGACCTTGTGAGACTGAAAGATTAGGAGTCCAAATGGCAGATGAAATTTAACAGACAAGTGCAAGGTGATGCATATAGGGAAAAATAACCCTTGCTGTAGTTACAATATGTTAGGTTTCATGTTAGGAGCTCCCACAAAGGAAAAAGATCTAGGCATCATAGTGGATAATACATTGAAATTGTCCGCTCAGTGTGCTGTGGTGGTCAAAAAAAGCAAACAATGTTAGGAATTATTAGGAAGGGAATGGTGAATAAAACAGTGTCATAATGCCTCTGTTTCACTCCATGGTGAGACTGCACCTTGAATACTACTGTGTTCACTTCTGGCCGCCACATCTCAAAAAAGATACAGATGCACTGGAGAAGGTACAGAGAAGGGTGACCAAAATGATAAAGGGGATGGAACAGCTCCTCTTTGAGGAAAGGCTGAAGAGGTTAAGGCTGTTCAGCTTAGAGAAGACACAGCTGGGGTGGGGGGCGGATATGATGGAGGTCTACAAAATCATGAGAGGACTAGAACGGTTAAAATGTGAATCTGTTGTTTATGCTTTCATACAATAAAAGGATTAGGGGGCACTCCATAAAGTTTGCAAGTAGCACATTTAAATCAAATCAGAGAACATTCTCTCTCACTGAACAAACAATTAAGCTCTGGAATTCATTGCCAGAGGATGTGCTTAAGGCAGTTAGCTTAGCTGGGTTTAAAAAGGTCCATAAGTTGCTATTAGTCAAGTTGATTTAGGAAATAGTTGCTCTTATTACCAGCATTACAAGCATAGGATTTATTTAATGTTTGGGTACTCGTCAGGTACTTGTATCCTGGATTGGCCACTGTTTGAGACAGAATGCTGGGCTTGATGGATCCTCAGTCTGACTCAGTATGGCTTCTTATGTTTTTTTGTGTTTGTTTTTTTAAAGGACAAGAACCTGAAATATGTTCAGGTCCTCTGCCCTCAAACAGCCTTAACTTTTCCTAAATCTCCTGAAGTCACGATATCAACTTCGGGACAAACAACTTCAAGCTGAAGCCTTTGTCCTAACCTCAGGGAGTCTCAGCATTTTCGAGTCTCCACAGTCCTTGACCATCTCTAATCAGAAACCAATCTTTAAAGGGCAACTTAGTCAAGTTAGTTTTAGAAATACTATCCACTGACCAGGTACGAATCCAGAGAAGTCTTCGAGCTGCTACAATGGATACTATCCCTCTAGCAGAGAAGCGGACTAAATCGTAGCTAGCAACCACCAAAAAAGCAGCCTCCGGCTCCCAGAGACAGGAAATCCCTCCCTAATTCCAACTGCGCATCTTGCAGCAGACGCAAACCGGACCTCGTCAAAATACAACAGCAGGCCAAGCTCTGAAGGGCCATGCTAACCACCGCAAAGCCTGTTTAAGCACAGCATCTATCTTCTGGTCCTGGGTATCCTTAGAGCTCTCTTTGCAACTGAGCACACCAAAGCATCAAACCCTGGGAAAGCAGAACTTCTGCGTCATCTGAGGATCCATTCTGGCTGGCTAGCGAGCCACCTCCTTTAAAATTAGCCTTTGGGGCCATCCACACCGCATCGATCAAGTCTTGCACTGCCTGTGCAGCAGGAAAAAAATGAGATTTCCTTAAATTGACCATAATGAGAGCCTCCTTTGGGGCAGCTGTCTCATACCTTTTGTCCCCTGCAATTTGTAACATGCGCAGGGATGCGAAACTGGGGACGGCAATTTTCCCCTGTAAAAAAGCCATGGCATACGCATGCAGTCCTCTATCAGGAGGAACTTCACTCTCTTGTCACCATTCCCTAAAAATGGCTCCTTAAAACCGCTCAAGGAATCCTAGGGAAGAACTCCTTGGGCAAAAGTCTTCTCCATAGCCTTGGCACGCTTCCACTCCAGAAGGTGCGGAAGGAATAGGGAGAGCTGGGGCAAGTTACCCTGTCCCCTGCTCTATGCAAAAGGCCTGCAGGCCCTTAAACTCTATTCAAGTCAAAGAGGACATGGTCCATTGTGGAGGATAAGGCTGCACTTGATCAGGGGGCCAAGGATGCAGTTCCTTGCAGACCCTCTGGACTTAAGAGAGGAGGCCCATCCTCTTCCAAGCCCTGTGCCTGTGGCATGGCCTCCAGAGAAGCAAGGGAATTACTCCTCACTGCCCCATCAACAGTGGCCCTCCACTGACGAAAAATAGTGGGTCTGCTGAACACTGCCAACAAAACTTTAAAATGCACTGGCCTGCACCTTCCTAACATGGCAGGCAGGCATGCAAAGCGCGGCCCCTTCTCCCATGCTGAGAAACACAGACTCACCTACAAAGAATGCTGAAGTAAGGCTCCCTCAGGCTCTAAGATCCCATCCCACACTGCTGTGACCTGCTGCTGCTGACACAGGGCTTTCAAGGAAACTTTTTTTTTTTTTTTTTTTTTTAAACTTTTTTGCTCCAAATTTAAGGCAGCTTAAAGAAACAGCTCCAGAATTAAGCAACAAGGAGACAAATGGAGTAACTACAATGGGGGAGAAAGGTGGGAAGGGGGAAAAGGAGGAGGAAGAATCTGAACTAAACCTTCCTGGAGGCCCCCTGGTCCTAGATTGCTCAACAGAGAGAGTGAGTGATAGACGGTCACCTCCGGAACTGCACTTTCAATTGGAATTTGAAATTTTCAAGAACCCTGCTCAGCGGATGGAGGGAGAGCTAGGTTTTCACCTCAGGAGCTCCATAAATTTTCCCTGTTCAGTCTACCAGGCTTACGTCCACAGCATGGGATGCATGTGCAGCATCTGCTGAAGCCAGAACACTGGCAGGTTGGTGTCAGCACAGAGGAATATAAGCAGTGATATCAGTAAGCCTGCCTGCTAGGTGTCATGCATAACCTGTTTGTCTGGAGTGGTCTGACTGGATAAAGAGGAAGACCATTTTTGCAGCACTGTTTGCATCCACTCCAAGTGGTAGCACCCATGGCATTAGTCATTCATTTTTCCTGTTTTCACTTATCCTGAATGAAAGAACATAGTAGAAGCAGCACAGCCTGCATTCAGAGGAGCAGACAGATCAATGCAAGTGCTGGGTAATAACGGATCCTAATAGAAGGAATATAGCAAAGGACATGCAGCCTGTTTACAGGGAATAGACAGACCAACACTGGACACTAGGATGTCTCTATACACCCAAACAATAAGTCACAATTGAGGAGGACAAGAAATAATACTTACTTATCTATATTTGAGTAAAACCATTCGTATATACACCATTTGTGGGCCTTCGGAAGTTTTAGTAAGTTCCGTAACCGCAGGCCGGTCTTCTGAGAGGCTTTCTTGACTGGTGTTGGCATGGTTGCTGTAAACTTCTAGACAATAAAACAGAGAAGACTTGCAGCTGAACTTCCACAGCAAAAGCAGAAACATTTTAAAGAGAGACAGCATCTGACTGGAAGAAAATCAGGTTCCTAAAAATCACATCACCAATTTCCAATGCCTTGAGCACTTACTGTAGCACAATCTAGGCTCATTCTCCTCCGTCTCGAAAGCACTACAGAAATCAGTGAACACACAAGGATGAGGTCTTCACTCTCATTATATAACTTTGGTCAGAAAGAACTACCACATGAAACAGTGGCATTACTTCCCCAGCTGATTTTGCATATTCTTCCTAGAGGCAGCTGGTTCTAGATAAGTCCATCATATATTAGATGCTGCCAGATTTCCCTTCCTAGCCCATCCCACCTTCCCCATTTATGATGCTTGTGATATTATTCTGGAATTATACTTGGAGAATGAAGTCAAGATGGCTCCCTGCCTTTATGCAAAAAACTTGGTGTATATTTATTTAGTCAAACCCACACATTCATAGATTTCATGGCCACTTGTTACATGTTACATATATAAAAATTAGAATCTGCAACAATAAAACAAAGGGACATTAAACAAACAATAACCAGTTACAGCAATAGAAACATAGTTGGCCATTTAGCACACAAACAGGTCGATACAGCAAGGCCGCGTTAGAAAGAGTGCGGCAGTGCCGGGCGCACCCTCGTTCCCCGCACGCACAGTCCTGCTCACATACCGCTCGATACTCTATTTAAATTGCTTGCAAATGCAAGCCACGTCTGCGAAGCGTTAGGCGAAGGGTTAGACCCGCGCAACCCATTTTACTGTATAGGCGCTTAATACAGCGCCTATACAGTATCCTGGGTGCGCTGGTACCAGCCCCCCCTCCGGACATCTGCGAGGACGACCGCGACTCCCCTCTCCTGCCTCCAGCTGCTCGCAAAGATGGACGCCTGCACGGGCAAAAGCGGCCCCTGTTCGTGCAATTGGGCCGCTCAAGGCGTGACGTCACGACGTTTGGCGTCACGGCACGTGACGTCACACCTTGAGCGGCCCAATTGCACGAACAGGGGCCGCTTTTGCCCGTGCAGGCGTCCATCTTCGCGAGCAGCTGGAGGCAGGAGAGGAGAGCCGCGGTCGTCCGGAGGGGGGGCTGCAAAAAGTAAGTCGCTTCGTCGCTTTACACTGCCAGTCCCCCCTCCCCTCCTCCCGGAGCAAGGCTGCTTTTCGCGCCCTGCTTCGGGAGGAGGGGAGGGGGGACTGGCAATCCCGAGCGTAGGATTGCCGTCCTCTCTCCCCTCGCTCTCTTGCTACTTTTTTTTTTTGCTTCGGGAGGAGGGGAGAGGACTGGGGCTGCCCCGGAGACCAGCGGCCAGGGCAGGAGAGCGGGGGCTGGGGGAAAGTTTGCCGCCTACCCTTACCCCTGCCTCTAACGCAGGGGTAAGGGTAGGTGGTAAGTTAGCAGGTTAAATGCGCGGCAAAACGGCAGGGTAAAATAGCGATAGTCGGGCACGCCTTACTGGATGGTAGAGAATAGCTAATTCGATCGTTTACGTGCAATATACATGCCGCGTGCGGAAAGGGTTGCCCGGGGATTTTAGGACGCAGTAGGAGTAGGTTAAAGGGGATAGTGTATCGCAGGAAGGGCTAACGCGGCCGGAAAGTGAGTAGAACGCGAGTTAGGAGCGGGGTAAACGCGGCCGCACTTTACTGGATCGATCTGAAAGAGCAGTATTAAACAACCCACATTGCATCAAAGACCACATATACCTTTTGCCCATGGGTTTTTCCCCAAATTCTTACAGCAAGTATGTGCATATTTTCACTTTGAAACAGGGGCGGATTGACCTATCGGGGGATCGGGCTTCCCCCGGTGGGCTGGTCACTCCTGTCACGTGATTTTTTTTTTTTTTGTATTATAAAGTTTCCAACCAAAGTATTAGGGGGCGCTGCGAGCAGTGGTATCCCGAGGGGAGCCAATGCCCCCAGGCGCAAGGAGGCTCATGCGGCCGCTGAGCAGCGACACGTATATATCTCATCCTTTAGATCACATACCGTCCAACCTGCTGTTCTCCATTCCAAACATCATCGCCAAACCAGTAGCAGACATCATAAACTGCTCACTGTCTCAAGGACAAGTCCCAGACCAACTCAAGCTTGCAATGCTTAAGCCTCTCCTCAAAAAAACCCAACCTGCCACCCTCAGACCCAGCCAACTTCCGCCCCATAGCTAACCTTCCAATGATCGCCAAACTCATGGAGAAGATTGTAAACAGACAACTATCCAAATTCTTAGAAGAAAATGACATCCTCACCCCAAATCAATTCGGATTCCGAAAGTCCCTGAACACCGAATCATTATTAGCCTCGCTCTCGGACACCATCCTCCTTAACCTGGAAAAAGGTCAACCTTTCCTACTCGCACTTCTGGATCTCTCCTCAGCGTTCGACACCATGAACCACACTTTCCTTCTTCAGTGTCTAGCAGACATCGGCATCACAGGATCGGCGTTCAACTGGTTCAAATCATTCCTTGAAAACAGGTTCTACAAGGTCAGAATCAACAACAAAGAGTCACACCCAATCAGATCAAATCTGGGGGTACCCCAAGGATCATCCCTATCACCCACACTATTCAATATTTACCTCCTCCCACTCTGCCATCTACTAACCAATCTCAAGATAACGCACTTCCTATACGCGGATGACATACAGATCCTCATCCCTATAGCTGAATCACTCCACAAAACATGGTCTTATTGGAATAGCTGCCTTACAGCAATCAACAACCTACTCACCAGCCTCAACCTCGTACTAAACACTAACAAAACCGAAATCCTCCTAATAGCCCCAGACAACTGCATTCCGCTCAACCCTCCAATTTCTTCCCAACTCCCCATCACATCTATCGACCACACAATGCATGTAAGAGACCTTGGTGTGCTACTAGACAACCAACTCAACCTATGCAAGTTCATAAACAATACCACCAAGGAATGCTTCTTTAAATTGCAAGTAATAAAAAAAATTAAAACCACTTCTGCACTTCCGAGATTTCCGCCTGGTACTACAATCTATCATCCTCCCGAAACTGGATTACTGCAACTCACTCCCTTCTGGGCCTTCCCACCAGCATTATCAAACCACTTCAGATGGTCCAGAATGCGATGGCCAGGATCCGCACAAACACCAACACATCACCCCTATCCTCCAGAACCTTCACTGGCTGCCTATTAAATTCAGGAAACTCTTTAAAGCCCTCATGATGATACACAAGGCCTTGCACAACATCTCCCCTCTCAACCTAACTTTCCAACTTCAGCAGCACATTACCAAGAGACCCATCAGAAGAGCGTACAAGGATATGCTACACACCCAGCCGGCAAAAACCTCACTGAGGAAACGCGCCCTTTCCACTGCGGGTCCCGCACTTTGGAATTCGCTCCCTCTGGACCTCCGCCAAGAACCCTGCCTTTTGGTATTCAAAAAGAAGCTAAAGACTTGGCTATTCAGCCAAGTGTTCCCTGAGAGCTAAGATCCGATGAATCGAACTTTATAGACGCTGGTCCACCAACCCCACTGTAAATATGTTTGGAATTGTACTTTATTTTAGCTAATCGTGTTTTGAATTGCAGACCATTTGTTTCACTGTAAGTTTATTTTCAACATGTTCCAATGTATCCACCCCACAGGCGACAGTTCAGTTCTCTGTAAACCGGTGCGATATGTATTCTATACAGGAACATCGGTATATAAAAATTAAAAATAAATAAATATAGCAGGCAGATGGGCAGGGCCGTGGTGAGGCTTACGTCACCACGGCCCGAAGAAAAAGATCGCGTTTAAACGCGCTGATGCTCCTCCTCCTTCCTGTCTGTGCGGCCCCGGAAGTAAACATTGCCGGAGCCGCGTGGGCAGGAAGGGGGAGGAGCATCAGCGCGTGCAGAAGAGGAGCAGTGCTTATGGGCCGAGAAGAGGAAAAGGCCCGGTAGCAGGGGCGCCATGGCCCGAGAAGATCAGGGCCGCTGCAGAGCCCATCCTGCTGTGACCCGCGAAGAGGAGGCACAGAGGTGAGAGAGAGGCTGAGTGTCTGTGTATGAGATGAGTTGAGAGATTGTGTGTGGGAGTGAGGATCTGAATGTTTGCAGAGACAGCATGTGAGAGCCTCTGTGTGTGTGAGAGAGACAACATGTGACAGTGAGAGCCTGTGTGTATGAATGATTGTATGAGAGAGCGCATGACAGTGAGAGCCTGTGTGTGTGAATGATTGTATGAGAGAGCACGTGACAGTGAGAGCCTGTGTGTATGAATTCCTTCATGATCGACGGAACCTTGTACCTCAAAGTTCATCAAGCGCTAGCCCACTCACCTTATTGTATTCTATTTCTAGTTTTTCTGCCACCTTAGGCCTCTCTTTCTAGCTGATTAAGCCTCCAAGTTCTCCTTCCTTGTTGAATGTAACTTTGCTACCTCCGTTCATATGTTTAATTTTTTGTTGTTTCAGTTTTTCTACCCTGTTCGATTTAAACCGATCTGATATGGTCATTACCTTGAAGGTCGGTATAGAAAAGTGTTAAATAAATATAAATAAATGAATGATTGTATGAGAGAGCGCATGACAGTGAGAGTCTGTGCTTGAGCAAGACAGCATGTGGGAGTGAGAGAGAGCCTGTGTGTGAGAGAGACAGCATGTGACAGTGAGAGCCTGTGTGTGTGTGTGTGTGTGTGTGTGTGAGAGAGAGGGAGAGAAATGCATGTGAGAATGAGAACCTGACACTGTGTTTGAGGGAAGAAGATGGAGAGAAAAGAAATAGAAGAAAAGACAATATAAAAGGAATTGGCAAAAAAATAAGAAAGGGAAGGTGGAAAAAAAAAAGCCTGTGACCAACCGATCAGAAAACTAAGATCAGCCAGCAAAGGTAAAAAATTACTTTTTAGTGATTGGCACATGTAATCTTTGGGAATGTGCAAGAATAGCACTTTCTCTATGCGGATCTCACAATGTACGAGATCAGCATGGAGGAAGTGGAAGCCCACGGGGCCTGCACAGAGGAGGCAGCAGAATGGGCTTCAGTGTCAGTAGCAGCAATCGGTGCCTCCCCAATAGCCATGTGGCAGCAGTGACAGAGGCAGCAGTGAAATGAGAGAGGTTCTGAGGTTGCTGGCAAAAGAAAGAGAGGGGGATCTGCCTTTAATGTGTGCATGTGTATGAATGGGACTCTGCCTGGGGTGTATGTGTGTGAATGCATGGGTGCCTGCCTGAGGGTGTGTCTGTGTATGAGAATGAATGGGTGTCTTCCTGGGGTTTGCATGTGTGAGAATAGGTACCTGCCTGTATATGGTGTGTGTGTGTGTGTGTGTGTGTGAATTGGAGCCTGCCTGGGGGTCAGTGTGTGTGTGTGAGAATGACTGGGAGCTTGCCTGGGTGTGTGTGTTTATGTGAGAATGATTGGGAGCTTGCCTGGGTGTGTGTGTTTGTGTGATTGTGAGGGAGCCAGTAAGAGTGAGAGCATGAGTGTGTATGAGAAAATCCAGGGGAGTAAGAGTTTGTGTGTGGGGGTGGGGGGGTGGAGGGGGAGAGAGTGTCTTAGAGCCTGAGAGCGAGAGGTTATGGTGGGTATAAGAGCATGAATGTGTATGTATGTGACAGTGTATGTGTGAGAGAGAATGGACGTGAGTATATGTGAGAGAGAGGGGATAATCTCCTAATCCTCGACAATATCAGGGTGACTGGAAATCAAGAGCTCCCACCTATGGATAGCAGGGGCTTTTTAAAATCCTTATTAGTTTTAATTATTGAATGTTATTTGATATATGTGCTGTTTTGAAATATTTTATTAGTGTTTGGGACATTGTAAAAAAATGTATATGATTTTAATTAATAGAAATTCTATTTATCAGTAGTTTTAAAATATTCTTTTATTATGGTTTTACTATTATAACTGATGCTTTATGTTTCTTGATTTTGTTTTATGAGGAATGGTGGTTCTGTTTTTCCATTGTTAATACATGGAGTCTGGCTTCTTGGAGTTTCCATTTCAGTTTTTGTCATTTGTGCTCTTTCATTTTGTATTCTGTATTTGGTGAGAGTTTGTGTTCTGCATGCAAAGACTGAGAGGAAGCATTCTTTTAGCATGTGGTTTCTCTGTAGGGATCTGTAGTAGCTTGGCCTGTTCTGTTTTCCTGATAGGAGGTGTATTGATATTTTAGATTCTGGTGTAATATTTGTGGTATTCTTTTTCATAGGTGGGGTTGTTATTCTTTGAGTGTTGGCAAATAGTACTGTGTTGATATGGGAGGACCATACCGAAATATAGGGGTGTGTACATATATATGTAAATTATATATGTAAATTATATTGTATATGTAATTGGGTACCCATGGGCCAGTATGGAGAAAAATCCCCCCGGGCCACTATTTTCCCACAATCTGCCCCTGCTTTGAAACTTGCTGGGGGTATAAAGTACATAATCACTTGCATCTGCATCTTCTGCAGGGAGAATTCTGCTGGAAAAGTATCCGTGCAGATTTGAAAATGCCATCTAGGGACGTGCTTTTCTGCATCATACCTAAACACGATCCCGGGAATGCCTCCTGTTGATGTGGCTGACAGTACATGAGAGCAGACTTTTAATAGCAGTGAGGATGGGCAATTCTGTTTCCCCACACCAACGTTGAAAATTATCCTCATAAAAAGGTACTCAACCAATGACACAATCAAAAAGATACTTCTCGGCACTTAAAGCCGCAGTCCCTTTAAATTCCAGAACATCTTCCCACCCACAGCAGTCCACGCAGTTGCAGTGGGAGTAGAGTCAAGAAGATGGCAAGCAGATCCTCTTCCTTCATCTTCCCAAGTTCGTGACCGCTAATTGGATGCCTCAGAGTCACTGCATAAAAATGGCTTCTGGTCACATGCATTCAGTTTACTGGTCAAAAAGTCATTCCATTTCAGCAGGTGGTGAAAGATCATCAGAAGGAAAGCCGGGTTAGTCTGGTGTAGCAAAAATGACAGGAGTCTGGTTAATCTGCAAGGTGCCACCCATTTATTGAAGCACGGGTTACCGAGGACAGAGTCCACGTCGTCAGATGCATCTAATGAAGCAGACTCAAGCTTCAATAAATTGGTTAGCCTAAGGTGCCACCTGACTCCTGTCATAATTTCTGCACAGAAACACACAAGCACAGCTAAGCAAGACTTTCTCTGGAGCACATCAACAAACGATGCCGGTTCCATAAAGAATGCTTATGTTTTGAGTATAAAAAAAAAAAAAAAGGAGGATTTTAACCAGTAAACTGAATATAAATGACAGAGAAGTTCCTAAAAGTCCCTCTTTCACAGCAATAGGCTACACGTTTGAAATGTTTGCTGTACAGAGCATTTTCCTGTGCAGAAGTAGGACAGAATAGGCTAGTTCTCTGTTCCAGAAAGGGAGTTAATTCCTCTGGTGCAAGATATTTGTTTTTATTTATAAAAAAAAAAATAAAAATGATTTTAAGGTATAGCAGGGTAAAATAAAGATGGAGGGATGGGGAGGGCGTTATAACCAGCCAATTGAGAGTAGATAGGGATCTCATACTAGAGGGCTAGAGAACCCCACAGCCATTAAGCACCAACCCACCTGAAATTCCTCTGCTGAAGAGCACCAGTGTCAGAGGGACTCCAGGCATTAATTTGACTGCAGGCTGACGTGGTCACTCCAAGTACACGAGCCACATATTCACCAGCATCATCGTACTGTCGTGGCGGAGTGATAAGAGTTGAAACACATGAACATTCAACTCTGACCCTGGACAGCGAAGTAAGGCTATAGCACTATATAGTGCTGCCGCTAGTGTGGAATCCTCCCAACATGTATGTATGCGATATTTTCAAGAGCTTTATAAGCTCAGGGCAACTTTAAAACGATTTTTGTTTTAGTCAATTGTAAGCACCGTAATGCAGAGACCTAAAAAAGCTATACAAACTGCTGATGGAGGATCAGCATTTCCTTGACACACACCTGTGGGATCATCGTGACCTTCTGATTTCTTTTGGGCGACCTTGTGTTTAACTGTCTTTCTTCCTCCTCACAAAAAGGCCGACTCCGTTTTGAATTCCTGGAGGGCTAAAGAGGGCAGAATTAGTAAAGCACTCGACAGGCCAGCTCAGTACACCCTGCATGTTCAAGAAATCACAGGGATTTGTTTGTTGGTTTTTTTAAACTTGACGGCAGCGACCACAGCTGTTCTCCTAACCTGGTTATTTAAGATGGAGGGAACAGAAAACAGGGTGTGAATATGAAATGCTGTGCAACATATGTAGGAGCCAGGATAACCAAATTCTAGCCTTAGACCAGAGTTTGCCTATGATCAGAAATCAGCAACCACCACCAGCTTCCTAAATTTTCACAGACAAACTAGTTTACTGAAATCACTCTGCAGCATGACTCTGCACCAAGGCAGGTAATACAAAAAGGGGAAATGAAACATCCTGCCACAGTGGTCCTGATTTAAAGCAGTAAAAACATTCTCAAGCAGCTGAACTGGTTTGTAGCCATGTTGCAGGGAAGCAGACTGGACATTTTGGACAGCACTACCCCGTCTTGGTAACTGGAGATCTTAAACATTAAACTCATTAGTTCAACCAATGAAGGATATAATAAAAACAAATAAATAAATAAAATAAAGTATAGGACAAGCTGGCTGAGTGGATTGGTACCGATATGTCAAGTCTTTTGTTTCTAGACTACCAGTGTGTATCCTACACAGGGCTGCAGTGACAGAGTTATTACTTACTGATGGCTGTTTGGCGGTCCATGTGAAAAGAGTAGATAGTCTGTTCCCACTGATCAAAGGCCATCACATTACTAAACAGAACCATCACAATCTGAACGCACCGACACCCTATCTGGTAAGGAAAGGGATGCAAAACAAACCTCCCTTTTACTCTTCCCCTGTACAATTGCAGGTTAGTATGGGGAAACTTATGTTGTACTGTTTGCACTATAAAATGAGGCATTAGTGCTTTTCATAAGCACCATAGACCAGCAGATTTAAAATATAATGACTGCTTGAGAAAGAAACACATTAAATCAAGACAGATTAAAAAAAAAAAAAAAAAGACACAAAGCGCACATTGCTTTCCACCGATGCACTAATTCTCATTGTATAGGTCAGGGGTGGCCAACGTCAGTCTACGAGAGCCACAAAGGGGCCTAGTTTTCAGGATCTCCACACAATTAATATGCATGAGATAGATCTGCATACAATGGAGGCAGTGCATGCAAATCTCTCATATGCATATTCATTGTGGAGATCCTGAAAACCAGGCCCCTTTGTGGCTCTTGAGGCCCGGAGTTGGCCACCCCCTATTATAGGTCATGTCTTCCTTACCAGCTCCATGGTCGCCACAGAGTTGCTGCCTTTCCAAACAGGTGTTTTTGGAGGTGATGTGTACTTCTCATTCCATGGGTCAGATAAGCTTCCTTCTGTTACCAAAAAAATTGCAACTTATTAAATGCTCAGATTTCTTAAACACCCAAAAGGCTTGATGTTAACCTAATAACACTTCTATTTTATAATAAATTGGTAGTGATTCTAGGCAGAGTGACTGGCCCTGCAAATGAATTCTTGATGCCCTATTTCATTGACAGTTTGGTCAAAATTCAACAATTTACACAATATTTGCTAGTGCAGAATGCAAGCAGTCATAGTGAAAATGCAGAAAACGAACTATACAACGTGGGATATATCATATTGCACCAATAAAAGGTCTTTCCAAATGATATCGTTGTACGTGACCTTGAGATCACAACTCTGTATCTGTACACTGCTCAGTACGTCTCGTAACACTAGACAAACGAGAAAGCAAAATTGCTTACCTTGTAATAGGTGTTATCCCAGGACAGCAGGATGTAGTCCTCACATATGGGTGACGTCACCGAACGGAGCCCAGGCGGGAAATCTTTCTGTCAAAGTTTCTAGAAACTTTTGACTGGCCCTGTGAGGCCACTGAGCATGCTCAGCATGCTATGATATTCTCTGCCACAGGTGTCTCTCTTTAGTCTGGTATATAGCATGAAGCGATAGCAAAAAATAAAATAATAAAAGGTATGAGACCCAACTCCGCGGGGTGGCGGGTGGGTTCTGTGAGGACTACATCCTGCTGTCCTGGGATAACACCTATTACAAGGTAAGCAATTTTGCTTTATCCCAGGACAAGCAGGATGCTAGTCCTCACATATGGGTGAATAGCAAGCTAGAGGCTGAGTCATTTTGTATTGAGGCAACAGTGAAGTATTGTTGTTGAATGAGTCAGCCGAAGATCCCAGAACATTGGATGTAGGAGGAGTTGGGATTAAACTGGAAACAAGTTCTTTAAGACAGATTGTCCATAGGCTGAATCTTGTCGTCCTTCTTTGTCTAAGCAGTAGTGAGCTGCAAAGGTGTGAAGAGAACTCCATGTTGCTGCTTTGCATATGTCTAAGATTGGCACTGAACGAAAATGTGCTACTGAAGTTGACATTGCTCTTACTGAATGTGCCTTTACTCGCCCTTGAAGAGGAAGGCCTGCTTGTTCATAGCAGAACTCTATGCAATTTGCTATCCAATTGGATAGGGTATGTTTACCCACTGCTTTACCCGGTTTGTTTGGATCATAAGAAACAAAAAGTTGAGTGGATTTCCTATGGACTGAAGTACGGTTTAAGTAGAAAGCGAGTGTACGTTTACAGTCCAGGGTATGTAAGGCTGTTTCTCCTGGATGGGAATGAGGCCTTGGAAAGAATGTGGGTAAGTTTATGGATTGGTTCAAGTGGAATTCCGTAACCACCTTGGGAAGGAATTTAGGATGTGTACGGAGAACCACTCTGTCATGTAGGAATTTTGTATAAGGTTCGTATGTGACAAGTGCTTGTAACTCACTAACCCTTCTAGCTGAGGTAATAGCTATGAGGAAGATAGTCTTCCATGTGAGAAATTTAAGATTACATGAGTCGATGGGTTCGAAAGGAGAACGCATGAGTCTTGCAAGTACCAAATTCAGGTCCCAGCTTGGGACGGGTTTTTGAATTGGTGGTTTGAGGTGAGTTAAACCTCTCATAAATCTACTTATGAGAGGTTGTGTAGATATAGGTGCATCTGCTATCTTGTTATGGTAAGCAGATATTGCACTTAAATGTACTCTTACTGATGAAGTCTGAAGATCAGATTCTGAAAGATGGTATAAGTAATCTAAAAGAGAAGTTACGGGGCAAGTGAAAGGATTTATATCCCTTGCTGAGCACCACAAAGTGAATCTCTTCCATTTAGAAGCATAGTTTTTTCGTGTGGAAGGTTTACGTGAAGCTATAAGCACTTGAGATATATGAGATGAAAGATTGAGTGGTTGTAAAATCAAGCTTTCAACATCCATGCTGTCAGTGACAGGGACTGGAGGTTGGGATGTCTCAACCGACCCTGATCTTGAGCAATGAGAGTGGGAGCTACTCCTAGACGAATTGGATCTCTGACTGAGAGGTCTAGAAGTGTGGGAAACCATACTTGTCGAGGCCAATGCGGGGCTATGAGAATCATGGCCCCCCTGTCCTGTTGTAGCTTCACTAGAGTTTTGGTTATGAGCGGTATTGGAGGATACGCGTATAACAGGCCTGAATTCCAAGGGCGAGCAAAGGCGTCCTTGGCTGGTTGGTTCTTCTGTCTGTGTAAAGAACAGAAGTTGTCCACTTTGTGATTCAGAGGTGATGCAAAGAGGTCGATTGTCGGTTGACCCCAGCGTTGAAAGATCCTGGTTGCTATGGTAGGATCCAGGGACCATTCGTGCGGTTGGAAATGACGGCTGAGGCGGTCCGCCACTACATTGTGGATGCCTGCCAGATATGTGGCTCGTAGAGACATTGAGTGAGTCAGGGCCCAACCCCATATCTGTGCAGCTTCTTGACAAAGGAGATACGAGCCCATACCTCCCTGTTTGTTGATGTACCACATGGCTACTGTATTGTCTGTCTGAATGAGAACAGTCTTGCGTGAAAGGCAATCCTGGAACGCATGCAGTGCGTAACGTATCGCTCGAAGTTCCAGAAAATTGATTTGGTATGTTGCTTCGAGTTTTGTCCAGGTTCCTTGTGTGTGGAGATTGTCTACATGAGCTCCCCATCCCAAGGTGGAGGCATCCGTAGTTAAAGTAGTCTGTGGGACCGGTTGTTGGAAAGGTAGGCCTTTGCACAGGTTGTCCCTGTTGGTCCACCAAAGTAGAGACGATCTTAGTTGGTGGGTCACTTGAATTGGATAGTGTAATGGTTGAATTGCTTGGATCCATTGTGACCTTAAAGTCCATTGAGTTACTCTCATGGCTAGTCTTGCCATAGGGGTAACATGAACTGTTGATGCCATGTGACCTAACAGAATCAGAAACTGATGAGCTGTGGTTTGCGTCCGTAAGGAAATGGACCTCGCTAACTGAATAAGGGTTTCCGCCCGTTCTATGGGTAGAATGGCCCTTGCGAGGTTTGTGTTCAACTCTGCTCCTATGAATTGAAGCATTTGAGTTGGAGTGAGATGTGATTTTTGATAATTGACGAGAAATCCCATGGAGTGAAGTAGAGCAATTGTCCGGTTGAGAGAAGTTATTGCTCCTTCTTGAGATGGACTCCTTATGAGCCAGTCGTCTAGATATGGAAAAACATGGACACCTTCTTTGTGTAAGTGTCCTGCTATTACTGCTAGACATTTGGTGAAGACTCTGGGAGCAGATGCTAGTCCAAAAGGGAGAACTCTGTATTGGTAATGTTGAGGACCCACTGTGAAGCGCAGGTATTTGCGATGAGGGGGGTGTATCGGAATGTGAGCATAAGTGTCTTGAAGATCCAGAGAACAAAGCCAATCCTTTGCTTGAAGAAGTGGAAGTATGGTACCTAGAGAAACCATCCTGAACTTTTCCTTCTTTAGAAATTTGTTGAGATTTCTTAGGTCTAGGATGGGACGTAGGCCTCCTGTTTTCTTTGGAATGAGGAAATATTTGGAGTAGAATCCCCTGCCCTTCTGCTTCCGAGGCACTGGTTGAATGGCCTTGGATTTCAGAAGGGTGGATAATTCTGTTTGTAATTGATGAAGTTGAGATCTTTGTTGTTGGCATGATGTTGGTGGAAATTCTGGAGGAATTGAAGTGAAATTTAGTCTGTAACCTCGGGCAACTATTGAAAGAACCCATTGATCTGAGGTTATGTTTTGCCAATTTTCGTGAAAAAGGGATATTCTGCCTCCAACTGGTAGGTTTGGTTTGGGATTGCAAGGTTGAGTCTGTTCTCTGGTGTAATCTTCAAAAGCCTGTTGCAGGCCCTGTTTGCGCAGGTGGTTGTGGGCGGGCAGGTCTGGGTTGTCTGGCTTGAGAACGCTGAGTTGGCCTAGTTGATCTACCTCTATTTGTTGGTTGGTAGTACCTGCGTGGTCTGTAGTAAGAGCGTCTTACATCTCTTCGTGGAGGACGACGAGAAGGTTGACTAGCAGGTTCTTGTGGGGTCTGAGACAGTTGTTTCAGTGTCTCCGTGTGGTCTTTGAGTTGTTGAACCGCTTCCTGAATTTTATCTCCAAAGAGATTGTCGCCAAGACAGGGAAGGTCAACAAGCTTATCTTGAACCTCAAGTCTGAGGTCAGATGCCTTGAGCCAGGCCCACCGGCGAGCAGTGATTCCTGCTGCTGCTGTTCTTGAAGCAGTTTCGAAGTTATCATAAACTGCTCTTACTTCGTGTTTGCCCGCTTCAAGTCCTTTTGATATAATTTCTTGAGCAGGTTCTTGGAATTGAGATGGTAAGGAAGTAACGAATTGTTCCATCTCTTTCCAGAGATTTCTTTGATGTTGAGTTATATAGAGTTGATATGCAGAGATTTTTGTACTCAGCATGGAACTCTGGTAAATCTTTTTACCTAATGTGTCCAGAAACCTGTGCTCCCTGCCTGGTGGAATGGAGGAGTGTGGACGCACACGTTTAGACTTCTTCTGTGCTGATTCCACAACGACAGATTGATGGGGCAATTGTTGTTTATGATACCCCGGAGCTGGTTGAACAATGTAAGTAGTTTCTACTCTTTTGTTTACAGCAGGTATGGAAGCTGGGTGTTCCCAGATTCTTTTTTGAAGTTCCAGTAACACCTCATGTACAGGTATTGCTAGTACCTGTTTGGGTGGATCCACAAACTGTAATACTTCGAGAGTTTGTGTTCTGGTATCCTCCTCAGCAGCCAATTTAAATGGAATGGAATCAGACATAGTTTGTACGAAGGATGAGAAGGATAGATCTTCCGGAGGTGACTTCTTTCTTCGGTCAGGAGAAGAAGGATTGGACATGAATTCCTCTGAGGAAAATTGAGAGGGTTCATCATCATCCCAGGATTCTTCTGATTCCTCTCTATAAGTTGTTGGAACTGGAGAGGCTTGCAGTCCGGAAGGTCCAGGTTGTGGATCATCGAGGAAAAAATCAGCAGATACTTTCTTTTTTGTAATAGGTGGTAATTTGTCGATGACTTTTTGGTATCTTTGTAGGAGACGATGATAAAAAGCTTCATCGCGGACCTCCTCCGATGGAATAGGTTGCTGCAGAGATGCAGTCGTTTGATTCGTCGATGGAATTTGAAAAATCATCGATGTAGATTGAGTCAGTACTCTCGGTGTAGTGGTTATAGTATCCGCTGAGGATCTTGATGGAAAAGGTGTTGTTGTCATCGGTGTTATCACCGGCATCGATGATGTAGGTATCGGCATCGATGGTATAGTCATCGGCATCGATGGTATAGCCATCGGCATCGATGGTATAGCCATCGGCATCGATGTTGAGGACATCGGCATCGATGCTGGAGGCATCGGCATCGATACTGAGGGTATCGGCATCGATATCGAGGGTATCGGCATCGACTCCGAGGTCGGCATCGACAGGCCTGTCGGGAGTTGTTGCTCTTGAAGAGCTTGGAAAACAGCTTGTTTAATCATTGCAGACAATTCAAGCTGTGGTGTGAGCGAAGGAGCCGATGGCGTATGCGATGGTATTGCAACGACCATGGACGACGGTGTTGGTGTCGGTGGCGGCGAAGGCCCAATCACCGGCGTCTCTTGGTTTTTAGACCGCTTTGGCATCGACTCGTCCTGGGACAGTGTTTCGGAGGATGATCGATGGCGATGGCGATGTTTAGTTTTGGAGCGTTCTGTTAACGTGGCAGAACGTACAGAAGATGGCGAGGATGAACGGTCCCCCGATCCATCCGGACGCGGTTTTTTAAGGAGGATTTTCTTCGTAGCTCTAGCCGGAGACGAACTCGGTGCTTTTGAGGAAGAAGGAATTAGTTGAAGAGAAAAAAGGTGTTCCATCTTCTCTTGTCTGGCCTTTCTTCCCTTGACCGTCATTTCAGCACATTTTTCACAGGAATTAACATCATGTTGTTTCCCGAGGCACATTACACACTCCGAATGGGGATCAGTAATAGACATAGTTCTATTACAGACCGGACATTTTTTAAAACCGGTCGCCATTTTCGATCGACGGCCGTCGATGAAACGAACGTGTGAAAAAATTTTCAGCCGAAAATTGTGAAATAGACAGTACTCACCAGCCGGCGAGGCAGAGAACTTCCCGTGACAGAGAATTTATAGAAAAAATTGACTTTTAGTCAAAAACGATATTCCCAACGGTAGGGCTATCGGTCCGCGGTGCGAACGGCAGCGCGGAAAAATGAAGACTAAAGAGAGACACCTGTGGCAGAGAATATCATAGCATGCTGAGCATGCTCAGTGGCCTCACAGGGCCAGTCAAAAGTTTCTAGAAACTTTGACAGAAAGATTTCCCGCCTGGGCTCCGTTCGGTGACGTCACCCATATGTGAGGACTAGCATCCTGCTTGTCCTGGGATAATGTTGCTTTTGTAAACCGTCGTGATCTTTTGGAATGACTGTATATAAAAATGTCTAAATAAATAAAATATGTAAGAAGAGGTCTCACAAGCTCATGTATTTCATTCTCTTTGGAGGATTTCTAAATTGGTCGACTGAAAGGAATCAGGGATTACAAAGAACGTACAACTTGTTCAACAGATATTAGCTTTCATGTAATTGGTTCACTGGAATTGGCTCTTATGTACAATCATACAGTAGAAGACAGTAGATAAAGACCAACTGGCCCATGAAGACCACCCAGTATTTCTGGTCTACACTAAGGTGACGTCAAGTAGCTTAATATCGCAAATAAACTCTGCATTATTCACTTCTCCCCCATCAATGAATCATTAGATTTTCTAGGTAACAGCTAAATGCAAAACCAACCTTAGAGAGACGTGTGATAGGAAAAGTTGTGATCCACTGTATTTCATTAAAGGGGTTTTTGTTTTCTTAGTGTCCCCAGCATTTTTCCTGTGACGTGACTATATGGCACCTCCAGAAAGACAAAGCAAAGCTCAACCAATTCTATCCCAGGCTTGAATGGTGAACAGAAGCCCTAGATTTTAAAGTCTGAGCTATATGCATCATAAAAAGCACCAGCAACAAACCAGAACAAACTTAAAATACTTCCCATTTTCAAGACTTGATTCATATTTTATTCTTCAGTCCAACTGTCATGCAGCAAACTAGTTTGACAGCAGAATTGTGTGTTATGTCTCAGTTCAGAACAAGGCCACTGAAATAATTGACTACCAGATAACTTTTTCAATAGTACGAAGTTCCAGTACCACCACAGATCAATTAAAACATATTAAACGGGAATACTACCCAGAATATGTGAACAATTCTCCTCATCTACTCCGCACTAAGGCTTTTGTTGGAGTGCTGTGTCCAGTTTTAGGGCCAAAGCCTTTGAATGAGGCAATATAGGTACAATGGGCCCTACAGGAAGGCAGAGGACAGACGAGCTAACCTCTTAGGGTTCCTATTAGTCTATGGTTCACTTTTTAGTGCAGTTAAGTGTAGCTGGGTTTAAAAAAGGTTTGGAGAAGTTCTTGGAGAAGTCCATTAATGGCTATTAATCAAGTTTACTTAGGGAATAGCCACTGCTATTAATTGCATCAGTAGCATGGGATCTTCTTAGTGTTTGGGTAATTGCCAGGTTCTTGTGGCCTAGTTTGGAAACAGGATGCTGGGCTTGATGGACCCTTGGTCTGACCCAGTATGGCAAGTTCTTATGTATACAAATTTCTATTCCGCTGATCCATAAATCTCAGTGGAGTACAAAATGCATACAAAATAAAAATCGGACAAACAGTAACTTAATATTAAGTAGCACTTAAGGAACAAAAGCTACTGGAAAGCTGAAAGGTAGGAAGTGAAAAGGAATCACATTAGGCAAGGAAGGCCAATGTAAACAAATAAGACTTTAGCAGCTTCCTAAAATGAAGTAGGTCCTTTTCTACTCTGATTTCCAGCGGGAGACTATTCCACAGGGCTGGGCCCGCAATAGAAAAAATGTGCTTGTGAGACTCCAATAGCCGTGCTTGTTTGAGGGAGGGGATTTCTAGTAAATGCTGGGAGGTAAGAGTGGAGACTACAGGCCGGCTGATATATCCAAACAGAGGAATGGGAAGACAATCAGGAGGACAGGCGCTCTATCAGGGGAAGGGCAGGATAATTTTATGAGGATCAAAGGGATGGAAGAGCAAACCTATAATAGGAGCAGGGAGGGAATGAGACAGGATTCAGGAACGAAAGAAGAACCAGAAGGGGAGAGGGACAGAGGCAGGAGAATGGGGAGAAAGAGAAACCAGAGACAGGGAAAGCTGACCTGGGACAGGGGAAGGAGAAGAGAAAGGAAAGGAAGAGGAAAAATCCTGGATAGGGGGTAATGTGATGGAGAGGAAGAGATCAGGCATTGGGAAAAGGGAGATAGGGAAAAAGACCAGAAGGAATAGAAGAAATGAGAGAATCAATGGAAGCAGAAAACAAAGAAACAAAGTTAAAATATCCACACTGATGGACAGAGAAAGAAGGAAGAAAACTAAAATGGAAAAAAAGGATAACAGAGGGAAAAAGATGGGGAGTAAAAAACAGAGAAGGGGGGAAAAACAAAAAAACATGCTGTGCCAGGCTAGAAACAGTGGGAATTTGTCAGCTAATTCTCTTGTAGGCAGGACATACCCAAGAGATATTAGGTGGTAATAAAAAACTTAAAGAATGTGCTTTTAGGTAATTTTGAGAGTAGATTACTACAATTTTACCTGGGTACAGTCCCACCAGACATCCCATCTCCCACTATAGGGAACAAGTGTCCCAGGTTCTCCCACCAGAAATCCGCTAACCTTACTCTCCCTTCCCCCTGGCAGGCGAGGAGCAGCGTTTCTCACCTGAGTGCACCTCTTCCGCCGTTTGAATGTGTGGGGCCCTGTAATCGCGCAGGATCCACTGACCCCGCAAGTTCAGATGTCAAATTAAAACCGGCAGAACGAGGCACAACACACGGGTAAGAAGTGCTGCTCTCTTGCTGGTGCCAGCGGTGGGGGGAGGGAGAGTGAGAATCTCGCAAGATTTGGATCAGTGTGCCTTGAGAATTGAGCATCCTTGAAATAAAGGTTGAGGAGTACTGTTTACAACAGATTTCATACCTAATAAAGGCTCCGAGCAGAAGTTTTTGTGTTTTATGTATTGTATTTTAACTTTGATTTTAATCGTACATCGCTTGGGAGTTTTAAAAAGTTTAACAAGAAAGCGATTTACATTTTTAAATTAAAAAAACAAAACACTGTGAAATCAGAGCCCTAACTAGAGCAGGGTGAAGGGGCATCTACCCAGGGCTGCAGAGGCTGAGGGGAGCAGGGCCGTAGGCCCTGCCAGGGTGGGCAGGGCTTCTCTCACTCACCCACCTCTGATCCCAGCCCTCACAGCAAGGCCCTCCTCACTCCAGCAGCCAAAATCACAACAGAGTAGCACCAGCAAGGCTTCATACCTGCTCCCCCTCCCGTGGACCCGGACTCTGTATGCTGGGCCCTCAGGTTCATCTCTGGTGAAGGCTGGAAGATGCTGTGGGGGGAATGGTCCGTCTTTGGGATGAGCATCGGGACTGAACTGGTCTGTGACTACAAGCCCCACCATCTGTACAGAAACCAGGAAGTGGTGGATTTGGCCATCAAGGGAGATGCAAGTACAGATTGGCTCAGTTCACATACATTCCAAAGCAAATCTATCGTTGCCAGCTCCAGAACCCAACAGCTTGCTTCTTCAGGAGAGGTGGCCTGGAGAAGCAGTGGAGATCCATACAGGGGTGGAGAGAAAGGGTTGAATGGGGGACCAGAGAAAAAAAAAATTAAAAGGCATGAATAGGAGTTTGCAGTGGAAGGGGAAGGAATGAATGAGGTCCCTGTGTGAGAGGCGTGAATGGGGATGAAGGACGTAGTGAAAGAAAGTAGGTTGCAGACAGAGAAGAAGAAAGGAAACAAACGAATTATAGAGAGAATGGAGAGAACTGAGTTTCAAAAGAAAAAAAATGGATGGGCCGTTTGGTCTTCTGCCGTCATTTCTATGAAAAGACAAAGATTGATGAAAGACTGACTGAATACGCCAAGAGGACAAACAGCTTGCACAGAAAGGTTGAGGGGGGAAAAACCCCCAAAACATTAATTTAGTCAATCGCTGGTTTCTCTGACAACAAGCAGGGCTGAATTAGCCATGACATGTGGGTGACATCATTTGATGGCACCAACTAGACCCCTCTCTCTCTAAGTCAGTGGTCCCCAAACCTGTCTTGGAGGGCCACCAGCCATTCGGGATTTTGGAATATCCACAATGAATATGCATGAGAGAAAATTTGCATGTTATGGAGGCAGTGCATGCAAATTTTCTCTCATGTATGTTTTTCATTTGATTTATTTTAGTCTATTATAAAGACTGTCTTTTTTAAATTTTTTCCTTGATTTTATTATGTAAGTTATGTATGTCGTCTACAGCCTGGCACCAGGCAACTAACAAATACTGAGCATGTGCAGGAACTCCCACATGGGCATTGCCTTGTGAGCCCCTTGGTCTCTTTTTGTCCACGCTACCACATAGATGCGTATCTCCCTTATAGGCCATAGGGCCTTGGTTTTTCTCATTTGTATTGCTGCCTAGGCAGCATCTCAACAGCATGTTTTTTTTTCTACAGACTTGGATCTGCATCCAGCAAACGATCTTCTGCTTCAGATACATTCAAACTGAGTAGAAGCTCCCTCGAACAGGGTGCCCCCTTCCTGAGGCACCAGATTCCGGGTTCCATTGTAGTCTCAGGTGTGAGAAGAGAAGTAATGAGGCAGAGGCCAGTGCCTTTGAACACAGGAGTATCTGGCACTTAACACAAGGTGCTTTTGACTCAACAGTGACTATATCAATGCAGCTGTCAGCACAGTACTCTCACAACATTGATGCGTCTGCACCAATCAGCTGCCACTGCTGCTTTGAAATAGAATACCTTCTCTTGGAAGATGTGCTAAAACTGAAGAAAAAAAAATCAAATGAAAACTAGCCAGGACCAATGATTAAGCATGACCCGGACATTTCGTGCATAACACAATAGCACATACTGGTGTTATGAAGGTCCTTTAGCAGCTTAATTGGACGTGACACTGTCAGTATTTGAATGTTTGTTTGCTACCGTTTCCTGAATGCTTATTTGTTGTCTTTCCATAATAGTTCAGAATATAGTGTGTTTTTTGGTCTTTTTTCAAATTTATCAATGCTTGTTAGTGTTTTATTTTGATTATATGATTTTTTTTTTGTTTAGCTTTTTAATGTAGATCTGCTTGCATGCTGATTTTAAATGTGTGTGGTTGCTTGGATTGTACACTGTACCAACCAGATTTTTTTTTCCTGAAAAAAATGAATAAATAAAAATAGTGTTTCCAAATGTAGAAGGTAGTTCTTGGAATGGGATGCCACCACTTCTGTGCCAACGGCCGGAGGCTTTTGCACTGACTATGCAGAGCATATCGAAAGCATCAATTAAGTAGATGCATCAAATGTGCTGTATAACATTCTACCAACTCTTGTAAATACTTCGCTCCCTGTCTTCTAGATACTTTATACATCAAGCACACAATTTTAAATTATGCTCTTTGCTGGATGGGGAGCCAATGTAGCTGCTTTAATAAAAGGAGAGACACTGAACTTCCAAGGGCAACCATAAATCAACCTTGCTGCCATATTTTGCATAATCTATAACCTGTAAATACTTTCAGCCAGCAACCCCACCAACAACCCATTACATTAATCAATCTAAGGCAAAACAAAAGCCTGTAAAACCACTCGAAACGTAACCAAGGAGAGGAACACTCAAAGCCTTTTCAGCAACCTAAGCATAAAAAAATCTGTTGAATTATCACTGAGATATGAAACTCAAAATCCCACTGATCACCACAAATCATCAAGTTTATCATCTTAGGTCTAGCTCCCAACTCCACCCCTTCTACACTCAATATCAATCATCTTTCTACCACATCCTCTTTCCCAATATATAACCACTCAGTTTTCCCAATATTCAACAATAAGCGGTTTTTATAAAACCACTTGGAAAGCAAACCTAAATTCTCATTAATCCTCCTCATAGCCTCAAGATTACATCCGTGTGGAAAATCACTTGCACATCATCCGCATAAAGAAATCTCTTAAACACCAACTCTCTAACCAAATTCTCCAGTGGCTGAATAAAAGACATCATCAGGATGGAGCCCAATCACGGAAAATTTCTGTCAGTTTCCAGAACTTTGACTGGCTCCTACTGGGCATGCCCAGCATGGCACTAACCCTGCAGCCAGCAGGAGTCCCCCTTCAGTCTTATTTAAAAGCTACAGGCAGTGCCGAAAAATAATAAAACGTTACGAATCCAACACCGCGGGGGGGCGGGCAGGTTTCGTGAGGACTAACATCCTGCTGTCCTGTGAGAACACCTGTTATAGGTAAGCAACATTTGCTTTCTCACAGGACAAGCAGGATGGTAGTCCTCACATATGGGTAAGTACCGAGCTGAGGATGTCCAAACATGCACAAAATGTACCCAAAGGCGTGCAACAGGCACAACAACTGGGGTGGAATTTGGTAGAGAGCATCCTGAACCCCACCAGGCAGGTGGAAGGGTGTTGGTACGTCATGTTATAAAGAGGTTACGAAGGACAGACTGGCCGAAGATGGAATCTTGTCTTCCGGCTTTGTCCAAGCAATAGTGGACTGCAAAGGTGTGGAGAGAACTCCAGGTAGCAGCCCTGCAAATGTCAGGAAGCGGCACTGATCGTAGGTGTGCTACTGAAGTCGCCATGGCCCTCACAGAGTGTGCTTTAACACGGTCTTGAAATGGAATGCCCGCTTGCTGATAGCAGAAGGATATGCAGCCCGCCAACCAGGAGGAGAAAATCTGCTTACCCACAGTCTTCCCCAACTTATTAGGGTGGAAAGAGACAAACAATTGAGTGCTTTTCCTGTGGGCAGCTGTACGATCTAGGTAGAATGCTAGAGTCCATTTACAGTCAAGGGTATGCAGACCCTGTTCTCCTGGATTGGCATGGGGCCTGGGAAAAATGTTAGGTAGTATGATGGATTGATTGAGATGAAAATCTGAAACTACCTTAGGTAAGAATTTAGGGTGAGTGCGAAGTACCGCCCGGTCCTGCAGAAGTTGTGTAAGGCGGATAGGTAACTAGGGCCTGCAATTCACTAACTCTGCGGGCTGAATTGATAGCCGAAAGGAAAATCACTTTCCATGTGAGATATCGAAGTTCACAAGAGTGAAGAGGGTCGAATAGTGGTTTCATGAGCCGACCCAAAACCAGATTAAGGTCCCAAGAAGGGGCCGGAGGATGTAGTGGAGGCTTGATGTGGAGCAAGCCCTTCAAAAAACGTGTTTCAAGGAGTTGTACTGATATAGGGACATCCCCCGACACCTTTATGGAAGGCGGCTACCGCACTGACATGCATTCTGATGGAAGAAGTCTTAAGACCTGACTCTGATAGATGCCAGAGATAGTCCAGAAACTTCGGGATTGGATAGGAAAAGGGGTCAAGGGACTGAGAAGAGCACCATGACGTGAAACTTTTCCATTTGTAAGAGTAAGCTTTTCTCGTGGAAGGCTTCCGTGAAGCAATCAAGACACGGGAAACTGGTTCAGAAAGGTTAAGTGGCTGAAGGATTAACCTTTCAACATCCATGCCATCAGGGACAAGGCTTGAAGATTGGGATGGCGCAGGTACCAGTCGTTTTCAGTGATCAGAAGTGGGTCCTTTCCCTAGAGAATGTGCCTGTGGATGGAGAGATCCTGAAGTACTGGAAACCACACTTGGCGTGGCCAGTGAGGTGCTATCAGGATCATGGTTCCCTTGTCCCGACATAACTTCACGAGAGCCTTCGAGAGAAGAGGAAGTGGAGGGAATGCATAGAGCAGACCGGTTGCCCATGAGAGGGAGAATGCGTCTCTGGGTTGAGAGTGTTTGCTGCGAATGAGAGAGCAGTAGTTCTCCACTTTACGGTTTTGTGGGGACACAAAGAGGTCTATCCGAGGATATCCCCATTGTTGGAAGATGGAGTTCGCTATCAGGGGTTGAGAGACCACTCGTGCGGTTGAAATACATGACTCAGCTTGTCTGCCAGCACACTGTCCACTCCCGGCAAGTAGGTGGCCCTGAGGTACATCGAATGGGAGAGAGCTTCCACCCAAATCTGTGCAGCTTCCTGACACAGAAGGAAGGAGCCCATGCCTCCTTGCCTGTTGATGTACCACATGGCCACCTGGTTGTCCATCTGAAATCAGGATGACTTGATTTGAGAGGCGAACCTGAAAAGCCCTGAGAGCATATCTGATTGCTCGAAGCTCCAGGAAATTTATTTGTGTTTGGCTTCACCTGGAGACCAGGATCCTTGTGTCTGCAGATCGGCCATGTGGGCTCCCCATTAGAGGTTGGAAGTGTCGGTGGTGAGAGTGATTTGAGGGTCTGGAGCCTGGAAGGGCAAGCCCTGGAGGAGATTGATCTGATTTTTCCACCAGGCGAGAGACAGACGGAGTGAGTCGGTGATGTGGACAACGGTCGACGGGCTGAATGGATTGAGTCCATTGAGACCTTAGAGTCCAATACATGAGTCTCATGGCCAAGCGGGCCACTGGTGTGACGTGGACTGAGGACGAGAAATTGGCATGCAGTCGCGGAGTGCTGAGACTGCAGCTAGTGAGCAAGAGACACGAGAGTTAGTGCTCGTTGTCGAGGCAGGAAAGCCTTTGCTTGCAAGGTGTCCAAGTCTGCTCCAATGAACGACAAGGTTTGAGATGGGACTAAGTAGGATTTGTCACAGCTTGCTGAGTGGGAGCCCTGATTAACCAATCGTCCAGGTAGGGGTAGACGTGAACACCTTGGGTTCTGAGGAAGACTGCGACTACGAGGCATTTTGTAAAAAGACTCGTGGTACAGACGCTAGGCCGAATGGAAGCACTCGATATTGATAGTGCTTGGGGCCTACTAGAAACCTCAGGTATTTGCTATGAGATGGAGTTATCGCAATATGAGTACATGCGTCCTGGAGGTCCAGAGAGCAGATCCAGTCTCCTCTTTGTAGAAGAGGTAGAAGCGAGCCCAAGGTGACCATCTTGAACTTTTCTCACTGGAGGTACTTATTGAGGGCCTGTAGGTCCAGAATAGGACGAACACCTCCCAATTATTTGGGGATTAGAAAGTACCGGGAATAGAACCCTAGGCCGTGCTGAGAGTATGGTATGGGTTCTATTGCTTTGGACTAGAGAAGGAGGGAGACCTCTTGATCCAGAAGAATGGAGTGATTGGATGTTCTCCACATCAGTAGAGGTGGGGAGTCCGGAGGCACGGAGAGAAAGTTCAGATGGTAACCCTGAGCAATTATTGCCAATACCCATTGGTCTGAGGTGATTGAGTGCCATATGTTGTGGAAGTGGCACAATGTGAGGCAGTGGAATCTGGCTGCTGCTCTCTAGATGGAAGTCAAAAACCTGAAGCAGGCCCTGGTTGAGGAGCTGCTTGTGGCTTTTGTTTACGTGTTTGACGAGACTGCGGTTTTTGATAAGGTCTCGTGGCACGGGATCTGGTTGGTGGCGGGTAGGACTTCTTCAGGCGGAAGAAGGACTTCTTAGAGTCCTTCCTGAAGGGCTGTTTTGAAGAAAAGTCAGAAGACATGAGAGAGAGCTGTCTTAGGGTCTCATGATGGTCCTTTAGTTCTGCCACCATCCGTTGAATCTGTTCACCAAACAGATTATCTCCGATACAAGGCAGGTCGGATAACCTGTCTTGTACTTCTGGGCGAAGGTCTGAAGACTTGAGCCAGGCCCACCTTCTCGCCAAAATAGCAGCTGCAGATATTCTAGTAGAAGTATCAAAGATGTCATAAGATGTTCTGATCTCATGTTTGCCTGCCTCAAAACCCTTGTTTACTAGGGTTTGTAATTGTTCTTGAAATAGCTGAGGTAGAGAGTCCGAGAAGTCCTGTATCTGCTTAAAAATGACCCTATTATATTGGGTCATATAAAGCTGATAGGCGGCAATCCGGGAGATGAGCATGGACCCTTGGAAGACTCGGCAACCGATGGCATCTAGGAACTTCTGTTCCTTGCCAGGTGGAACAGAAGAATGAGGCTTCGATCTTTTTGCTCTCTTCTGTGCAGACTCCACCACTACAGAGTGGTGATCTAACTGATTTCTGAAAGCCTGGAGCTTACTGCACCAAATAGGCAGTGTCAGCTTTCCTGTGGACTGGAGGAATGGAGCCAGGATGTTCCCAGTTCTTCTTCAGGAGATCCAGAAGAACCTGGTGGATAGGGATAGAGGTGATTACTTTAGGGGCATCCAGGAATTGGAGCAACTCCATCATCTGGAGCCTATCATCAGGTTCAGTCTGTAATTGGAAGGGAACCAATTCAGACATTTCCTTCACAAAATTTATAAAGGAGAGGTCCTCTGGAGGAGAACGCTTCCTACTTTCAGTGGGTGAAAGTCGTGAAGGTAAATCATCAGTGTCTGGAGAGGAATCAGTCCAGGTATCCATAAGGATCAACACCTGTCCCTCTAGGAACTAGAGGGGGACGGGATGGTGGGATACCTGAAAGTCCTGGTCTAGGCTCCGAAGGAATTATCGGAGGCACCGATGAAGGCATCGAAGGCACCAGCACAGGCATCGAGGGCATCGATGGATGGACATATCGGCACCGATGGTTGAAGCAGAACTTCCGATGGAGGGATGCGGAACGGTGTTTCTTCTCCCAATGACACTAAGTGGGGAGGGCACCAGAGCCATCGGAGACCCGGGATCCATCGGTGGAAAAGCGGCCATGAGCGCTTCTATCCTGGAGAGCAGCGGTGCCAGCGCTGCCGGAATTGGGTCGATGGCTGGTTCCGAAATCGGTACCGGTGTCAGAGGAACCTGAAGTCGTTGCATCGCCTTGTCGTTGGCCTCCTGAACCAGTTCTTCTTGGAGACCTGGAGCAAGCAGCCCTGGCTCCGGAACAGAAGAGGGAGGCAGAGGCATAGCTGGTAGGACCACCATTAAAGGCTGAGTCGCGGCTCCCGATCCCCTGTCGGGTGAGGGTTGCCTCAGTGACCCTGTCGCAGAAACGGTCAGTGCCTTTTCTGGATGGGGTTTCTTCAACAGCGGATCGGACAATGGCGAGGTTGATGATTTCGCTCCCTCGATGGTCCGAGACTTACGGTGTCGATGGCGATGTTTGTCCTTGCGATCCCCTCGGTCCTGAGGGGGAGTAAAGGGTGTCGATGGCCGAGAAATCGTCGATGCTGGGCAGTCAGCGGCAGGTGGTCGATGCTGGCGCGAAGTTGACGGTGCCGGCTCTGATGACGTCGATGCAATGGACTGAGTCGGGGTTTGAGCTAGCACCACATTGAGGCTCCAAGACACAGCAGGAGGCCTAAGGGGAGGATTCAACTGAAGCAGGCACACATGAAGCATACATCTATAGGCTGTACAGAGATGGACGTACCATCTACACCTTGGTGGTATGCGCCAATTGCACTGAGATGAACTATAACAGAGTTGGTCTTTAAGCCTGCCTCCAGGGGTCATCGTTAACACTTTCAGATAAAGTTCTGCCCAATGAAAATAACCCTACTTCCTAATCTCTTCCTTTCTCCCTGTCTGTGTAGGCTACTGCCATTGCATTCTCCTACAACACTCCCACTGACTAGCTCTTGACTGAAAGAACTTTAAGGTCTTCCTGATCGACCTAGTCTCCAAATCAATTGATGGACCTCCATGTGCGATCACAGGGCCTATACCATTTGATTCCGACAAGTGGCCCCCCCAGCCAGTCAGATTGGCATCCTTAGTCACCATTACCAATCTCGGATATCCAACTCCATCCCTTTGAATAAGCTGACCTGTGAGAGCCACCAGGAAAGAATCTGGCTTCCTCAACCAGAGGCATCCAGATCTCAAAATTCTCTGATTGTGGGCTCCAGTGCGAAAGTAGGGCTCTCTGCAGCAGTCTCATGAACTGCTGCCCACAGCATCAGATCTAATGTAGATGCACTAATCCCAACATCTATAAATAATTCCAGGCTCCAGGAAAACTCATCTGTAACAGCTAACAGATTTACCTTTGCAATTTTAATCTGCTGCTGTAAGAAACACCTTATCCATCTCTATGTTGAAATGAGCCTCTAGAAACTCCAAATTCTGTGATGAAACTAGCTCGATTTTGGCACAATTTACCAACTAGCCTAAGTTTACCTTGTGCATGGACTGAAGGCAGTTGTCCCTTGACTTTGCATGAACCAACCAGTCCAAACAGAGATGCACTAGGATACTTTCTCTGTGCAAAGCTGCTGCTACCACCATCACTTTGAAAACATGTGAGGGGTCGTTGCCAAACCAAAGGGAATCACTTGAAACTGAAAATGCTCCTCTAGGACCACAAACCTGAGGAACCTTTCATGATATCTCCAAGTAAGAATATGAAGATAGGTTCAGAAAGGTCCAAGGATGCCAGAAACTCCCTTTTTCTGACCACTGCGATTACTGAGAATAGAGTTTCCGTGCAAAGTGAGGAACCTGCAAGGAGGCCTTCACAGTCTTGAATCCAGAATAGACCAAAACAGACCCTCCCTTCTTGGGCACCACAAAGTACATGGAATGCCTTCCCAAACGCTCTCAGGAACTGGAATCACTTCTGCTAAAAGACTATGCTAAAGCATGAACCACACTACCAATTTCTTCAGTTTCGAAGCACACAGACGATGAAGGCATCTACTACCAGGCAAGCAAATTCTAAGATGTAGCCATCTCTCACAATGGAAAGCACCCACTGATGTTATCTTGGTCCACATCTCATAAAATTGGGCTAACTACCTCACTATGGGTACCTATGGGGAATAGACCAATTGAATGTCATTGAGAACTTTTAAGTCCACTTGAAGAGGAACCCGTTCCCTCTCGTGGATGTCTATATCTATCCCCAAAGGACTGCGGTTTCGACATATACTGATACTGCAAATAGGAACCCTTTCCAGGATAATGTCTATCCTCCCTAAACTTCTGCCTACTAGAGAACTGATTTTCCAGGCTGCCTTGGGTTTTGTCTTCCAGACATTTGTGGGATTTCGAATATCCAAAATGCTTGACAAATGTCTCCAAATACTCCCCAAAGAGCAGCTTTCCTTTAAAGGGGAGATTACCAAGCTGAGACTTAGAACACACATCCACAGCCCAGTTACACAATAAAAGGAGCCTCGTAGCTGACACCATATTTCTAGATGATGTATGAAGTAAACTATACAAAGCATCTGCTATAAATGTTAACACACTTCCAGACACTCCATGCCCTTCTCTGAAACCGCTTCTTCAGAATCAGATACTGGAATCTACTATATCCAGCAAAAGCAGGTTCAAGCCATGAAACAACTGCATACAGCAGCATGAAGTGCCAGCACTGATTCTTCAAAGATCTTCTTGAGATGACGTTACATCTTCGTATTCTGAGCATCCCTAAGTGCCAAACAGTCTTTCATCGGAATAGTGGTCTTTCTGGTCACCACAGATACCTAAGGAATCTAGCTTTGGTAATTTGAGAAGATCCAAAGCATCCTCTGGCAGAGGATATAATTTCACCAAGGCTATACCAACCTTTAAACCAAATTCATGAGCATCCCACTCCCTAAAGACCACGGCTTTAATTGCCTTATTAAAAGGAAAGGCCCTAGAGAGGGCTCCGAAACCCTCTCTGCCCACCTCAGATTCTAACTTTTTCCTTTATGCCCAGTTCCACCAGGACTTGAGAAGTCAGAGGGCAATTTCTCCCCTTTGAATACTCAAAACATCTTCGAGTTATCCCTGTCAGCAACTGGTATCTCTTTTTCCTCTATGGAATCCCCATTTATGTCCTCATCCCTAGGAAGCTCCACCAGGTGGTCATATGGTGGGTCTTCAATATCTTCCCCTGAGATGTCTGACCCAAAATCCAACCCAGAATCAGGCTCAATCCTTTCTTCTTGGGGCAGGACCCTCTTTGGGGAAGGCACTTTAGCCTCAGCACTGCACTTTTTAAAAAAGTCTTTGTGCATAAGCAGCACAAAGTCTGGAGAAAAGGGCTCCAAAGACACCGGCCCTATGGGCAGGAGAACTGCCAACCTCCCTTCCCTCCTGCCCACCAAAGTCTCAGCCAGCCATCCAGCTGATTCCAGCAATGAGCATGGGATAAACACTGTGGATCCCTAAAGGCTAGAGGATGGAAATGAAGAAAAGCATGCATGGGGTAACTTGCTGGAGCAGCAGTTACTTCCCTAATCAAAAAGCCTCGATAAGAAAATGCCATACTGGGTCAGACCAAGGGTCCATCAAGCCCAGCATCCTGTTTCCAACAGTGACCAATCCAGGCCACAAGAACCTGGCAAGTACCCAAAAACTAAGTCTATTCCATGTTACCATTGCTAATGGCAGTGGCTATTCTCTAGGTGAACTTAATAGCAGGGTAATGGACTTCTCCTCCAAGAACTCATCCAATCCTTTTTTTTAAACACAGCTACACTAACTGCACTAACCACATCCTCTGGCAACAAATTCCAGAGTTTAATTGTGCGTTGAGTAAATAAGAACTTTCTCCGATTAGTTTTAAATGTGCCCCATGCTAACTTCATGGAGTGCCCCCTAGTCTTTCTACTATCCGAAAGAGTAAATAACCGATTCACATCTACCCATTCTAGACCTCTCATGATTTTAAACACCACTATCATACCCCCCCTCAGTCGTCTCTTCTCCAAGCTGAAAAGTCCTAACCTCTTTAGTCTTTCCTCATAGGGGAACTGTTCCATTCTCCTTATCATTTTGGTAGCCCTTCTCTGTACCTTTTGACACAACTCCATCTCCACTTCAACAGCAGGGGGAAAAGGGAAATTGGATTCAGACAGCAACCAACGAAGGCCCTGACTTTTACAGCCTGGGGAACAAATAAGCATGGGGGTAACTTGCTGATGCGGCTTTCCCTACCCTTAACCAATAAGCCTGATACTTTTGATGCAACTACAACATTGCTCTCTGCACCACATCAAGGAGTAAAGGGAAAATGGATTCAAAGAGCAACTGAGGGCCCTGACTTTTATGGTCAGGGAAACGGATATTCATGGGGGTATTGACTGTTATAGTTATTATACCATTCTAATATAGTTATTAATGTAAACCATTGTCTTTACATGTAAACCGTTGTTATATCTGTAAACCGGAGTGAAGGCTTGTACCAAACTTCGGTATATAAAAGCATTCAAATAACCTGCACAGCATGGCAGACACTACTATAAGCTTGCTGAGCAGATTGGATGGATCATTTGGTCCTTTTCTGCCGTTATTTCTATTTTTCTATGCTTCTAAAAATACTTTCCTGAATGTAGTCTTCAGCAGAGGACAGGAGGAATCAGGAATGGAAAAAAGGTTAAAGAACAACACAGGGATATAGTAGCCAAGTCCCAACTCCAGTCTAGCAGCTCTGGTGCTGCATTGGAGGAGGAAGGTCTCTTAGTCAGATACCATCATCCTGGTGCAGCAGGATGTGATCCTGTAGCAAAGACCTGTTCTCCATGTGATATACTGACCTCTCATATTGAGGATGTGTATCCTAGGGCAACTGCCCAGAAGATAAAGGTTAGTCGGCCATTATAGTTGGTGATTCCATTACTAGGAATGTAGATAGCTCAGTGGCTGGTGGATATGAAGATCACTTGGTAATATGCTTTCCTGGTGCAAAGGTGGCAGACCTCATACATCACCTAGGTAGGATTTTAGACAGTGCTGGGGAGGAGCTGGCTGTTGTAGTACATGTGGGCACTGACATAGGATAATGTGGGAGGAAGGTTCTGGAAGCCAAATTTAGGCTTTTAGGTAGGAAGCTGAAATCCAGAACCTCAAGGATAGCGTTCTCTGAAATGCTTCCTGTCCCATGCACAGGTGTCCAGAGGCAGGCAGAGCTCCGGAGTCTCAATGCGTGGATGAGACACCGGTGCAAGGAAGAGGATTCAGTTTTGTAAGAAACTGAGGAACCTTTTGGGGAATTGGAAGTCTTTTCCAAAGGGATGGGCTTCACCTTAACCAGGGTGGAACTAAGCTGCTGGTGCCAACCTTTAAAAAGGAAATAGAGCAGCTTTTAAACTAACAAAAGGGAAAGCCAACAGTCACTCAGCAGCACATGGTTCAGAGGAAGGTATCTTCGAAAGATACTAATGAAACAGGAGCGTTAGGGTATACCCAACAGAGAGGTTCCAATAAAAGCAAAAGTAGTTCATGTGCCTATAAGGAAAGAAAGAATGACCTGAGCTAAAAGATTCCAAATTATTCATGTCAAGTGAAAATCAGGCTAATACAAACAAAAACACACTTTGAAATGTCTGTGTGCCAATGCCAGAAGTTTAAGAAGTAAGATGGGAGAGTTAGAGTGTATAGCAGTGAATGATGAGACTTAACTGGCATCTCAGAGACCTGGTGGAAAGAGGATAACAAATGGGACATTGGTAAGGGGTGGCATAGAGTCCAACAGGATAAAGATCAGCAAGAGACTAACGGGCAAATTTTCAAAGGTCTGCGCGCATAAAAATCGGGACTTACGCGCATGGCCGGGCCTTGCGTGCTCCACGTGCGTTTTCAAAAGGGCCCGGCTATGCGCGCAAGTCCCGATACATGCATAAGTGCCAGGCCCTGGGGTGAGGGAGGGGCAGGAGCAGGGGCAGGGGCCGGCTGAGACAACGGCCATTAGCCGCTGTTCCAGGGAAGCGCGTGCTGGCAGCTGGCCGGCGCGCAGAAGTTGCTTCTCCTCCAGCGGAGCAACAAGTAAAAAAAAAACAATGGGGATAGTTAGGGGTCGGGGTGGAGAGGGGAAGACGCAGGAAGAACAGGGTAAGGGATAGCAAAGTTACCTCCCAGTCTGCTCCTTGGAGCGGACTGGGAGGCAACTGGGGAAGGCCCGATTGCATCGCTGAGCATTATTCACTAAAATTCACCCCCCTGCACGTGCCGCCCGCACATGCGGATTTTAAAATCCAGCGCGCATGTGCGCTTGGCCAACAGATTTTATAACATGAGCGTGCATGTGTGCACGCGCCGAGAACCGTGCACACATGGATGCGCACACACTCCTTTTAAAATCTACCTCTAAATGCACAATAGAATGTGTAAGAGTAGAAATCCAATGGATGATGGGGAATAGCACAGCAATTTGAGGATACTACCATCTACCTGGCCCAAATAATCCTAGTGAAATTAGGGAAGCTAACCAAATCGGTAGTGCAGTAATAATGGGAGTTTTCAATTACTCTAATATTGACAGTAAATGTATCATCGGGACACGCTAGAGAGATAAAGTTCCTGGATGGAATAAATGACAGCTTTATGGAGCAATTGGTTCAGGAACTGAGAAGGAGCTATTTTAGATCTAATTCTTAGTAGTGTGCAGGATTTGGTGAGAGAGGTAACAGTGTGGGGCTGCATGGCAATGGCGATCATAACATGATCAAATTTGAATTAATGACAGGAAGGGGGACAATATGTAAATCTCGGCTCTGGCACACAACTTTCAAAAGGGAAACTGAGAAAATGAGAAAAACTGTTGGGAAAAAAACTGAAAGATGCAGCTACAAACATAAGAACATATATCAGACCAGTGGTTCTCAACCTTTTTTCTGTCGGGACACACCTGACAGATGGTGCTCACATGCGTGACGCACTGAACATGGCTAAATGTAAACATGCGCTCTGCATCCACGGGAACCCCCTCAACCCCCAACATTGGGTGCAGAGCAGAACTAGGACATTCCCCGTTCAATTTACCATACAAAAAAAGATATTTCTGGTGACATCTCAGTAACAGCAACATAAACACTCTCTCCTACCAGGTGCAATAGACCTCCTTATGAAAAAACAGTAATTTACCACCAATGCATGTTCTATTGAGAAAGCACAACAAATAATATTGATACAAATGCCTACAAGCTAGTAAAATACTTCACCTCGGTCACACACATAGACTCAACCTTCACCACGTAGAGAAAGACCACAAATTACAAATATGGAAACAGAAACTGGAATGGAAAACCAAAAAAGCCGCTCTGCATGCAGTGCAAAACAAAAATATAGCACCTATCAGACTTCCAGGATCTGCAATAATGTTCACAAACTAATGTGCACAAAGTTACACCTGCATTATGGAACTCAAACAGTAATAACCCTACCTATGAAAAGGCAACACTGCAAAAATTACACCAGGCCCTAAACACCAATACACCTCCTATTTGGAAAACAGAACAAGCCAAGCTGCTATAGATCCCTACCAAGAAACTATAAGCTTGCAGAAGACCCTTAGCTGGGTCACACACACAGAACACAGACAGATCCTCACCAAATACAGAATAAAGTGATCATAAAGCTAATGTTTTTGTGTTGTTGTACTGCATACAGAGTTTGGCTTATTGCTGTTTCCAGTCCAGTTTTTGTCTCCACATTTCTATTTATACATTCATTGAGAAATATAAAATAATTCTAAAACTAGAATATAATAAATGTTTCAAAACAACTGATAAATGGAACATCCAATCATTAAAAATTTTCAAAATTATTAAAAATTCTCCAAACACCAATAAACTATTTCTAACAGCACTGCAGCTATATCCTTTTTGAGATTCAGTGACCAGAACTGCACACAGTATTCAAGGTACGGTCTCACCATGGAGCAATACAGAGGCATTATGACATTTTCTGTTTTATTTTCCATTCTCTTCTTAATAATTCCTAACATTCAGGCCATTGGACGCGCGTTTCCCCTTACCCCTTATTCAGCAAGGGGTGGAAAATGCGTGTCCAACCCGCGGTACCTAATAGCGCCCTCAACATGCAAATGCATGTTGATGGCCCTATTAGGTATTCTTCCATGATTCAGAAAGTAAAATGTGCAGCCAAGCCGCACATTTTACTTTCAGAAATTAGCGCCATTTCTTCCGGCACCGGGAAAGTGCACAGAAAAGCAGTAAAAACTTTTCTGTGCATCCTTAATATCTTCGGGACCTCCGATATTAAGTCGGAGGTCCCGAAGAGTAAAAAAATGTTTAAAAATAAATAAATAAATAAATACAAAAATTTGAAGTTGGCCGGTGGCTGTCGGGTCGAAAACCGGACGCTCAATTTTGCTGGCATTCGGTTTCCGAGCCCGTGGCTGTCAGCGGGCTCAAGAACCGATGCCGGCAAAATTGAGCGTTGGCTGTCAAACCCACTGACAGCCGCCGCTCCTGTCAAAAAGGAGGCGCTAGGGATGCGCTAGTGTCCTTTTCCCTGTTTCTACCGCTGGGCATCGTTTAAATACTGTATCGCGCGCACAGGCGAGTGGCCTGTGTGCGCGATACAGTATTTGCCCGCTCTCCCGTGGACTTTACTGAATCAGCCTGATGGTTTGCTTTTTTGATCACCACAGCACACTGGGCCAACGATGTCAATGTATATCCACTATGACGCCTAGATCTCTTTCTTGGGTGGTAACTCCTAAGACAGAACCTAACATTGTGTAACTACAGCAAGGGTTATTTTTCCCTATATGCATCACCTTGCACTTGTCCACATTAAATTTCATCTGCCATTTGGAAGCCCAATCTTCTAGTCTCGCAAGGTCCCCCTGCAATTCATCACAATCCGCTTGAGATTTAACTACTCTGCATAATTTTGTGTCATCCGCAAATTTGATCACCTCAGTTGTTGTACCCCTTTCCGGATCATTTATAAATATATTAAAAAGCACCGGTCCAAGTACAGATCCCTCAGGCACTCCATCATTTACCTTTTTCCACTGTGAAAACAGATCATTTAATCCTACTCTGTTTCCTGTCTTTTAATCAACTTGCAATCCACATCTCGTCCTATCCCATGATATTTTAGTTTTCTTAGAAGCCTCTCATGAGGGACTTTGTCGAATGCCTTCTGAAAATCCAAATACACCACATCTACCAGTTCACCTTTGTTCACATGTTTAATTCATAAAAACTGTAGGATATTTGTGAGGCATGGACATTGTTAAATACCATCTTAGAAGTGCGGTCTAGATGTATTCCATTCATTAAGAAAGGTGCAAGGAATGCTAAACAATTGCTGGCATGGTTAAAAGGTAAAGTGAAAGAGGCTATTTTAGCCAATACTTATTCTTCAAAAATTGGAAGAAGGAGCCATCTGAAGAAAATAGGAAAAAGCATAAGTATTGGCAAGTTAAATGTAAAACATTGATAAGACAGCCTAAGAGAGAATTTGAAAAGAAGTTGGCCATAGAAGCAAAATCTCATAATAAAGTTTTTTTAAATATATCCGAATCAGGAAGCCTGCGAGGGAGTTGGTTGGACTGTTAGATGATCGAGGGGTTAAAAGGGTACTTAGGGAAAATAAAGCCATCCTGGAAATACAATTAATTCTTAGCTTCGGTGTTTACTGATGAGGATTGTTGGGGTGATACCCGTTTTGGAGACAGTTTCAAGGGCGACAATTCAGACATGACCTGAACCAAATCACGATGAATCTGGAAGATGTAGTAGGCCAAATTGACAAAGTAAATAGTAGCAAACCACCTGGAACAGATGGTATACATACCAGGGTTCTGAAAGAACCCAAAAATTAAATTTCAGAACTATTTCAGGTAATTTGTAACCTATCATTAAAATCATCTGTTGTACCTGAAGACTTAAAGGTAGTTAATGTAACCCCCAATATTTAAAAAGGGCTCCAGAGGTGATCCAGGAAACTATAGACTGTTGAGTCTGATTTTAGTGCAGGGAAAAATCATGGAAACTATTAGAAAGAATATTTTAAAAAGTTACTTTGATGAGACCAGCAATTACAACATATCACAGCTTGTGAGTGGTGTCACACTTGACCTCTAATTCAGCCTTCAGAAATTTATCTCCTCCACCATCAAAGACTGTTACTACAAACTACACACTCTCAAAAAACTTAAACCCCTCCTGCATTTTAACGACTTTAGAACCGCCCTACAAGCCCTTATATTATCCAAAATAGACTACTCTAACGCCCTGCTCCTAGGTCTCCCGAAGAACAGCCTCGCCCCCCTACAGCTACTTCAAAATGCAGCTGCACGTGTATTAACCGGCTCCCGTAGAAAAGAACACATCACACCTGTTCTCAAACAACTTCATTGGCTTCCCATCACTGCCAGAATCCAGTTCAAAACTCTCACTCTCATACATAAAGCCGTTCACAATCCTGACATGCTTTGGTTCTCAGACAGTTTATACATCCGTTTCTCCTCCAGACCTACTAGAACACCCTACTCAGCAAATATTCACACTCCATCCCCCAAACTTTACCATCTAACAACCACCAAACAACGGGCATTATCCCTAGCCAGACCCTTCCTATGGAACTCTATTCCCACCCATCTACGCCATGAAACCTGCGCCAAAAAATTTAGACAAAATCTCAAGACTTGGCTTTTCACACGAGCCTACACATGAACCCCCCCGCTTGCTACCCATCTCTCCCACACCCCTCCCCCACCCCTCTCTTTGCCCCTCAAGCTTACTACCTATCTCCCCCCCCCCAGCCCCCCAAGCATACCTCCTATTCCACTCTCCCCCTCCAAACTCCTTCCCAGAACTTTTATTGTAAATAAGTTACATTGTATATAATCTTTCATTATACACGAATATATAATACCTGTATATAACTTTTCTTTGCCTATCTTTAAACCATTTTATTACGCTTATATATTTGCACAGTATTTTCCTTTTGTTTTTCCCCCTCCTCCCCACTACCCAGTTCCCTTATCAAGCCCTGTTGGCCAGTTTATGTTACATGGAAACCGATGTGATGTTTGCTTAACGAATGTCGGTATACAAAAATTTTAAATAAGAGTGACTACAAACAAACACTTTCAGAAAGGAAGTAAAAACCTGGCTTTTTATGAAAGCATACAAGGACCCCACATAATCAAAGCTCTTATGTTGTATCTGATAATTAATTTGTTCTTAAGTTGTATTATATGCTCTTATTACTTTATTTTAATATAGCATACCTATAAAATCCCATGTACCTTGCACTTTTTATTTTGTCTTATTTTAGGATGTATTTATTACTTCTTGTGCTTTGTTTTTACATATGTTTTTTAAAATTATTTTTATCTACTTTTTATTTATCTTCCTTATCTTACTTCTCATTGATAGTGTTTTTTTTTACCTTGTAAAAATGGAAACCGTTGTGATGGTTGTACGGAACGACGGGATATAATTAAGTTATAATGCAGTTCATTCCGTTTCTGCTCTGATTAAATCTGGTATATTGCTAAACTTCCATTCTCCCACTCCTTTCTGCCCAGTAGACTCCTGACACTTCCGCTTAGTTGCACTCTGACCCTCTCTTCTATAATCTTCCTCAACTAGCAGCTCCTACATCCTCTCTCCCCACGCCTAACAGCAACCACACCCCATTTCTTGCTCCCTACCCCACAAAATCCTAACCACCTTTCTCCCCCACCTCTCCCTGCCTAGCTGCACCCACATTTTCCTCTCCTGTTTTCCAGCCAGCAGCCCAGTCCAAAGCCTGAGGGAGATTGCTCCGTACAAGCAGGATGAGGGCAAGACGCAGCAGGGAGAGGAAGAGACAGCAGCAGGAGGCGGCAGCAGTGGATCTATGCGTATAGAACATGCGCCTCTCTCCGTCATGTTCCTGTCTTCAAGGCCCCACAGGGTAAAGAGAGCATCAGCAGCATCGCTTCTGGGCTCGAAAGAGGAAGATAAAAGTGGGTGTCCCATCGGGTCCATAAGAGCAGGGGATGGCAGTCTCACTCTAATCTGGGAGAAAGAGGAAACAGCCTCCCATTGGATCAGAAGGTGGAAAAGAAAGACAGCGTAGCCTCTTGTTGGGCCTGATAAGAGAGAAGTCAACTGACTCCCACCGGGGATGGTGAGACAAGAGCAGCCTCCTGCTGGCACTGCGACACACTTCCCAGGACCTTGCAAAACACCAGTGTGTCCTGATACTGTTCTAAGGTCCTGAGATAATAAGACACAAGTAAAAAATGAGCAGCACTGAATTTCAAAGCATAGTTTCTTTACTCACATGCTAAAAAAAAATAAAAAATGTAAAAAGTTAACTCCTGATGCAGTAAGCTAATGGTATGCTAATGCACTGAAGTTAAAAAAAAAAAAGCATGCTAATTAAAAAAAAGTGAACACAAAAATAGGCTTAGCACACATAAAACATGGATTTATGTGCATTGTGTTCAGAAAACATTTCGGTGCATAAACAAACACACAAAACATGAATGAGGAGCACAGCTCATGGTCTGTGCACACTTTAATATGTGAACAAATCATATTCTGCAGACAATGAGCACAAACCACGTTTTATGAACAGAACAAATGATCTCTACACAAATCATGTTTATGCACATAAATCATGAGTATAGGAGCCTCGGACTACAAACTCTGCGTTCAGCCCCATAGCCCCAGGACCTTTACTCCACCTCTGACCAGGAGTTACATTTCCAGCTTTATGAAAACCTGAGTCAAGCCTACCCACCTCTCTGCATTGGGGAATAGCAGCTAATGTCTTGATTACCATGGGATCTGCCTGGAGGAGCACCAAGCTGTGCACACACTTTTTGTGCGCAACACTCCTTGTTACATTGGGAGTAAAGCTGTGCCCAGAGCCCAGCACAGCTCATTACATGGAGGCCTACATATGGGAGAGGCAAGGCCCTGCTGGAGGGGCTTTCCAGCAGCCCCAGGGTTAGACTGTTTGATGGGAACAGAGAATGACCCGCCCAGGGAGAGAAGAAGCTGGCAGCACACCCCTGATTGGAGGGGTGGAGAAAGGGGAAGAGTCAAAATACGAGAAAATACTAAAGGCTAGCTATGACAGCTCTCTGATGAAACCTGAGTGAGGAAGATGATAATAGGAGAGAAAAAAGACTTTCTTGAAGCATTGCTCCCATTAATCCAAAATCATTACCCTGGGGAATAACTTGCCTAGCGCTAATCTCCGAGGAGGTAGCCTTAATCAGCCAGGTGCAAATAAGCATGGGGATAAGTGGGTCCCTGAATCCCTTTCTTATTTGCTCTTTCTTTGGCATCGGCAGCAAACAGCTCTCCAGCCTTCCAGACAGGAAACAGAAAAACCTACAGCAGATAAAGGCGACCGGGATCAGCCGGTCCCAGGCCTACTGCCATATCGCAGAAACTATACCATCTTCCAGACCAAGCAGCTCCCCCTATAAAGAGAAGCTCGGCCATCTCAGGGCCGAGCCACAAACAGTAAGTTGCACAGCACAGGGGGAGGGGAGGACGCAGCCTCGCCACCTCTATCCACTTTGTTCATACAAGTCACAGACGAGCAACTAAATCCCTAAGGTACCGGTTTGCAAATAAAACCCGAGAGAGAGAGAGAGAGAGAGAGAGATAGATCTTTCCTTTGCTTCGTGGACATAAAAGGTCAACAACAACAAAAATAGAAATAAAGGGAATATCTTTTTATTGGACTAACTTCATACATTTCTTGAATAGCTCTCGGGGGCTAAACGCCCTTCCTTGGAAGGGACCCTTTAAGCCAACTTTCTGAATGATTATCCACATCGGTGCAAGGCACATGCAGAGCCACCACCACAACTGAACGAGTGCTGTCATAAGAGCAAACGAGCACTTGATCAGAGAGAAGGGTTGAAAGCAAAGTGACCGTGAAAGAGTCAAAAATAAGAAAAGCTTTCCGGATTCTCATTCACAAAGTCGCCAGCTAATTTCAGCGCTCCCTGAAGCTCCAAAACCACACACACTGTACTGAGAAAAGAGGAACGTGACTTCACTTAAAAAGATGGGTTTTTTTTATTTCAACAGACCAGCAAAGTCATCAGTGATTGCAAAAATGACGATCCAACAAGAACACACAAAACAGAGAAGCTCCGATTTTGTATTTTATATTTAGTGCCAAAAGTTTTTTTTTCATAAAAGCCCTATTCAGTGGGAGCAGCACCACAGAAAGCAAGCCCACAGGGATCTCCTACCTGCCAGAAAGATTAGAGTCGGCCCAACAGGTGCCAGCTCGCCTGGTGAGGAGCCACCCAAACACCTCTCGGGATGGGAGATCTTGTTACTATATATAATTTTAATATTTTATGCTTGTCTGGTCCAGACTGTTCCTTACACTGGGTCCTTTAGCATCATCTTTGCAGTTTTCTGCCGTTTGCCCTCAAAACCCTGCAGTTTACCACGGAGACCACGCATCACATGCACATTCGCCTCAGACTGCAGAGATCTCTTACTGGGCCTGATGCACTACTAACTGCCCTCAAGGGCCGCACGCAGGTCAGGTTTTCAGGATAGCCCTAATAAAAATGCATGAGATTGATCTGCCCACAATGGAGGCAGTGTGCATGCAAATCTCTCTCATACATATCCATTAGGCATATCCTGAAAAACAGGCCTGATGGCAGCTCTCAAGGGCTGGGAGTGAAAACTGCTTGCACTAAATGGTTCCTCCCACCCTTTTTGTGTCCACTGCAACCAGTCCATAGGAAGGGTAATTTCTAAACAGCCCACATAGCAGTAAAGACTGCACGCACATTGTCTGCGTGCAGGCTTCACTGGATATTTGTAAACCTTCAAGTAACTGGCTGAGTACATGCACACATTCACACGCAGAAAGTTACACTTCCTAACATAATAAGGACAGCAGAAAAGGACTAAATGATCCATCCAGACTGCCCAGAAAGCTTATGGTAGTATCTGCCATGCCGTGCAGGTGACCCCCATGTTTCTCTTAAGAGTAGCAAATGCCGCTCTGTGCAGTTATCCCAGGTCTTATGATAACCCATAAACATTTTCAGCTAGCAAGATTTTTACTGGCTGATGAGCCTCCTTGAAAATTCAGACAGTGCAGCTTTACGTGCTTTGCTTATGGACTTGGCCGTAGAAGCAGTCCTGGGCTTTTTCCCCTTACGTCTTCCTATCAGTATCCCAGACCGTAAAAGTCAGGGCCTGTGAAGGTTGCTGTCTGAATCCAATTCCACCCTCACCATCCCCCACTGACTACCATTAAAGTGGAGAGCGATGACGCAGTTGTGACAAAAAACATCAAGGCTTATTGGTTAAGGGTAGTAATCCCCCATGCCTTCTGTTAAGGGCAGTAACTGCTGCTCCGTGCAGGTTACCGTGTAACTTGCGTGCACAGATTTTCAAATCACAAAGCAAGCACATACGTGCTGCATTTTCCTCTGCTCAGTTTACATAAAAAGCACGTGCACAGTCCCGGGCTATTTTAGTACCGCCATTTACACACTCCAAACCTAAGAGATCCTGGTCCTCTTCTTCCAAATAGATATAAACCCCCCTTAATTGGGCATTACACCAAACATATTCCATTACAAGAAAAAAAAAAAAAAAGTACTTAATTTAGCAGCCCTTAAGATGGTTCCACTTTTAATTTATTAACTTATTTCCAAGTTTTATATACCGTTCCCCCAGTACCAGACCACAATATCAGTTTATATAACTAACAATAAAAAATAATAAAATAACTAAAAACTAATTAAAACATCATAAATCTTGAGACCTTACTCCTAGAGAATAAATAGGCCTGAAGACCCTATAACCACTCACGTTGCCACTGACATCAACAGTTCACGCTGGGCGATAACCATCCTTTCACTTTCTTTCTGAAAGTTGCGAAGCTGGCCTCCAACCTAATGGACAGCGGCACAGAGTTCCCCAGTTTGGGACCGATCTCTGAATATGCTCTTTATTTATTTATTTATTTTTTAACAAACCACTGTACGTACCTCCCTGTAAGTTGGAACTTGCGCCAACCAAAGATTCCACTTAGGAACATGGTTAACCAGCTCTCTTAAATAGCTGGCACCCAAACCCTGATTGATTTTAAACATTAACACCAAGATTTCCAACTGTATTCGCTCCTTGATGGGTAGCCAGTGGAGTTGCAACAACAGAGGTCTCGCACTGAAACCTCAAGAGCATTAAAAAATACTACCCATGCCGCCACATTCTGCAGAATCTGTAACAGACACTTCTCAGGAAGCACCCCAGAATCCCACTGCAATCATCAAATACCGGGGTCACTAATGCCTGTACCATTACTTGAAATCCTGCCAAACTCAGAAATCCTCTTACTCTACAATGTTGACAATTTAAAAAATGTCTGTTTGAACCCCATATTTCTCATAGGATCAAACATAACACCTTCATCAAAAAGGACTCCCAACCTTCTGACCTTCGGCAAATAATCCACAGTAGCCTCTTTACTCTTAATGATGGCAAAAGCTGATCCTTCCCGTGAATAAAAACCCATTCTGTTTTAAACCACTTAAAAAGGAGTTTACTATGCTCTAACCAATTCACAATCACGTTAAATCCTTCTTGAACCGGAATCGTAGATTGGCTCAAATCAGACCCCATTGGGCAAATTTTAAAAAAAAACCCAACCCTAGCCGCCATGTACTAATCTTGGTTTTGAGGGATTAAGTAACAGCTTCAAAGTTCATCAGAATTATTATTTTGAGACACATCGCTTGAACAACTGGGCCCTGCAGGGACAATCTAATTTCTACAACAACCGAGTACCGATGACTAGGGATCACGCAAGATCAGAGACAGACATGAAAAGGTAATGCTGCAAAGCACTTTGAATCTTTACCAGGGAAATTACCAAACTGGAACAAAACCAAAATCTGAGCTTTTCACACGTCAAAAGCTAATTATGCTCTCTACCGTTCTGTCTCTCTCAGAGAGAAACCCAATTTGGCCTTAACGTTGCAGGGTGGAAACCTGGCAGTTAATCCACACAATCACGAAAAGCAAGCATGCTTGAAAACATTTCTGCACTTTTGCAGAGTATTTAAACAGTTTGTTAAAATCTTAATTATCCATTTATTTAAGGTACACCTGACAACAAATCGAGCATGGTTTAGACATGGAATTAAAATGTACACAATACAAAATTCATCATCAATTTTAAAGTATATAATTAAAAACAGTTGCAATTGATCACAAAATAAACCTAGAAACCTCTCACTTCAAAGTGACAAAATCAAGCATCACAAAGAATTTTTCTAAATAGACAATCACAAGACAACTACATAGAACCTGTCTGATGAATAAAAACAAAAAACTGAAATCAGTCAGAAATACATAATAAAATCAGAGCAATATATGGCAAAGTTGTAACAAAATACAGTAAGCCTGTTTGAATAATTCTTTCAAATTCACCTACATCATGGGTATGCCTGGCCTCAATGGGCTAAGTATTCCACAGCACGAGTACAAAACAAAAATGCACACTGTCAAATGCGAGCTCGTTCTTGTTTTCAAACAGGCCGATACAGTAAAGCGTGGCCACAGTTACCCCGTTTCTAACCCGCTCTGTACGCACAATTTGGACGCGTATGTCTAACCCGCGATTCAGTATCCGGTTTTACGCGCCCTTACCGCTTCTTGAGATCGACGCGTATCCCTTTCCGCCCGCGGCATGTATATATGTTATGTTAATGATCGGATTAGCTATTCACTCCGATACAGTAACATGCGCCCAGATTATCGCCTTTTTAACCAGCTATTTTGCCGCATCTTTAAGCTGCAAATTTACCGCCTACCCTGACCCTGGCGTTAGTGTGGTGAACTTAGCCGCCCAGTCCCAAACCAACCCAATCCACAGAAAAAAATGCTTCTCGCACAAGGGGGAAAAATTATTACAAAGGCGCAGGGCGAAAATCATTTTCCGCCTCCTTCGGACGGGCAAGAGAGAGACGAAATTTCACGGGCAAACTTTCCCCCAGCCCCCGCTCACCTGCCCTGGCCGCAGCCACGCAAACCCCCAGCAGCAGCAGCAGAAGGGCGTCCATGGGTGCCGGTCTCCCGTGCGGGCGCGCTGACAGCTCCGGAGCAGCCCCAGTCCTCTCTCCCCTCCTCCCGAGGTGCGCACCGTGGCTCCCCTGCCTCCCGGGGGCAGCCAGCGGCAAGAGCGGCTTCAGCAGCCCGGGGCGGATCGGGCGCTCCCTATGCGAGGCGGCTCCCAGCAGCCCCCGCTGGCGAAAGTGCATGAACGCACGCCTGTATGCCCAATTTGGGCGCACAAGGCAACAGGCACATGAACGCACGCCGTGACCTCATGACCTGAGCGCCCGGCTGGACGTTCGGCACGCGTTCATGCGCCTGCTGCCTTGAGCGCCCAAATTGGGCGTACAGGCGCATGAAAGCACGCCGTCCGAAGGAGGAGGAAAATCGGAGTTGCGCGCACAGGTGCTTTGTTGTGCTCCCTGCTGCCGATCGCTGGCTGCTGGGGCTTGCTGCCGCTGGTGCTCAAGGCAGCGGAGTCTGTAGGAGAACCATCCACTTTCCTGGTGGAATGACATTTGAAATGACAGGTACCAGCGTACCCAGGATACTGTACAGGCGCTGTATACCGCTCTATACAGTAAAATGGATTGCGCACGCCTACAGCTTCATGGACACGCTTTGGACCCGGCTTGCATTTGCGTCTCATTTGAATACTGTATCGAGCGGTATGTGATCCAAACTGTGCACGCAGCAAACGAGGGTGCGCCCGACACTGCCGCACTCTTTCTTACGCGTCCTTACTGTATCGGCCTGAAAGCTGGTAGTGAAAGAAAACAAGTCTGAGAGGACGTCAGTTGTCTAGTAGGTGGATAAAATATCAGAGAACTCAGCGACCAAGACCCAGATGACATGTACATCGCTTTCAAAGCTAGTAAGACTTTGAACTGAATCCGCCTGGTTATAAGGAGCCAACGCAGACTACAAAGCACAGGAGTGACATGCTCTTGCACACTGCTGCCCATAAGAAGTCTAGCAGCACTATTTTGGATCAGCTAAAATTTATGGCCAGATTTTGCTAACAGACCATTACAATAGTCATAGCGAGAAAGTATAAACACTTGGACCATTGCCAATAAGTCTGATTTATTTAATCAAGGCTGAATCCATCTAAGAGAGCGGAGTAAGCAAAATATCGCTCTTGAAATATTAGAAATGTGTTTTTCAAGTGTAAGCAAGTAATCAAACGTTACTCCAAGGTTCTTCACATAGTCAGCGGGTATCAGAGTTACTCCATCCAAGAGTAAAGACGACTACATTCTGGCCAGGTGGTTTCACGTCAAGTCTTACTGACATTTAAACAAAATGTATTCACTAACCGCCACTCATGGATGAACTTGATCTTGATTTATAAACCCAGTGTTATTAGCCTGGACCTTAGGGATGATTACTGAATTTCATCCGCATAGCAGAAAAAATGGATACCAATAAATTTAACAGATCTGCTAAAGAGCTTTAGGTAAAAGTTAAAACAGTGGTGAGATCAGTGAACCCTGTGGTACACCAAAACCGAGAGCTTATGGCAGAGAATGGAAATCTCTTAAAGCCAATTGCTGGCAATTTTCCAAAAATGATCTTAACCTGATCACAGCCGGACCCCTCAATTCCAAATAGTTCCAGATGGTTCAACAAAATGATAAGGTCAACTGTTATCAAACCCTGCACTTAGATCAAGAAGTACGAGTATGGCTGGAAATTATTCTTTGGCACAGTGAGCTAGTGTCATATGCAATAACCAAAACCGATTTTGTGCTTTGGCCCTTACGAAAGCCCATTTGTGTGGGATTCAAGATGTTACATTTTTCCACACAGCCTGTTAGCTACGTGGTCTCTACTCTCAACAACCTTGGATAGTAATGGAATGTTAGACAGTGGATGAAGATTAGTTAAGGTGTTAGGATCTACCCCTGGTTTCTTGAGAATGGGCCTGATCAAACCTTTGAGTAGTACAGGGAAAAGCCCATTCCCAATGGCATGTTAACAATCTGGAGTAACCAGTTCATTAAGGAATCTCTCCCTTCACGAATTAAAGAGAGAAAATATGTTTTCCTAAGCATATCTTGCAGATCATCCTGAGAGATTATCTCGAATTTAAGAAAACTAGGATGGATTGAGGTCAGAGAAGGAATGAGGAAAGCCTATGTCCACCAAATGAGGGGGTTTTTTTTCTAATTGTAGCCACCTTTTCAGTGATATATGCACTAACATAGAAACATGTCAGCAAAAAAAAAAAAAAAAAGACTATATGACCCATCCTCAGTCTGCCATCCGTCCAATTAATTTAGCATTATAATTCTCATCACTTCCCATAACTTTCTTACAATTTGCTTGAGTAGGATCAATTCGTAATTTAGAACATGTTGGTGGTTCAAGCAAACTTACAATGGAGAACAACTCTTCAGTCAGATTCTTAGTCTTAGAAACCCCTGGTGAAAAAACTATTTGCTTGGTTACTACTTTTGTCACGGTCAGTCAGCCCTTGGACTGAGGCGTGATTGATTCAGGCGAACCCACTAGGCCCACACTGTAAGTGGACACACTCAGGGATTGGGTCTATTTTTCATCTTTACCAACCCCTTTCCCCACAGGATGAGCCCTTGTGTTTGAAGGCCAGTAGGACTTAGGCAAACTCCCAAGGAGCAAGGAGGGTCCAAGTTCAGGCCAATGGTCAGGGTTGGCAGAGTTTGGTAGAGTCATATTCCAAGCAATGGCCAAGGCAGGCAGTGTTCAGGCAAAGTCAGACATCAGATACCAAGCAGAAGTCAAGAATGGGAGATCAAACAGAGGAGGACGAGGGTACAGGTAATGGAAGAAAGCAGGAGAGAACATAGCAAGGAGGCTCAGACAAGGACTGAAGTCACAGATAGGATCAGGAACACAAGAGAGAGACAGATAGTCATACATGCAAACAAGGCATGACCAGGACAACAGACACAGCACCACGTACTGCAGAGCAGGGAGACCTGTTGCTGGGGTGCTGGCTTGTCTCAAAGGACTTCCTTAAATTTATTTTATTTATTTAAATTCTTTTAATATACCGATGCTCAAGACCAGGTCTTATCGTACCGGTTTACAATAAAACTAGGGGGTAAACCAGTTAACACAGAAAGCGAAAAGTTATATTACAACAGGGAATGTGGAACAAGGCTGTTAGAAAAAAAGGGATAGATTAACAATTTCTAACTGGAGAGCAGAAATGGTTCAGTTCTTTTATTTCTGATCGAACTCAAAGAATTACTGTTGGTAATTCAAATCTCATGCAGGATGTGATGTTATTAATCAGTGCCACAGGAAGTCCTGGCTGGAGGACCTATAAATGGAGTTCAGAGCTACAGGAAGCTCAGCCATGTTCTTTGGATGCAGCATGATGCTGGGGGCGCTTCAGATTAGAGGTAAGAGTCTTTACAATAATCTTCCCAAAATGTTACTTATTAAAATTATTATACAGCAGTTTATCTGCAGGGGACCCACTCCTTCTCCATCTTCTTTCAAGTTGATGGGATTGTTTTACTTTCATAAGATGTAAGTCAGCAGAGAACAGGGAAAGTTGCATTGAGTACTAACTTCTCTCAAAGGGGCAAGAATCAACAGACCTCCGAAACTCAGTTCAGCTGACAAGTTCTCAGATGGCTGGGGAAAATGTAGTTCATTTAAAAATTTCAGCTCTGCCAATTTAGATTGACAGCAAGCTAACTCCTAGATTCATCAATATGCGTTAACGCATGGATAACGTCCGCGATAAGAAAAGGGGCATGTTTATGGAAATTTTAAAATTACCACCTGGCATCGGTAGTATTGCATGGTGCAGTAAACATATCGCGCCCCACGATAATTCCTATTTTCGCATCTTGTGCACAGAGAAAGAGAGAGAGAGACTGACACTATCTACAAGGCCCTTATAGTAGTGAAGTATTTAAATCTCTATAGGAGGGACATCTAATAGCTCAAGGTGAGGTGTTAGTTTAGGGGCCAGTTTCTCATGTAGAGTGAGACATACGAACAGCACAGCACACCTCGGTGAAAATTTGACATCATTTGGAGTGAGGAAAGTCTCACAAAGATGACATTTCTACTATGTATCCAACTACAGACTCATTGCTTCACTTCCCTCAATATCAAAAATCATTGAATCAGTCATTTTTCGTCAACTTTCCGAATACACAGAAGATAATAACTTACTTCATGTAAATCAGCACGGTTTTCGAAAAGGACACAGCACTGAATCCTTACTGATTTCATCATTCGATACTATTACTAGAGGTTTCGACTCTAATACAGACTTATCTCATGGTATTTTTGGACATTTCAGCAGCATTTGACACTTTGAATCACAACATCCTGCTGCTCAACCTTGAACAAATAGGGATTTATGGTACAGTAAAAAAAATGGTTCAGTTCTTTTATTTCTGATCGAACTCAAAGAATTACTGTTGGTAATTCAAAATCAGAATGGTACATTACTAAATCTGGGGTCCCACAAGGATCCACACTATCACCATTGCTTTTTTATATATATCTGCTTCCACTGTGTCATCTTTTAACAGGCTTAAACCTATCTTTTAAAATATATGCCGATGACATTCAATTTATGGTTCATAAGAACATAAGAAATTGTCATGCTGGGTCAGACCAAGGGTCCATCAAGCACAGCATCCTGCCTCCAACAGAGGCCAAACCAGGCCACAAGAACCTGGCAACCACCCAAACACCCCGAAGATCCCATGCCACTGATGCAATCAATAGCAGCGGCTATTCCCCAAGTAAACTTGATCAACAGCAGTCAATGGACTTCTCTTCCAAGAACTCATCCAAACCCCTTTTGAACCCAGCTACACTAACTGCACTAACCACATCCTCTGGCAACAAATTCCAGAGCTCCATTGTGCGTTGAGTGAAAAAGAACCCTCTCCAATCAGTCCTAAATGTGCCACTTGCTAACTTCCTTTCAATGATACTTGGAATAAAACCTTTTCATTGCTTCATTTGTATTTAACTGCAATAAAAACTTGGCTATCACATAATAGACTAAAACTAAACACTGCAAAAATTGAATCGCTATTTCTATCGGTAGTACCAAATTCTATATTTCAACCTCCTGCTACCTTTACATTTGAAGGGCAAGAAATTGCAATACAACTTCATGCAAAAAACGTGGGCACTATAATAGACGCAAGACTGTCCATGACAAACAATCAGCAATCATTTTTTAAGCTTCACATGCTAAGAAAATTAAAACCTCTTTTACCACCTTCAGATATCTGCTCAGTGACACAATCCCTCATATTAACTAGCTTGGACTATTGCAATGCTCTGTACCTTGGCCTGCCGAAATCCACTACACACCCATTACAACTGGTCCAAAATGCCACAGCCCGTGTACTGTAAACATACCACTTAGAGAACATATTACTCCGGTGTTACAACATTTACATTGGCTACCTATATCCTACCGTATTACATATAAAATTCTCAATATTATACATAATCTTTTACATAATACAAACTCAATATGGCTCTGCTCGCTTCTTAGAATCTACAAACCAACAAGACAACTACGTTCAATGGACAAATGTATGTTGGAGGTACCCTCAGTAAAACTTGCACATCTGGAATTTACACGTAAACGCGCTTTTTCAGTCGCTGGACCAATTCTCTGGAACGCCATCCCAGAAGAACTTCGTTTAATGGCAAATACTAAAGAGTTTAAAAAGGCTTTAAAAACATCTCTCTTTGCCACCGCATATAACATCACCTAACAATTTTTAGTTTTTGACAACATTGACAACAATATAACCATAAGATTGCCATATGCTTTTAATGTTTTTTAAGTAGTTTTACATGTTTTTATTGTTTTTGGAGGTGTAGTAATTTGATGTACATTGCCTTTGTTTTAAATGTGTATTTTTTTTTTTACTAAGTATGTTTATCTTTTTGTAAACCACTTAGCTAGACAGATTCCTGCCTAATTTGCGGTATATAAATTCTTTTAAATAAATAAATGTTCTCTCACCCTAGCTTGATGGACTCTAAAACAGGGTACCATCAAGATAGGGCGAGATAACAGTACAAAATTTCATCTTTGTGAGACTTTCCTCATTCTAACTGATGTCAAATCTTCACAGAGGTGTACTGTGCTGTTCGTACGTCTCACTCTACATGAGAAACTGGCCTGTAAACCACCACCAACACCTCACCTCAAGCTATTAGATGGCCCTCCTATATAGATATAAATAGTTGCATACTGTGAGGGTCTCCCCAGAGGCTCTCTCTCCACTCCCCCACTCCCCCTTCCCAAGCCCAGAAATGGCCGAAATGGAATTCTAAAAATTTATCGTGAATTGCATTACGGCCATTTTGGGCATATCGCACAGCTTAATGCCAAGAAAAAAGGTGAAGTTATTGCATGCGTTATGTTATCACACGCGATATTGCCCCTAATTTTCATAAATCCCACCCTAACTTATCTCTAATCCCACCCCTTCCAAAAATTTGCATCTGTACCGTGCGCTACTGTTAATATCGCATGCATTAACGCCGTAACGCATTTTTAATGAATGACCCTGTAAGTTCCTAAAAGTCTTAGCGATTTTGGTCAGAGTCACAAATTGCAGAATGGATAAAACATGATCTGATCATCCAAGAGGTTCAGTATTAGTAAATCATGTTTCAGCTGGGTTTAACAGAGATAGGTTTAAAAAATAAATCTAAAGACTGGCTGGCTATATGAATGTGACCCTGCATCAACCGAACGTAGCCCAGAGAAGCCACAAACTCACCAGGCTTTGCCAATTTTGGGTCATCAATATATCACAAATCTCACTGAATAAGAACCACTACTAATATAAGAAAGGGGTTGGGGCCAAAGACCACCAATTTAAACCAACAAAACAAAAACCCTTTGTACAGTGCCTTCTGCCAATATTAGCAGTCCTATAGTTTAAGTGTTACTAAGCAAATCATACCTTGCAGCTTAATGGGCAAAAGGGCACTAAAACATATCCATTTGTAACTTTAAAACTGATGAAAACCACAGACCAACAGCATGTTTTCTAACTTTGTCAGAGGAAACATACACTGGAGACAAAATAAAAGGAATATACACAAGCAAATGTAGTTTCCTTGTTAACAGTTACTAGTTCAACTAAAGGTGAGCAAAGAACACTCTGATTAAACTTACCTTCAGCCACTAACCACATCAAGCAGAGCATCATCATAGTCAGACGTCTGATCTCACTTTCGCTCTCTCATTAGGCATAAAAACAGAAGATATGCCATTCTGAGAAGGACTAAAAGTCCATCAAGCCTAGCATCCTATCTCCGACAGTGGCCAGTCCCTGTAGCTGTGTAAGGATCCACTGCCGAATTCTCCTCCAGCCTGCAGGTGGCACTGTGAGCTGCTTAGACTATCTATCCAGTCCTCCCAGCCCTGGGCACCCTGCTTCTTCCCCAGCAACCATTTTGTTTCCATTATAAACTTGTATTTAATACTGAGGAAAGCTCGTCAGTCAGTTGTCAGCATAACTGGGAACTTTTGATTTCCAGTCACCCTGAGATTATTGTAGATTAGAGGATGGGGGAGGGGCCATATGCACATGTAACAGCATGCACACAAACTCACATACACTAACACTTGCATGTTCACACACATACCTGCTCACACACATTCATTCACTCATCTCACGTACACACATATCAGTAACAGCAAATCGAACAGCCTCCAGTGCCAAACATTTTGTGAAGTAACACAAACCCCTGCAAAAAAAAGACACCTAGAACCTTGCCATACTATAATCATAACAGCCCTAAATCTCAGGACTCAAAACAGCAGCAGTCTTATCTATGAAAAGGCAGCAATGCAAATATTACACCAGGCCCTAGAACACTAATACACAACCTTACTGAGCAAACAGAACAAGCCAGACTGCTACAAATCCCTACAGATAAACTAACTACACACTAACAGAAATACTGCACCTCAGTTACACATGCAGAACACAGAACAACCCTTACCCAATTCAGAATAAGGGACTATACATTAGAACAGAAACATGCAGACAAAACTAAAATGCAAAGCCCGAGAAACCAGACTCCGAACAGTGGAATACTGACAAAAGAATAAAATACAAATATATAATGCACATTCCCAAAGAAAGCATATGCCAAGTATCACTAAAAACTCAAAATATATATATTTGTTTTACCTTGGTTGTCTGAACCTATTTTTCTAAATTGGTTGGTCCCAGCCTCTTTTTTTCCCACATTTCCCTTCTCAGTCTTTTCCTAATTCCCTTTTCAGGGTCCCTTCTTTTCTGTTTCTTCTCTCAAACATATACACAAGCTCTCATTCTTACATGCTGTCCCTCACATACGCACTCTCACACACTCTCTCTTTCTTTCACACACACTGCACTATCAGAGCCTGCTCTTCTTGGGCCACAGTAGGATGAGGTCTCTGGCAGCCCTGATATTCTTAGGCCACAAAGGATGGAAACCACGGCAATTCTGCTACAGGGCCACTTTTTTGTAACGTTAAATCCCAGTTGCCATATCTTTGACCTCTCTTCAAGCTTCCAAAAATCACATCTCACTCTCTCCACGCCTTCCGGCGTTGTCCACTCTGTTGCAGATATTAGTATCATCTGCAAATAGACAAACTTTACCGTCTATCCCCTTCTCCAATGTCGCTCACAAAGATGTTGAACAGAACCGGTCCCAACACCGATCCTGCGGCACTCCACTCAACACCGTTCTCTCCAGTTACCATCACCCGCTGTCTTTTATCCGTCAACCAGATTGTAATCCACGCCACCACCTTGGCGCTCACTCCCAAGCTTCTCAGTCCCTTGCGCCAATTCTAAACATCATACTTTTTGCTGGTATCAGGGTTTATCCCCATTTCTCATGCCAGCCACTAGAATCGGAGGGCTCAACCTGAGGGGAAGTTGTTCAGCATAGGTGGAAGACATCCAGGCTTCCCACTTTGACTGTCATCGGCCTGGCTTCTCCTCTCCAGGTATTAGGCTGCTCACTCCCGAGGCAACCCACAGACGACAACCATCACCACCTGGAAGCACTCTGCAGATCTCAAAGAGTAGATCCATTCCTTGTTGTTCACCCCCCAGGAATAACTGAAGGCTCTTCCAAGCCTACCTGGCTAATTGTTTATGGACTTTTCCTCCAAGAACTTGTCCAAACCCCTTTAAACCCAGCTATGCTAAATGTCTCGCTCATGTTTTCTAGCAACAAATTCCACTGCTCAATTGTGCCATTAAGCGAAAAAAAATACTTTCTCCAATTTATTTTAAATCTGTTACCTTCATGGAGTGTCTCCTAGTCCTTGCACTATCTGAAGGGTAAATAAACAAACATCTCCTAATTATCTGTTACACCACACACATGATTTTATAAGTCTCTATCATAACCCTCTCAGCCATTCTTCTCCAAGCTGAAGAATCCTAACCTGTTTAGGCCTCTCTTCATAAAGCCGTTCCCTCCCCTTTATCATTTTTGTTGTCTCTCTCTGTACCTTTTCTAGTTCCACTATAAACCATTTGAGATGGGCAACCAGAACTGCACACATTATTCAAGATGCAGTCGTACCATCTATACAGAGGCATTATGATACCTTCAGTTTTATTCTCCATTTCTTCCCAAATAACTCCTAACATTCTATTTGCTTTTTTGAGCATCACTAGCCAGGGCTGACCCTAGGAGGAGGGTGCAGGGCCCAGGATGAATCAGCCAGCATAGAGCCTCTAATATGTTTATATGCAACAACCATGCCTCTCCTCCTACAATATCCTCAATCCCTTTGTCTCACTCTCCCAAGTTCCCACTCAAACCCTCAGTCCTCACACTCTCCACCTCATCCCAACTCCCCACTCCCTGCCTCACCAGTGAGAAAGCTGCTGCTCCCGCCTCCATCTATGGCCTGATCAGCTTGAAAGAGTCGATGGTGCCACGCTCCTGCCCTAAGCTCCTCTCCCTCCTATGTGGGTCAGATCACGGTTTCACTTGCATGGGAGGGAGAGTGAATTAGCTCAGGCTCGCCAGCTGATCTGTCTGTGGAGGGGCTTAGCATTGCCTCTGATCTCTGAGTTTCAGCCACAAGCAAGGTTTCCAGCCCTGTCCAACCTGCCTTGGGGGGGGGGAGGGGGCAGGGCAGCAGTGATAGGTTTTTTTATTTGGATGTGAGCTGTAACTGAGAGGGTGAGACTAATGATGTTACACGGGGGGGGGGGGGGGGCAGGGCAAGGTAGTTGCCTCAGTTTGCCGACACCCCAAGGTCTCCAGGATCTTTTTGTTGGGTGGCGATTCCTAATATGGAACCCAGCCTGGTGCACCTACATTTAGAATTATTTTGCCCATGTGGAACACACTTGTCCACATAAATGTATGGTAATCTGCCATTTAGATGCCAAGTTCCCCAGACTGGCAAGTCATTCTGCAGTTCCTCAATCTGCTTGTGTTTTAACTACTTTGAATATTTTTGTCATCTTTAAATCTGATAATTTCACTCATTGCTCCTTTGTCCATATCATTAATGAATAAGATAAATATTGGCCCAGGTACAAATGCCCAGACCACTCCACTATTTCTCTCTTTTCATATGGAAAACTGACATTTAGTCCTCTCTTTTAACCAGTTACCTACCCCATGACTTTTTCATTTCATGAAGAGTACATAAGAAGTTGCCATACTGGGTCAGTCCAAGGGTCCAACAAGCTCAGCATCCTGTGTCCAACAGTGGCCAATCTGGGTCACAAGTACCTGGCAAGTACCCAAACATTAAATAGATCCCAAGCAACTATTCCTTATTGATTAATCGCAATTTATGGACTTCTGCTTCAAGAACTTATTCAAACCTTTTTTAAACCCAGCTACACTAACTGCACTAACCACATCCTCTGGCAACAAATTCCAGAGTTTAATTGTGTGTGGAGTGAAAGAATTTTCTCTGATTTGTTTTAAATGAGCTACTTGCTAACTTCATGGAGTGCCCCCTAGTCCTGTTATCTGTCAGTAAATAACCAATTCACATTTACCCATTCAAGTCCTTTCATGATTTTGTAGACCTCTATCATATTCCCACTCAGCCATCTCTTCTCTAAGCTGAACAGCCTTAACCTCTTTAGCCTTTCCTCATAGGGAAGCCGTTCCATGCCCCTTATTTTGGTCATCCTTCTCTGTACTTTCTCCAGTGCAACTATATCATTTTCAAGATGCGGCGACAAGAACTGCACACAGTATTCAAGCTGAGATCTCACAATAGAGTGATATAGAGGCATTATGGCATCCACTGTTTTATTCACCATTCCCTTCCTAATAATTCCTAACATGGTTTGCTTTTTTTTGACTGAGACAAACAGATGCTACAAACAAAAGCTGTGAATAGGACTGACATAACACCCGTATGTGCAGATCGATTTTTCAGCACGAAATGCCTGGGTCATGGTTATGGTCCATCATTTAAACATAAAGTGTCCCACCGTTCTCAATGTTTTTGAAAATGTTTAATGCAAATTAAAAAAGAAGAAACTTCCCTTAGTAGTTGGAAGTATCGGCAGCAACAAAGCTTGTTCGTAATGCACCCAACATTCAGGCCGATACAGTACAGTGCGCTCCGTCGGAGCACACTGTTAGCCCGTGTTTGGCAGCGCATTTTCGACGCACTATTTTTACCCCTTATACAGTAAGGGGTAATAGCGTGTCGAAAACACATGGACAATCCCCCAAAACCAATAGCGCCCGCAACATGCAAATGCAGGTTGATGGACCTATTAGTTATTCCCGCGCGATTCAAAAAGCAAAATGTGCAGCCAAGCCGCACATTTTACTTTCAGAAATTAACGCCTGCCAAAGGCTGGCGTTAATTTCGGCCGGCGCCGGGGAAGTGAACAGAGAAGCAGATATTAAGTCGGAGGCCCCACAAGTAAAAAAAAAAATTAAAAATCGGCCCGCGGGTCGGAAGACGGACGTTCAATTATGTCGGCGTCCGTTTCCCGAACCCGTGGCTGTCAGCGGGCTCGAGAACCGACACCGGAAAAATTGAGCGTTGACTGTCAAACCCGCTAACAGCCACCGCTCCTGTCAAAAAGGAGGCGCTAGTGTCCCTAGCACCTCTTTTTACCGCGGGCCCTCATTTGCATGCGGGCTGATACTAAATCGCGCGCATAGGAGAGTGGCCTGTGCGCACGTCGGGAGAGCGGGCGCTTGCCGGCTCTCCCGCACTTTTTTCTGTATCGGCCCGATTAAGAAGTGGGACACTTTATATATATATATATTCGTTATGATCCAAGCATTTCATGCTGAAAAATTGATCTGCTCAGACCTTTTTGTTTGTTGCATCTGTGTCTCTTTTTCATCTATTTTTCTACTAAATGTGAAGAATAAACAAGTTTCAACTTAAATTCAAGCTGAATGCTATTCTGGTGAATGGATTGGTTTTTTAAGTTACATTCACTTCTTTAACTTTTTTGCTTTGTGCTTTTTTTTTTTTTTTGACTGGTGACTATTTCAATGTATTATCCACTATGATGCCTAGATCTCTTTCCTGGGTGGTAGCTCCTAATATGGAACTTAACATTGTGTAACTACAGCATGGGTTATTTTTCCCTATATGCATCACCTTGCACTTGTCCACATCACATTTCATCTGCCATTGGATGTGCAATCTTCCAGCCTCACAAGGTCCTCCTGCAATTTATCACAGTTCTCTTGAGATTTAACTTCTCTGCATAATTTTGTGTCATCCACAAATTTGATCACCTCACTCATCGTACCCCTTTCCAGATCATTTATAAATATATTAAAAAGCACCAGTCCAAGTACTGATCCCTGAAGTGCACCAGTCCAAGTACTGATCCCTGAAGTGCACCACGGTTAATGTTTTCCACTGTAAAAACAGACCATTTAATGCTACTCTGTTTCCTATCTTTTAACCAGTTTGCAATCCACAAAAGGACATCGCCTCCTATCTCATTACTTTAGTTTTCTTAGAAGCCTCTCATGAGGGACTTTGTCAAACACCTTCTGAAAGTCCAAATACATCACATCTAATGGTTCACTTTTATCCACATCTTCAAAAAAATGTAGCAGATTTGAGAGGCAAGACTTCCCTTGGGTTAATCCATGCTGGCTGTGTCCCATTAAACCATGTCTATCTACATGTTCTGTGATTTTATTCTTTAACAATTTCCACAATTTTTCCCAGCACCGAAGTCAGGCTCACCAGTCTATAGTTACTTGGCTTAGACCAGAGCCCTTTTTGAACTTTGGTGTCACATTGGCTACTCTCCAGACCTTAGGCACAGGAGGCAGATTTTAATTAGAGATTAAACGTTACCAATAGTAGATCTGCAATTTCATATTTTAGTTCATTTAGAACTCTGAGGTGAATACCATCAGAACCCAGTGATTTACTACCATTCAGTTTGTGAATCTGCTCTACAACTTCGAGTCACATTGATTTATCTATTCCTCTTAATCACCAACAAAAAATGGTTCCAGCACGGGTATCTCCCCAGTATCCACCAGAGTAAAGACTAAAGCAAAGAAATAATTTAGTTTTTCTGTTATGGCTTTACCTATGCAGCTCATTTTATCCCTGGTCATCTAATGGCCCAACTCACCAGTTTCTTGTTTTTAATATACTTGAAAAAAAATTGTATTAGCTTTTGTATCTTTGGCAAGCCTCCCCTCAAATTCTCTCTTGGCTTCCTTTGTTTTACATTTAATTTTCCAGTGCCGATGTGGCTTCCTTTTTTTTTTTTTTTTTTAATGAACACCTTGTTCTTTCTTAACCTATGGAATATAAGTAATATCTGGGCTTCTGATATTTCATACTTTTAACCCTCAAAACTGCTGCCTTTAGTTTTCTTATTAATTTCTTCATTTTATCATAATTGCCTGTTTGTAGCTATATATTACCACAGTAGTTTTATTATTCTCCCTCTAGTAAGCATCTCAAATTTGACAGTATTATAATTGCTAGTACCAAGCTGCTCCATCACTATTAACCCTTACACTTGCAGATTCCACATTGCAATGAGAAACAGATCTGAAGCAGTCCTCCATTCTTATCAGGTTTTAGGAGCAGTTGCTTCATGAAGCAGTCATTTACAAATTTTGCTTCCCTCATATGATATTCACACCATCAATACTGAGGTCATTTAAATTTCCCATTGTGTTTCCACACCTGTTAGCCTGGCTAATGTCTGTTTACATTACGTTTCACTATCCTGATCAACTGGATGGTAGTAAACCCCCACTGCTACGCTCCCCTTTCCCCATCAAGCATGGAATTTCTATTGATAAGGATTCCAGCATGCCTACTTGACTAAGAAATCCTTAACATGTAATGCCACACCATACTACCACTTCTCGCTGTTCTGTCATTACATTATATTTTGTACCTTCTCAGTCAGATCTCAGAGATGCCAATTATGTCAATATCTTCCTCCATGGCCAAACATTAACTCTCCCATCTTATCTGTTAGACTTCTGGCATTTGCATAAAGACACCTACATTTATTTATTTTTTCACCATCTGACTAGCAGTTGATTCAAGTAATTTGGAATCTGTTTTCTCTCACTTTGTCACTGTCAGAACAAACTTATTTCTCTAGTTTAAGGGTATATTTTACAGATACCCTGCTCCAAATCATGTGCACCTGCCTGACTGTTGATTTTTTCTGTGTACTATTTAAAAACTGCTTTGTCACCTTCTTAATTGCTAGCACTAGCAAACAGGTTCCAGTTCCAGATGTGTTTGTCTCGGATTGTATTTTACTCTGTGTGTTATGCTCCCCACCTCAAACATTTTTTAATATATGCAGGCTGCAAATTATTGTAAATGAATAGGCTCCCCCTTTTCCAACTGGACAAAAATCTGACCTGATCAAGATATATTTTAAGACTAATATCAGCTACTACTGTCTTCCTCAAGAAAATGGAACACTTTTTACATGTGTTCAATACATCCTACCTAACCAAAAACAAATCACCACAAGAAACCTAATCCACAATGGATGCTCTATGAACTATAAAACAGATTAGCATTCCAGTACCCCAAAACACTGAAAAAAAGAAGACCTGCTGAACAAAGGCGACAAGGATTTCCACTGCTGACAGATCTAGCAGCTTTTAATCTTTATGAATGGGATGGGGGACAGGCTGAAATGGTTCACAGGTAAGCAAGACTCGGTCAAAACTAGGAATGTCAGTACTGAGCGAAGGAGGAGGGGTCCAGCAGAGTTCAGGCACAGCACAGTGACACCACCAAGAGAAAAGTGGGCAAGGGAATAGTGCAGCGCAGAGACGGTATGACCCTCGGACCTCCCAGCTCGGAAAAGGAGATTACCAGAGAGTCATAACAGCCCGAACTTCAACCTACGACAAGTATTACTGCTCATACACCATCCGATTAGGTGTATCGAACTCCTTAATAACTAATTGCACTGTGGCCAATATCAACTGCACAGCTCCGGCCTGTCATCCCTCAGCTCTTGGGGGTAGGGGGATGGGGGGGGGGGGGGAGAAGAGAACCAGGCTCTGCCGGCGCTGCAGCGCCCGGAGTATCTTCCAGCAGCCGCTGCACAGCGCGCGTTACAGCGGGCACCTCCTCCTCATCGGAGGAGTCAGCAGGCGCGGGCTCCGTCTCACACAGGACCGCCGGTCGGTGGGGGGAGGAAGGGGGAAAAGTCGCCGAGCGGAGTCCCGCACCGGGCGGGGAGCGAGTGACAGGAGCGAGCGCTGAGCGGCGGCGACGGCGCCTACCCTCCTCTTCCTCCTCCTCTTCTTCCGTCGCTGCCGCGGAAGGAACCCGCGGCCGCGCCTCCTCCTCGCCTCTCCCCACCGCCGCCGTCCGCGACACCCTCAGCCGCTTCATGAAAAGTGGCCGCCGCGCGGAAGGCAGCCTCCGTTTTGTTTAAACTCGCCTCCGATCGCCGCCATTTGGGATCCCGCGGCTCACGATCTCGCTCTCGGGCCGGGCGGGATCGTGACGTCACCAGGCGCCTCACTCTGCCTCCCCTCTTTCCCGTGCGCCGTTGCCTAGCAGCGTCGGAACTCCGTAGCAAGCGGGAAGCGCTCGCATACGAGCTACAGCTTCTCAAAGTCTTCCCCTGCACCTAGAGGAGAGGAGGGGGCGGGGCTTCGAGCCCTCGGAGCGAGCGAGGCCCCACCGAAACCCGAGCCACTTTTGCGATAACTTTATTGGCATGACAGCTTGTCCATGTGTCACCGACGTGGTACACGTGGAGGGTCCGTTTAAAAGCCGTTTCTGCGGGCAAGCCAGGACTTTCCCCGCGGAAATGGAGTTTTAGAAAATTGCCCCGCCTGTGTGCACGTAGGGAGAGGCATTCCTGGAGGCGAGAATTTGGACCCGGGCACGGACTCCTGGCATTTTTCCCCAAAAAGGCTGCACACAAATTAGCAGGTGCGAACGATAGACGATAGTTATTGGGGTATACTGTTTATGTTTTTTCGTTAGGTTTCAGACGGCCTTTGAATTTCTTCTCTAGGTTTTCTGTGCCGGGAGGATATTTGTTTAATGTACTTGTTCTGTGATGTTTTGTTGTTGTTTTTTTTGTTGCCGTTGATATTTTATTTATTTTTTATGTGTGAAATTGGTTGCGTTATGATTAAAACATAGAACTTTGGATTAGTGCGATTTATAAGTATTTTAAATAAATAGACATTGGCAGGGCTGCCAATTTACCCAGTTGCAGGAGGGAGTTTTTGGCCTGTCCTGGTTTAAATTTCGAAACTATGTGGTAGTTATAGTCTTTGATATTACCATTTAAATCAGTGCTGTAGGTCCCATAATGCATCGGAATGGGGTTGCCAGAAATCCAGGACCAACTCAAAATCTCCTTTCTGGAACTGCTCTGTAAAGACCCTACAACCTATGCAGTCTGTCTATTCATATCTGTCCCTTCCTATCCTTTAAAGATCCTCAGTGCTTGTCCCACGTTTTCTTGAGTTTTGATTTGGGTCTTGTCTCTGCCACCTCCATAGGGAAGCTGTTCTATACATCCACCTCCCTTTGCCTAAGAAAATATTTCCTGAGATCACTCTGGAGACTCCACCCTATCATCATCATCATCCCATAAGCTCTCATTCCAGAGTCTCTTTTCCTTTGAAAGTCTCATCTCCTGTCCATGTATTCCTTGGAAGTATTTGACTGTCTTTATAATATTTCCACATTCCTTCCTTTCCTCCAGAGTATACATGTCTAGATCCTTAAGTCTGTCCCCATATGCTTTATGATGAAGAGCACTGCTTATTTATCTATAATGTTGTACACCACTTTGGGCAACCCTTGAGGGCTGGGAGGGAAGGCTATTAAGAAATATTTTGAAATAAATGGGTGTAGCTACTGTTGCTGGGGTAATTTTCAGTGAAAGTATGCAGAAACTTTCAACAAGGGGAGTTAATAGTGTAGCTACTTATATTGATGTAGTCTGTAGGTACTTTACACCAGTTTCCAAAGGGACAGGCCACAGGTACTTTCCCTTTGAAAAAGATCCTACCAAAACTACCTGCACACAATTGCCCCTGCTAATTTGTGCACAGATCTTTCTCAGGGAGGAGAGGGAAGGACTATTTTTTAGGTCCGGTGAAGGGGGCAGCCAAAGGCCGCCCCCACCTCCTGAAAGTAAAGGGGGGGGGGGGGAAAAAAAGGTAAACAAAGCAGGTCCTGTGAAGAGAGCAGCCAAAGGCCCTCCCGCCTCCTGAAAGTAAAGAGGAGAAAAAGTAAACAAAGCAGGGAAGGAGAATACTATTCCCTGCTTCCCCCATCTGAGGGAACCAGGGACTGATAGAAAGAGAGGGAGTAAAAAAAAAAAAAGGGGGGGCCCTCAAAACAAAGGGCTGCAGGTGGACATGCAGCCAACAACCCTCGTGTCAGCCCATTCGCCTCAGGTATGCCAACCGGGGGGGGCAGTGGCGCTCCACCTTACCTGGTACTGGCGTAGAATCACGGCTGCTGCTACACCCCTGGAGAGGGGAGTGTGGCCGCCAACGATGCCTGGCGCGCCCTCTTGGCGCTGAAAGGGGGTGTGGGGGGGGGGGGTCAACCCCGTCACGCATCCGCCGGCAGTCCCTGCCGCTGTAAAGAAAGGGGGTGGGGGGGTGGACCGACAACCTCAGAGGCAGGGGGCCCGCAATATACTGCCACCTGGGCGGGGGATGGGGCAGAAAAGGGGGGGGGGGGGGGGACACCGACCAAATTTGGGAGGGGGAGGGAAATCCACATTCAATTTTGAAATTGCAAAAGTTATGCTTGTAATTCCAAACTCCACCCACAAGAACTCCTGAAAAGTAGGTAGCACCCAAGCCCTGCAAACATACTTTTTACCATATATAAACAAAACCTCCAAGGCAGAAAAATTATATGACAACAAGATACTGTGATAGACACTGAAAAGTGACCATCATATTTATGTATTTATTTTATTTACTGTCGTTCCAAATGAAGATCACAACATTTACAATATCAGCATTAATATTCTTCATATTCACATTCTAGGCTAAAATCACAATAAATGTGTTATTTGTTCATATTCATAAAAGTTCTAGGACATCATAATAGGATATAATCTAGTTCGTTTGTACATTTTTTAGTTCAACACATATAGATTCTAATTCTACTTACAAAACACTTTACATTGTGCATTACTTATTGCTCTCTACACTAACATTATCTTCAGTATTGAGGATGATGATGATATTGGTATATTATGTTAAGTTGTATGCTTTTCTAAAGAGCCACATTTTCAGCTCTTTCTTAAAACTCTTTCTTTCTGTTATCTGACGTAAAGATTCTGGGAGAAAGTTCCACAACTTGGAACCTGCTATGGAAAACATTTGGTGTCTTATTTGCATTAGGTGTGTCTTCCCGAGGAGAAGGAATCATTAGGAGGCCTTTGTTTTCTGATCTTAAGGCTTCCTGTGGAGTGTAAAGTTGAAGTTAATATTGTTGATATTGAAAATTAGAGTTAATACTTTATAATGAGTTCTGGATTGTATAGGAAGCCAGTGCAGTGCTATTAGTGAGGGGGTGATGTGTTCGAATTTCCTTGTTCCTAATAAGAGTCTAGCAGAGGTATTTTGAAGTAACTGTAGTGGTTTTAAAAGCCCTGATGATAGGCCTAGTAATAGGGAGTTGCAGGGGTCCAGGTTCAAGAATATTAGTGATTGTAGGACAGTGCGGAAGTCCTATGTTAGCAGTGGTTTCAGCCGATGTAATATTCTCAGCTTGGCATATCCTGTTTTGATTAATTTGCTTATGTGTTTTTTCATAGTAAAGTTCTGATCAATCTGCATTCCTAGGTCTCGTATTTGATCTGAGGGCGTAATAATAATTCCTTGGTCAAGGGATGGCAGTTTGATTATCGTATTATCTCTCCTTAACCACACAATTTCAGTTTTTTAGGGTTTAGAGTTAGTTTCAGTTGAGAGTTTATGTTGTACGTCCTTCATGTAGAGACGATGCGGTCTTTTCAAATGTTTTATCAAAAGGGGTGTAGGATTGTATGTCATCTGCATAGAGGAAACAGTTGATTCCTAGATTTGCAAGTAATGCATATACAGGCAACAAATAGCTGTTGAATAGTGTGGCCGAGTGAGCTGAACCCTGGGGGACACCTGGATCGATTGGTAAGGTCTCAAAAATTTGATTACCCAGTTTGACTTGGAATGTCCTGTCTTTTAAGAAGGAAGAGAACCATTTGTTAACATTTCCACGTATACCAATTTCTCTTAGCTGGTGATATAGCAGGGACTAGTCAACTGTATCAAATGTTGCTGTTAGATCAGTTAATACCAGGATATTTGATTCATTGTTGTCAAACCCTTGTAGTACAGGGTCAGCTAAGGAGATGAGTAGGATTGCTGTTGAGTGATATTTTTTCTGCAACCAAATTGGTTTGGGTCACCCAAGGATCCTTATTGTGATGGTGGAGAGTTCCCCTGAGGCAGAGAGACACTGGTAGTACTCCCGAAACACTGACAGCGTCTGGTTACCGGTCTGAATTTTTTGCCTAAAAAAGTTAATGTGTTTCAAGAAAGTTTTGTTTTGTTTTTTTTTTTGGACTATTTTTGATTGCATTTGTTAAACTGTGAAAAAAAACATTTGTCACTGATACACAGTTTTCTATGATGATAGGTTTTCCCCGCAGCGTCCCAGGTTGTTGTGGTGCAGTTATTTGAGGACCTGTGTTTTATGGTGAAAAAAGGATTAGCCTGTTCTTGAATGAGTTGGCGCACATCTCAAAAAATATATAGTTGCACTGGAGAAGGTAGAGAAGGCTGACCAAAATGTTGAAGGGAATGGAATGGGTTCCCTATGAGGAAAGGTTGAAGAGGTTAGGGCTTCTGCTTGGAGAAGAAACAGCTGAGGGGGGATATGATAGAGGTCTATAAAATCATTAGAGGACTAGAATGGGTAAATGTGAATCTGTTATTTACTCTTTCGGATACAAGAAGGACTAGGGGGCACTCCATGAAGTTAGCAAGTAGCACATTTAAAACAAATCAGAGAAAATTCTTTTTCACTCAACGCACAATTAAGCTCTGGAATTTGTTGCCAGAGGATGTGGTTAGTGCAGTTAAAATAGCTGGGTTTAAAAAATGTTTGGATAAGTTCTTGGAGAAGTCTATTTACTATTAACCAAGTTGACTTAGGGCATATCCAGTGCTATTACTGGCATCAGTAGCATGGGATAGACTTAGTGTTTGGGTACTTGCCAGGTACTTGTAGCCTGGATTGGCCACTGTTGGAAACAGGATGCTGGGCTTGATGGTCCCTTGGTCTGACCCAGTATGGCAACTTCTTATGTTCTTAGAAGAGGGAGCTGCTAGCTACTGTAATTCCAAACAGGAGACATTTCTCACCAGTGCTGGTTGCTTGGGGGGGGGGGGGGGTCAGCGAGGAAGGGGTTGAATGGTGGAGGAAGATGAGGGGCTTGAATGCAGGGGAGAATGAGAAGAGGGATGAATTTCATCTCCCTGAAGGCAGCAATGAAAACATGGGCTGGGGGGCAGAGTCAAGATGGCTGCTTGCTAGCAGCTCGTCTCAGAGCTCCCGCTGCTGTTTTTCCACAGAGAATTTAATTTCTTTTGCCGTACTATGCCTCCGAAGCAAAAAGGGAAAGTGAGGGTTTTTCCCTCAACACCCTCCCTTTCCACGGGACAGAAGACAATCATCGAGTGCGCTCAACTCATTTCGAAGCAGGATAAGCCAGCCCCCTGCTGAGGAGATTGGAATAGAAGCCGCCATCTCTTCTGGGGAACTTACACTGAGCCCTCCAATGCTGAGAGATCCACAAGCGATATCGTCGATACTGCTGTGGATCGCACGAGGCCACAGAGCCTGCCGGGAACCATGGAGGAAGCAGCGGCGTGTGAAGCATTGGGAGGAATTCCAGAACAAAGAGAACAAAGCAGGCCCGAGTCTGGTTCCAAATAAAGAGTCTACTCATCAGAATGGTGGTAAAACTACGTCAGCTTTATTGCCTGCTCTTTCATCACCGGAGATGTTATTACAGAGAAACCAACAGGAGTTAACTATGCCTTCTAAGCCACCAGTGGTCACTTTGGACTTGCTTTGGGAACTTTTGGCCCAGCAAAATTTGGCTATCCATGGGACTATGGTTCAGTTCACTCAAATTTCTATACGATTAGACACGGTGACTCAAGACCACAACTCTAAATTGACTGAGCGTGGAAATAAAATACAACAAATGGAAAACAACTTGTTGATATCCAGAAATTGCAAGTTACTACGGTACAAGACTGTACTGCTTTAAATAAAACAGAATTTCTGGAAAACCGTCTCAGAAGATTAAATTTAAGGCTGCTGAATTTCCCCAAGGTAATGGGAGAGTTACCTAGGGTGACTCTACGCAAATACCTGATCGAGGTATTACATATTGCTTCAGATGATATTCCTGCCTTTAATAAGGTGTATTTTTTTACCTTTTTACCCGATCGAGGGGAGATGGAAACCACAACCAGCTTGACTTGGGGAAATCTGACGGACTTTCTAGAATTGTCGACAACAGAAATTGTGGAAAGAGCCACCTTGTTAATTTCCTTTATTTATGAAAATGATATGGGAATAAGTATGAGACAATATTTCCAGAACATGGGATCCCAATTTCTGGGCCAATTCGTACAGATCTTTCTGGATCTGGTGAAAGCCACGCAGGAGAGAAAGAGGGGTTTTTTTAAGCCTTAAGGCAAGAGACCACGCAGTTGGGTGCCAATTACCAGCTGTGGTACCCATGTAGGTGTGTGGTAAAAGGGGCATGGCTAAATTCCCAAAATAGGTTGATGAGAGTATCATCACCTATAGTTAGTCCAATATCTCAGCAAAATTAAAATGGGATTGAGTAAAGCAAGCTATTGGCATTTTCCTTTGTATCTTTCTTGGATTATAAAATTGGCTTCCTTTGTATTTAAGTCCACCCCCCTTTAATGTATACTAGTGGACTGCTAAAAACAATGGTTTCTTTAAGTTGTTAAAAGATCAGTTTGATCAATCACATATAATTTTTTTCTGTAATATTTCTGTGCAAAGATGTTAAATGCTTTGTAATTATTTTTAATATTTAATAAAGAGAAAACTAAAAACAAAGAAAAAGAAAACATGGGCTATCTGGCAGAGGGAGACACACATACACAGAAGTGCATGAGAGCTGGAAGAGATGATGGGGAGGGGGTAATGAGAGAGCGACAGGGAGAGTATTAGGAGGAAGGAGAGCATAGAAAGGGATTTATTTGTATTCATTTGATATTCTACCTGTTCCTTTACTAAGCCACAACGGGTATTCCCTGTACGTACCAGGATCAGTCCAGACCGTGGGTTATGTCCCCCTTCCAGCAGATGGAGTCAGAGCAAAAACTGAGAGGGCAGTCCCTCATGACTGGTGTTCCCTCTGTAAACCTTCAGTATTTCTCTGACTCCTGCAGATTCGGGTTGCACGTTCAGTTCTCTCCCATTTCTTTCTGTGAGAATAGTCTTTGTTTTATTTCTCCTGTTTTCTTATTAACATTTTTTACTTGGATGGATCTTATTTAAAAAAAAAAAAAGAAAGAAAGGCAAAGGCTTTTCTTTGTAGCTTTGCTCTACTTTCTATGGGCTGTCCTGCTGCAGGCTTGCAGGCAGAGCTTTCATTCAGTGACAGAACTGTCATCTTTTATTTATTTTTATTTAAATCTTTTCTATACCCTCATTAAGGTGGATACAGTCACAACGGTTTACAGTAAGGCACAAAAAGTAATTTTATTAAAATCTAACAGTTTACACAGGTGCCATTAGGTTCGGTAACATAGTTTTTAATCAATGCTAGTTGTTAAACGAGTGTGATGACTATTGTGTCCAGGTCAATTATATAGCAGTTTTGAGTCTGGGACTCATTCTCTAGATTTAACTTATCCTTTGGTGATGAATTCAATTAAAAAAACGTACGCCCTTAGTTTGTATGGGTGTTTTGTAGCTTGCACTTCCCTGGTTTGAACCTTGCAATTCCCTGGAATCTATTCTCCCTTCTCTTTTTGAAAGGCTTGTTTAAATAGCCAAGTTTTTAGATTTTTTCTGAATGATTTGTTTTCTCGTTGTAGTCTTAATTCCAAGGGCATGGAGTTCCATAGTATGGGTCCCGCTAAGGATAATGCCCTTTCTCTTACCTGGGTTAGTCTTGCTGTTTTGACTGATGGAATCATTAGAAGTGCTTTGTTGGCTGATCTTAGATTTCTGTTGGGGATGTGTACACGAAGGGCTGTGTTAAGCCAGTATGCATTTTCGTTGAGTATTAATTTGTGTATGGTGCATAGTGTTTTGTACTGTATTCTTTGTTCAATGGGAAGCCAGTGCAATTCAGCCAGTGTTTCCGTAATGTGGTCTCTTTTTTCCTTTTTCCAGTTAATACTCTTGCAGCTGTGTTCTGCAATATTTGTAGTGGTCTTATGGAGGTGTATGGTAAACCTAGTAGAAGGGTATTGCAATAGTCAGTGCTTGCAAATATTAGCGGTTGCAAGTACTGACCAAAAGTTGGCGGATGTTAGGAGTGGTTTAAGTTTTCTGAGGACCATGAGTTTGGCGTATCCTTCCTTTACTTTTATGGATATATTTATTTATTTATTTATTTAAACATTTTTATATACCGGCATTATTTGTGGACATCATGTCAGTTTACAGTAAATAGGTTAAGATTGGAAAATTACATTTTAACAGGGAAGTCAAAACTGGGAGAGGGGGTAACGAAAGGCAGCTGAGAACAGACAGGATAACAAAACGAAGTTCCTCGAAGTGAGGAGAGGGAGTATAAAACATAGCTCCTCAATATGAGGAAAAAGAGTAGACGTAGTGTGGTCTTCTTTGGCACGGGTTGGTGGCCCTTTTTTTTTTTTTTTTTATTCTGGGTAAGCTTGGTTGAACAACCATGTTTTCAACCAAGTTTTCAACAATATATGTTGTTTTAAGCTTAGTTCTGTGTCTATTACTCCTAGATTTCATACTTTCTCTGCAAGTATTATTTGTTTGTTGTTATTGAGTGTGATAGGGTTGTGTGAGATCTCCATGTTTTTTTTTCCTTTCTAGATGAAGGAATTCTGTCTTCTCTATATTAATTACTAGTTCCATTTGATTTAATAGTTGTTTGATAATGTCTAGATACATGTTCGCTATGTTTAATGTTTTCTCCATTGTATCGTCAATGGGTAATATAAATTGAATATCGTCCACGTATATGTAGTGAGTGATTCCCAGGCCGGCTAGTAAGTGGCATAATGGGAGCAGGTATATGTTGAAAAGTGTCGCAGAGAGGGCGGATCCCTGTGGTACTCCTGTTTGAAGGTCAATTTTTTCTGAAATAGAATCTTTGATTTGAACTTGAAAATATCTGTTGCTTAGGTATGATCTAAACCAGCTGATTTGTATTTATTGCTGTATCGTTTTGGGTGAAAGTTTAACTGTCCTTTTACAGGGCTGTCATTTGCTGCCTTTAGGGGTGAAGTTGGTGGTCCAACCTCTCCCCCTCGATATCGACCCACTGCCCGGAGATGTCGTTTCCTCAGGGCAGCCCCTAAGCTTCAGAGATGCGACATCCCTCTGGCTTGGGGAAAACAAAAAAAAACAGACCAGGACGTTAAAGTTAGGCAGGCAGCGCAGGACTTTGATTTCTTTCCTGCTAGCGAAGGTTTGCGGAGGTCTGGGTTCCAAGCCCTTCATTACTTGCCTCCATGCCGCGGCTGACGTGATGCAGCGCCTACGGGGAGCCCGGATCGCGGCTCTCCGGGGACGGCCCATGTGCTCGGTGCCTCCTCGGCGGGTAGGGCACCTTGAGCCCTAGAGGGCGGTCTGGTTCGCACGCAAATGCATGCCAGGCTCTGAGGAGGTCGGCTCCGTTCCCGTCCAACGCGGGAACAATGGCCATCTTGGATCCACTACTTGCCTGTTCCAGCGCTGCTCCGGGCCGATCTAGACCAGGATGGCCATCTTTCTCCTCAGTCTCTCTTTCCGGCCGCACTTAACCAGACGCTAGAGCCGACCCTGCAGAGTAACCCTACCGCCCCCCCACTGCCGCACCCATCCCTTCCCCGGATACCTTTTTCCATTCAGCATAATTTATTCAGCTGATGCCATGGGCTTATTTGGCCAAAGGCTAAGCCTAGCATCATGGATGCGGTTTTGGCCTCCCCCCTTCCTCCTAATGTGCGTCAGTGTGGGGAACTTCCTGGAAGTTGCATGGGAGCCCTGGTGAATCGCGTACAGTCACTGGCCTCTAGTACACAGTTACCAGTATTTCATGCGCCCTGCTGTCCCAGTGGCCCCTTCTGGGATCCTCTTAAGGGTTCAGCCGGTTGCCTCAATAGTCACAACTGCGTCCTGACCCTCCCACCCCCGATTGCCCGACCCTGCATGCGCCGACCCTGATCCAGATGACCCGACATCCCTCGGCCGCAAGTCGAAGCGGGTATGCTCCTCAGGTTCTACGCCTTTTCCAGAGCAATGAGATGGTTCCGCTTATCTCACATGTCCTGGCTGGATTAGATATTGAGGCCCCCCAGGAGGCTCCTGCCGCCAGCACTGCACCGAAGAGAGGGGATCCCGTCCTACCAGGGCTCAAGCCACCTTCGAAGACTTCCCTTTTCATTCTATGCTCCTCCAATTGCTGTCCAGAGGGTGGGAGTCTCTGGAGGCTTCGCTGCGGGTTGGCAGAGTGATGGACAAACTGTACCCACTCCCGAGGAGTCCCTGGAACTACTTAAGGTACCGAAGGTGGGTGCGTCGGTATCAGCAGTCACGGCTAGGACACCTATTCCTGTGACTGGAGGAGCAGCCTTCAGGGATTTGCAGGATCGCAAACTTGAGGTGTATTTGAAGAGAGTGTTTGAGGCGTCCGCCTTGGGAGTTCGGGCTGCTGTTTGTAGCTCCCGGATGCAGCGTGCATGACTCGGTGGGGTCCAACAACTACTCGGGACTCAGGACCTGCCTCAGGGGAGGCTGAAACAAGCGGAAAGGCTAGAATAAAGCTATATCATAGCACTATGGCGCGGACACGCGTGTATGATCTTCTCCGGGTGCTGGCCAGGTCTATGGTTTCCGTAGTCTCAGCTCAGCGCCTCCTCTTTCTCAGGACTGGTCTCGCGAGATCTTCTACTAGTCTCAACTTGGCTCCCTTCCCTTCAAGGGTAAGTTGTTGTTTGGAGAGGAAGATGGAGCAACTTACTAAGTCGCTCGGCGAGCTTAGGGTTACCGGTAGATCTCGCTCTCCTCTGAGATCCAGAACATACAGCTCCGCACGGAACCGTTTCAGAGGACAACGGCGCTTCCGCCAGGTGCAGTCCAGTGACCCACAGGTCGCCCTCGTCTAGCTCGCAGTCATGGTCTCATTCCTTTTGGGGATCAAGATCAGCCCGAGACCACCCCTCGCCCAAGGGACTGTCACTACATCTTCACAATGAAACATTGCCGGCCCACTCTTCGATTCCCCAGATAGGAGGACGCTTGTCGCTCTTCTATGAGGAGTGGATCACATTCACCTCAGACCAGGGCGTCCTGGATATTCTACAGAGACAGGTTTGTCTTTTCTCTGTGCGGACTAAGGAAACAGGGTGCAGTACGTCAAACGCTATACCGCCTCCTGGATCTGGGAGCAATTCTTCCGGTGCCACTCCAGACCAAGGACTCTGCCATTATTTGGCTACGTAGCCCCCAAGCAAGAAGGCTCTTCCGGCTGATCCTGGATCTCAAGATGGTCAACAGGATGCTCAGATACCACACTTCAGGATGGAAACTCTGCACTCAGGGATTGCTGCGGTGCACCGAGGAGATTTCCTGGCATCCTTGGACTTGACGAGGCTTTTTTATCTTCATATCCCCATCCTGAAGGAGCATCAGCGCTTCCTTTGCTTCAAGATTTTTGGGCAGCACTTCCAGTTCCAGGCCCTGCCATTCGGCCTGGCAACCACTCCTCTCACCTTTACCAAGGTGATGGTAGTGGTGGCGGCGTCCCTGAGGAAGGAAGGGATCCTGGTCCCTCGACTTTCTGGGAGCTCATTTCGACATCAAAGAAGGTACAGGCTCTCTTCTTGTGGAGTGGGCCCAATTGCTCCTTGCTCAGGTTCAGCGTTTTCGGGACTTCTGACTTCCCACAGCCTAGGACTATCTCCAGTTGCTAGGTCCATGGCCTCCACGACAGATGTTGTGCCTTGGGCCTTTGCCCACATGCGTCCCTTACAAAGAGCATTATTCTCCCGTTGGAAGCCGGTATCTCAGGAATTTCAGGCTCCTCTGCCGATACCGCCCCTACCCAAGGACGGCCTGACCTGGTGGCTCGACCTGGATCATTTGCTTCGAGGAGTAGAGCTCTAGGTTCCACAATGGGTACTCCGTTACAGACGCCAGCCTTACTGGCTGGGGCAGTGTGCGGTCAGCATTCGCAGGGTCAGTGGACACCGAACAGGCAATTGGCCAATCCACTGTCTAGAAACAAGAGCGGTCCATCTTGCGCCTGCAGCGTTTTCTGCCCCTAGTACAAGGCCGAGCAGTCCGGATCCTCTCCGACAACGCCACGACTGTGGCGTTACATCAGTCAAGGAGGAACAAGAAGTCTCCATGTGACTCGGGGAGGAGACTAACAAGGTTGATTGCCGTGGGCAGAAACTCCACCTGTCTCATCTGGCAGCGTCTCACATTGCAGGGGTAGACTATGATCAGGCGGATTTTTTTTAAATCGCCAATGCTTAGATCCCGGAGAATGGGACCTGTCCCAGGAGGCAGTGGCACTACTCGTCACATGATGGGGGACTCCCCATCTGGATCTGATGGGAACACAAAGGCTACTTGCTTTTTAAGCCACAGAAGGGAGCATGGAGCAGCAGGCATCTATGCCATAGCCCTCCCGTGTCCGAGATACATCCTACTTTCCGTGTTCCCACCTTGGCCCCTGGTGGGAAGAGTGCTCCGAAGAATAGAGGGTCACTAGGGGCCTATGATCCTCATGGCTCCAGAGTGGCTTTGTCAGCCGTGGTTTGCAGACTTAGTCAACCTAGCGGTGGACAGCCCGCTGCGCCTGGGGCATCTGTTGAACCTCCTACAGCAGGGACCAGTATTTTTCGACCAGGTAGATCACTTCTGTCTAGCAGCCTGGCTTTTGGAATGGTGCCGGCTGAGGAGATGAGGGTATCCAGCGGCGGTTATCTCCACTCTTCTCAAGGCTAGGAAGCCTTCCCATGTCCTATGTCCGAGCTTGGAAAGTGTTTGAGGCTTGCTGCCAGTCCTCGTGTCTCTCTCCACGGCGTGTAACCATAGCCCAGATCTACAGTGAGGGCTGGAGACGGGTTTAGCCTTACATTTTCTCAGAGTTCCGGTGGCAGACTAGTTGCTCTAGTTCCTCATTGGGATGGCCCTCCTCTTGCACACACCCGGGCGTGGTCCGATTCTTGAAGGGAGTAAAGCATGTGAAACACCGATTTCGCAATTTATGCCCCTCTGGGAGTTTTTGAATTTGATCCTTCGTATTCTTGGCGGGCCACCCTTTGAACCGCTGTAGAGCGCTACCCTCAAGGACCTGACTCTTAAGACAGTTTCCTTGGTTGCCATCTGTTCCACTCGCAGAATCTCGGAGCTGCAGGCCTTGTCCTGTAGAGAGCCTTTTCTACGCTCTACTGATCCCGGAGTATCCTCTGGTATCGTACCATCTTTCCTTCCAAAGGTGGTCTCGTCTTTTCATCTGAATCAGTTGGTGGAACTTCCATCATTCCAGGCTGAGGATTCCAAGGAGCTCCAGGGCCTAGATGTCAAGCAAGTCCTCTTTCTATATCTGGAGGTTACTAACGACTTCCACTTATCAGATAATCTTTTTGTCTTCTGGAGTGGTCCCAAGAAGGGGCACTAGGCTTCAAAGACCACCATTGCCCGATGGATGAAGGAAGCAATCTCTACCGCGTACAATGTCATGGGGTGTTAGCCCCCAGGAGGTATTCTAAAGCTTAATTCTCTCAGAACTCAAGCAGCTTCCTGGGCAGAAAGCCAAGCGGTCTCTCCACAGGAATTTTGCCGAGCGGCCACTTGGAAGTCTTTGCACACTTTTGTGCATCACTATTGCTTGAATTTGCAGTCAAAGACCTTGGGTTCTTTTGGGGCTCGGGTCATTCGAGCTGGGATATCAGTGGCCCACCCTATTTAAGGGAAGCTTTGGTACATCCCACAGTCTGGACTGATCCTGGTACGTACAGGGAAAAGAAAATGATTTCCTTACCTGCTAATTTTCGTTCCTGTACTACCATGGATCAGTCCCAGACGCCCACCCTAAGGATTTTGGGGTTTTTTTCTTTGGGATAATCCTTCAGCTCCGACTGTGTAATCCTTTCAGGGACCTGTTTGGGGACTGACAGAGTTCACATTGCAAGTTTGCCTATTCAGATTTACAGTTTGATGTTCAATTTAGTTGATATTCATTTTTGTATTGATCCATCCAAGGGTTTTTCTTTGTTGCTTGGATATTCTTAAAACTGAAGGTTTACAGAGGGCGCACCAGTCATGAGGGACCACCCTCTCAGTTTTTGCTCTGACTCCATCTGCTGGAAGGGGGACATAACCCACGGTCTGGACTGATCCATGGTACTACAAGAATGAAAATTAGCAGGTAAGGAGATAATTTTCTTTTACATGCACACATTACAAAATACACAGCACAGAAATATGCACCACCTGTATGGGAGTAAAAATGAATCAGAGAGGGGATAATGGGGAAAGCATGAGACGAGGAAGTCAGCCTGGATATGATGAGAGAACTTGAGAGGGTGAGGGAAATTAGTTTCAACAATTTTTATTTTTCAGAAATAAGAAACGTCCTGCGGGGCTTGGTTCTGAGCCACCGCAGGGAGTAACTGCAGAGTATAACACTGCAGTAGAACAGTACAAACATTTTGCAATACATCTGTACCCCCAACCCGAATTCCCCCTTCCCTTTATTTCACCCCTACCATATGTAAACTGATAACTGTTCGCTGTGTGGAATGTTTCCATCATTTTGCAACCCCGGTCAGTCATTCAGAATTAGACTTCTGGAACGATGAAGTAATGTTTGCAGGTAATAGGTCCAAATTGATAAGAACCTCCATCGATGTTGAGGAGAAATCTGAGAGGCCATATTGTCCATCTGCATCATGCGGTGCATAGAATTCTGCCACATCCAAAAGGAAGGGGGGTTAACATCTCTCCGTTGAAGAAGAATTAGCAGTTTCCCAACCATAGTGACCTTCTTTATAAGGAAGGTGAGGGAAATGAAATGGTTGAGAGGAGGTGAGGGGATGATGGGGAATGGTGAAAGGGTCTGAGAGGGTTGTCTGTGAGGAGAGAAGGAAACCAGATAGCAACAGGCTGATGATGTGAGGGGAGAGGTGTTGGGACAGAAGGATGAGAAAGTGTGAACAAAGGGAGTGTGGAGGAGGAGGGGGTGAGTGGTCAGATTTAGGTAATATAGATACATACCCAGGGTGCCGAATTCTGAAGGCACCCAAAAACTAGGACTCCCCCTTTTGTTCTCTGACTTCCAATGGCGAGAACCCCCTCCCTTGGTCCTCTGCCTATAGATGCCATAATGTTAAAATCCAGCCTGGGGGTGAGATCCAGGTATGAGTGGATGGAGATATTCAGAGGCAGAGAAGGCAGAAATGGAGGAAAATGAGGTAAATAGTAACATAGGAAAACAGTAACATAGTAGATAACAGCAAAAAAAAAAAACCCCCGACCAATTGATCCATATGATCTGTCTTGAGACCAACTTTGGGAATAGGCAGAATATCAAATATTCATAAATATATACATCTAGTCCACCTACTTATTCCTGTTCATGTTGTTTTAAATGTTTCCCAGCGAACATGACTGCTTATAAGATCTCTCCTTATCCAAGAGAGTTTGTGTGATATCCCTCCTCTATACCACAAATGCATAGGAGTTGGCTGTTTATTTTACATATGTGTATATAATGTGTGTATGTATATAATCTATATACATATCCAACAAACCCCCTTCATTGACCCCACCAAACACTCACCTCAATAAAAAAACCTAGGCATCGTCCTTGATAGCCAACTGAACTTCAAAAAAACACATTAACTACATGCTAAGAGACTGATTCCACAAACTCCAGATCCTAAGGAAACTCAAACCACTTCTATACCCACAAGACTTTCAAACAATCCTACAGGCCCTTCTGTTTTCTAAATTCGACTACTGTAACACCCTACTACTAGGTCTCCCTGCATCCACCCTTAGACCTATCCAACTACTACAAAACGCTGCGGCCAGAGCTCTCAAAAATAGCAGAAGATCGGATCACATCACACCCATCCTCAAAGAATTACACTGGCTGCCCATTCAACAGAGAATCCAATACAAGGCTTTAACAGTCATACATAAAATTCTCCACAACGACAAATCCAACTGGCTCACTACTCCCCTTCACCTCCACATTCCCCAAAGAAACCTTCGCTCCTCAAACACCGGACTCCTACTCCCTTGCTGATAACCTATCACTTGCCGGCCCCACCCTGTGGAATAAACTCCCAGTAGAACTAAGAACTGATCTGTCAACCCAATCTTTCAAGAAAAATCTTAAAACCTGGCTCTTTCACAAAGCCTTTGCAGCAATAAGGTGACCGAATCCTAAACCCGACCCTATCCCCTGTACCTATGGAAAAATCTTACCGCTACCACTTCAGTTAACATCTACCTCCATATTCTACCCCCCTGAATCCCTGTCTAATTGCTCATCAATAATAGTTGTTTACCTGTAATATCTACACCTTTGATTATCTGTTCAACTGCTTATCTGTTATAGATGTTCTTTTTTTTGTAACAGACAATAGGAATCGCTGAGCTTACCTGCTCTACCCAGTCCCCTGTATACCGACTTGATATGTAATATCTATACCTTTGATTATTGTTTAACCGTTTATCAGTTATAGACGTTCTCTTGTAATATATAATATATATACACCTTTGATTATTTGTTTAACAGTCTTCATGTTATATGTTCCATTGTAATAAACAAAAGGAAACGCTTGGTTTCCTGCACCACTCAGTTCTCTGTAAACCCATGTGATATGTAAAATCGAACATCGGTATCTAAAAACAAACAAATAAATATTGTTTGAGATTAACTTGCTCAGAGTTTTTAGGAAGCTGGGCAACTCGTACATTTAAACAAATCAATCAATGTTGAGCAGAGGAGTGTACCAGATCCCTTATCCAGTTCCCAGCCAGCACCCCTCTCATATCTAACCAAAAGAATTGGTAAGAATGGAAGTGCCCTACCATCCTGCTGCTAAGTGCCAGCGGCCTTGTCATTGATTCTACAATATCTAAATCCAGTTGATTACTGCTGGTTTTGGGCAACCTGCCAGACTGGGCCCTTTTAAAAGTTATCACAAGCTAGGGGACTCTGACTGCAAATGACCTCACAAACCCATTTCTCCAGCTTTGGGTAGGTTGCAGGTGTGCAATTAAGGTGGTGCACATCCTGTGCTTCATGCTGCTGGGAGATGGCACCACACATTCACTTTTTGTAATGTGACCGTGTAGCTCTCCTCTCTATGGCTTTCCTGGCCCAAGTGCTCGAATGATGTCACTAACACTTATTACTTAGAAAAGATCTATGTCAGAAGCTGAGGGAAGTGAGGAAGGCAGAACGAAAGAGGAAAAAAATAAAATTGACAAGAGAGCCTGGAAGAGGAGTAAGGAGAAGACAGACACGAGAAAAGCAGGAACAAGGGACAGGAACCCATGTGATTAGAAAAACACTCTACCTGGACAGCAAAGTTAGAGAAAACCATTTTATGTTCAGGTTACTAACTGGCGTACAGCATACAGCAATCTAGTAGCTTTGTCTCTTGAAATAAACTGCAGCCTGTGATAGCTTTTATTGTATAAAGGTAAGTATTATCCAAAATGGCCAGACAATTTGGAATCTATGGCCAAGTGAAAAAGTGCATCTTCACCCTGCAAACACACTACACCACAAGCTTTCTCTCACTCACCTACAAATATGCACTCCCTCTCTCCCCTACCCATGCCTGACCTTAGCGCTCTTCCCTTTTCCTTCCCTCACCAGCCTCAGTGCTTCTCTCTTCTCCTTGCAACCCCAGCAATATCTCCTACTCTTCTCCCTTCCCAATCTCAAAGCTCTCCTGCTAGACCAGACTCCTCCAGCCTCTAAATGGCCTATCCAACCCTAGCATTCTCCTCTTCTCAACCCAACCCCAGCCCGTTCTCTCTCCACCTCTCCAGCCCAGCCTGAACATGTTCACCTACTCAGTCTGACCCAATCCGACATTCTTCCCTGTTTCACCTTTCCCACCTTTGAGGTTTCCTCCACTTTGTGTGGGCTCCTGCTCTTCTCTACTCTGCCTCCATCTTGTGGCCATGGGGCCACGCAACTGCATCTTCTTCTGGCCCACTGTGCTGCTGTGACACCTTTGGAGGGACATTGCCCCCCCCAAAGTAGGCTCATGTATGTAACTGAATGGAATCTGTCCTGCTGCTGGCCAGCACCTATGCCAGCACCATGAGCACATCTGCCATAGAGATCTGTCCAGTGCAGAAAAGATTTCTAGATACTCCTTTGTGCCAGGCAGCGGTAAGACTGCCAACTTTTTAAAATAAAAAAATCCACCTGCCCTGTCCCCTATCCCTCCCGTACACCTGATTCCTAGAACTTTTGCCAGCCATAACTGTAGACATAATTACATAGTAGGTGACAGCAGAAAGAACAACTGACCCAGCCATCCTTCCCTCATGTCTGTTTTACACCCCTTTTCTTTCCCTCCCTCACTGCTTTCTCCTCCACTTTTTCCTCTGTGCTCTTTCCCTCCCTTGTCTTCATCTCTCCTCCTCCCTCCTCTCCTCCTTCTTCTGTCCCTCATCTTTTGCCTTCACCTCTTGCTCTCTCCTCCACCCCCTCCTGCCATCTAAATGTTCCCAGAATGACAGCAGATTGAGCTCATTCTAGCACCGATGCTATCAGCAGCGCCACTCACAGGGGATTCAGCACAAGCACAGTGCAGCCTGTACCTAAGGCCCACTTCTTTCCTACTCCCTCACACTTCTGCTTGATACAGGAAGTGTGCAGATAGGAGGAAGGCGACCCATCACTAGGTCAGGCAGTGCTGGGCATGTGCTGATTCCTTGCAGCTTCTGCTGCTGATGCTTCATTCTATTTGTATTGTGACAAGTACGTGAGATGGGAGAAGGCTGCAAAAAAGGGGCCAGTGCTGCATTGGCTACCCCAAATCACTTCATCCCCCATCTAGCAGGAGTTTATCACTTTGCACAGTAGAGTCAAACCTCACAGAATACAAAATCAAAACCAATAGGAAAAAAAACATTCAAGATATCATAAAATGTATTTTACCCACTTAACATAGTAATGAAGGCAGAAAAAGAACATATGGTCCATCCATTCATTTTTTACCATATCATTAAATATTATAAATAAGGCCATCATACTGCCCATCACTAGCTAAAGAAGTTATAGCAACCAGCTGTGAACTTCAAGCCTATTTTCATTAGCAGTTCTATAATCATTGGTCCAGTACTCAAAACATCACAAATTTGCACAAAATATCTTCATTTTTTTTCTTTTCAATTGCACATACAAAACAAACATTTTCTAGCATATCAAGGGCAAAGCTTTGCTTCCAGTTGATAAACACAGTATTTAAAAAAGGTTCACATTCAATCAATAGTACAAAACAAAGTCCACAAGTTCTCGAGGGATATGCTCTAGAATTTCTTCGTATTCCACCAGATGCCTTTAAGATCTCTCTATGTATCTCCCCTCAGAAGAGGGTAAAAGTGGAAGCGACATTACAAAGGCTGTTTGTTGCACCTAAAAGTGGAGATTCCTGTTCCCAAATGGCAGCGAAATACAAATAGCTATTCCATTTATTTCATCGTGCCCAAGAAAGAAGGGTAATTTTGGCCCACACTGGATCTCAAGGGTGTCAACCTACATTTACAAGTCACACATTTCATGATGGAAAAGGTGTGCTCTATCATAACGGCAGTACAAGCAGGGGAGTACTTCACGTCTCTGAATCTGACGGAGGTATATTTGCATATTCCCACCCGTCAGGAACATTAGCGGTTCCTCTGGTTTGCTGTTCTAGATTGTCATTACCGGTTTCAGGCTTTGCCTGTTGGGCTAGCCACGGTGCCCAGGACCTTTTCCCAAGGTCATGGTGCTGGTAACAGTGGCCTTCTGCAAAGAACCCCTATCTGTACGACTGGTTGATTCAGGCCAAGAACAAGGAAGAGTGTCTTTGTGCTTCCTGGAGGGTGGTGTTCTTGCTACAGGAACTAGGCTGTGTGGTGAACCTGGCCAAAAGTAATTTGCATCCATCTCAGACCCTAGAATATCTTGGGGTTTGATAGCTAATGTTTCTCCTGATTACTGTAAACCATTCTGATGGCAAAACCGAATGATGGTATACAAAACACGATAAATAAAATAAATAAATACAAGGCAGGGCATAGTATTTCTGCCAGAGTCTCAGATCCGCATGTTGGTGGTGTGAGTTTGATCCTTGAGGAACGCTGTTCATCTGACTATGTGGTCTTAGCTGCCACATTAGAAGTTGTTCCCTGGGCGAGGGCACTTATGCATCCTCTTCAGTGCATATTGCTTTCCTGATGGAGTCTGCAATGGCAGAACTATGCAGTGAGGCTGCTCCTCCCATTAGAGGTGAGGTCCCAGTTGGACTGGTGGTTACAGACTGATCATCTCAGGAAGGGCATTTCCCTGGAGCTGCTGGATTGGTTGGTATTCACAACAGATGAGAGTCACCGGAACTGGGGGGATTAACTATCAGATGATGGTGGTAAAAGGGTGCTTGAATGCAGTAGAGTGGCAGTGGAACATCAACAGACTGGAGGCACGTGAAGTTCGGTTAGCTGCCTGCGGTTCACTGAGTAGCTAGAGGCTTGGACAGTTCGGATAATGTATGACAGTGTGACAACAGTGGCTTAAGTCAATCAAGGTGGAACCAAAAATCAACAGGTGTCGGAGGAGATAGATGGGCAGAGCACCATCTTCTAGGCATATCCACTTCTCATATTCCCGGAAAGGACAATATCAGAGCTGATTTTTCTCAGCAGGATAAACTTGGACCCAGGAGAATGGGAGCTAGTGGGCAAGGGTTTCAACTCCTGGTGAACCGCTGGGGCCTACCAGATCTAGACTTGTTGGCGACATTCAACAACACGAAAGTCCCATGCTTCTTCAGTCACAGGCAGGACCCAAAATCAATGGGCATAGATGCTCTTATTCAGATTAGCCACAAGGTGCCCTGCTGTATGCGTTTCCACCCTGGCCTTTGATAGGCAGGCTGGTCCAGAAGATTGCAAGTCGAACCAATACCGTCCTTTTTAATGGCTTCGGATTGGGCTTGAAGGCGTGGTATGCCGATCTCCAGAGACTTCTGGTGGACAGTCCTCTCAGACTATTGTCTGACAGATCTGTTACATCAAGGGCTCATTCTACATAAGGATCTGGGTTGATTCTCTCTTATGGTTTGGCCATGGAAAGGGCTCTGTTTATGTGGGGTTGTTCACCTGCTGTAATTTCCACTCTACTTTGGGCCTGGAACTTCTCTAGTTCTCTAGCCTATGTTAGAGTTTGGAGGGTCTTTTGAGGCCTGGTGTTCTGAGTGAGGTACTAAACCACCCAAAGTGGATATTCTTTTGATTTTGGAAATTTTACAGGATGGCTTACTTAAGGGTTTGGCCCTTAACACCTTGAAGGTTCAAGCTGCAATCCTGGCTTGTTAGAGAGATAGTCAATGCAGAGCCTTTGTCTTACCATGTAGATGTGTCCCTGTTTCTTGCAGGGAGTTAAGCATCTTCACCCCCCATTGCGGCTTCTCATGCCTCCTTGGGACCTTAACTTGATCCTCAAGTTTTTGACGGATCCAACCTTTCGACTGCTACATACTCTTTACTTGAGGCTGCTTATTTTTAAGACAGTTTTTCTGGTAGCAATCTATTTGGTGTGTCAGGTCTCTGAGCTGCAGGCTCTTTCTTGCCATGAGCCTTTTCTCTGTGACTCCAGGTGTCCTCCTTTTTGCCAAAAGTAGTTTCAGAGTTTCATTTGAATCAACCCATGTCCCTGCCCGCCTTGGATAGAGACAGAGGATGTCAAGTGTCATTTACTGCTGCTCTTAGAGATGACTAAAGCTTGTTCGGTAGTCTGCCTGTTTGTGCTCTATGGTGGAAGTAAACAAGGAGCTCTGGTGATGCAGGCAATGATAGCCCGTTGGATCAAGGAAGTCATTACTACAGCCTATGTGGCTGCTGAGGTTGCCTTACCAAAACAGATTAGATCGCATTCCACGAGGGTTCAGGCAATATCATGGGCAGAACTTTGTTGTCGCCTGCTAAAATTTGCCAAGTGGTGAATGTCCTCTTCGCACAACTTCTCCAAGCATTACCACTTGGATGTTAGAGCTGGGGAGGATGCCGCATTTGCATGGGCGATATTGTTAGGACATGCTGGCAGCCTCCCAACCTTTTCGAGATTAGCTTTGGTACATCCCACTCATTGGGAGTGACCTGCCTAAGTGCTGAGGAAGGAAAAATTACTACGTGCCTGATAATTTCCTTTTCTTTAGTAAGGGTAGATCAATCCCAGACCCACCCTTGGCTGCTGATGTTTAAAATTGTGGTTGCTATACCAAAAACAGGAACTCCATATATCCAAAACAATGGTCACCAAAAAATTATCCGGTAACATACATTTTTACTAAATTATTTGCTAAATGATTATATAATATTATCTATGCACGTGATTCTAATAAATGCCAGTATTAGCTTATCTATAATGGAAGCACAAAATACAAAATTCAACATCTAAATTTAAATAGGGGGAGGAGATTTCAGAAGCCAATCCGCAGGCAACCGTCTTATGAATTCGACAAATTGGGAAAAATCATTGGGCATAAAAAAACCCGAATCAATTGGCAGCAAACCTCTGTTTTTAATCAATTTTATACTTGCATTAATCCATAGCTTATTTAAATAATCTTGTTTTAAAAAATTATTTATTAAAAGTTCATTTGGAAATATATTTCCTGACATTCAAACCAATGCATTGACTTCAATCAAATTTACAGTTCACTCTGGCTATTGTTCCTTATATAGCCCAAGCACATGAGTTCATCTTCCTCACTTCATCACATCAAAATATCTTCTTGTAATTCAAATAATGCACTTAGTTTAGATCAGCATCGCGGTCCTGTCAGACTGTTACAACACTCAGCATTTCACCCTCACGGACTGCCTCAGGGAAAGTGCTCTCTGCTCATTTATAACTGTGGATGATAAAGCATGTGTACTAAAAGTATTTCATAAAATGCAATGAATAAACTAATCGAAAGCATACCGACTCAGAGTATTCCACTTATCATGGCACTCGTCTAACAAATAAAAAAAAAATGGCTGATAGCACTGCGAGAACATTGTTTTGATCTTTAAATGTAGCCCCAGTGTAATCACAATGTGCCACGTAGTCAAATAAGATTGGTCCGTGTTTAGTTAAGAATTTGTCATTAATCGCTATTGGAATTTAATATTGTGAAAAACAAAATCATCAATGATGTGACTAGATTATTTGTTGCTTAAAACATATGATCGAAAATCATTCTGTTTATTTATTTTAGCATTTATAAAAATTGTCCCCACTCGATGGATGTTCAAACCTTCTGTTTCTAAACTTTTTAATTTTGTAAATCCAACATTGTTCAGTTAGAGAATGCTTGCACAATCGCCTCCTTTTGGATTTTTTGGTATCAACAACAAAATCTGAGTTGTTGAAATTTATTATCTTTATATAGACAATGTTCAACAAGAGGCACTTTCATTCTTCGATGCTTTAAACAACTCCGGTGCTCAGATACCCTTGTCCTAAGATTCCTTGAGGTTTTTCTAACATAAATCATGTTGCACGGATATACCACTACATAAACATTGATGAACAATCCGAATAGTAACCTAAGGGGAAAAAACTTGATGATTAACAGGATATTTAAATTCTTGAAGAACAGTCATGACACTACAAACATGACAAGAACCACACTTATGAAGTCCCTACATTTTAGAAATAACATTACAATCAGATTCTAAATATGCTGGACTGATCTTCTTTTTCAGATTTTGACCTCTTGAAAATGCAAACTGCAATTGCTTTTCCTGAAAGAGTGGTGTAATCTTTAATATCTTCCAGTTCTTCCTGATCAATCTACAGATACAAGTGATATCATTTGTATAATGCATAACAAAGATTATCACTTCATCATCTTCTAAAGTCCTTTGCTGATCCATGAATAAATCCTCTTGAGGATAATATAGAGCTCTTTTACAGGCTTTATGCACCACTGCATTAGGATAACCTCTTTCAGATAAATCTTTTGCCATGATTTTGATTATTCTTTGTACAAAATGACAGAGGAACATAGCTTCCTAATTCTTAAAAACTGTGACAATGGTAAATGGTCATGTAGGCTCTTAGGATGGGCACTATTATAATGTATGTCAATTTGTTGACTTCTTATATACTGTGGTCTTCAACTGTCTGCAATCAATGCTTACTATGACATCCAAGAAGGAAATTTATTTTTGGATCATATTTCAATGAGAATTGAACATGTTCATCGCAAGAATTGAGCCAAGAATTAAACATATGTAAATCTTGGACACTACCTCTCCAAATAAAGAAAAACACGTCATCTATATTATCTTCTCATTAAACGGAGAGTATTTAATCCATTGTTTCTCAAACTGAAACATGAACAGATTTGCTATAGATGGTGCGAATGAAGCACCCATGGCAGTCCCACTGATCTGTACATATAATTGCTTCTGAAAAAAAAAAAAAGTCCTTCAAATCCAATGACACAAGATCTTTTATGCAAGATGACAGTACTGTGTATGGTCATACTCCTTCCCCCCCCCCCCCCCCCCCCCAAACAGATTGATACTACTTGCAATGCCTCATCCTGTGGTATCACTGTATAGAAAGAGTTTACATCAAGTGTTGCCATAATTAAACTGCTTTCTGTTGATAAATCTAGATCATTTATGATAATATTTCTCGTATATAGGTAGACATCTCAAACACAAACAGTTTTAAAAAATGATCAGTATATATGGATAGGGGTTCAAGGAGCGAATCATTTGCCGAAACAATCAGTCTCCCAGTAGTTGTGTTATCATTTTATGAATCTTTGGAAGAAAGTATATGTTAGGTATCCGTGGACATTGAACATTTTAAAAAGGTATATTTTTTTCTTTAAAAAAAAATCCCTCCTCCACAGCCCTGATGGTTGTTAACCATTTAACCCTAAATTGCATTTAGCAGGATCTAACATTTTTTGAAAAACAAGATAATTGAAATAAACTGTGGATTTAATGCAAGCATAAAATATATAACTGATTAAAGACTGAGGTTTGCTGCCAATTGATTCAGGGGGGGGGGGGGGAAGCTATGACTAATGATTTTGTCCAATTCATAAGGTGGTTGCCTGCAAATTGGCTTCTGAAGTCTTTTTCCTCCTTTTAAAATTAAATCTAGATTTTGAATTTTGTATTTTGTGCTTCTATTATAGATGAGCAATACTGGCATTTATTACAATTGCATGCATGGACAATTTTATAATCACTGTTTAGCAAATAATTTAATAAAACTTTATATTACCAGCTCATTTTTTAGTGACCATAAATTTGTGGTTAGCCTTCTTCAGGTGAGCTATGCAGAGTATAATTCCTGCGCTTCGTGAAATACTGGAAAGTGGCTTCTCTAGCCCTTAGTTTGCTAGATATGTTCTTTCTTTTGGCTGAGCTCAGTGTTCCTGTTGCTTGAGAAACATGACTGTTTGGCTGTTGATGATGATGTTCAAGTAGAATCAGTTTTGTACACAGTTTGGCTTTTCCAGAGAATACTGGTGGGCTGATGACGGAGCAGGGCTATATAGCTGTGACATCAGCTTTTGCTCAGTCTCCATCTGCTGGCAGAGGTGCATAACCCATTCGCTGGGATTGACCTGCCTTTACCAGAGAAAAGAAATTATCAGGTAAGTAGTAATTTCTCTTTTTTTTTTTTTTTTTTTTTTAAAGCAAGTAAAGCTTTCCTCATCCACATTTTCTGGAATTTGCTTGCAGTAAATTTAGACATGTCTCCAAATTAAATCTTATCCACACTCAGCTGCAGTCTACAACCCAATAGGTGCTCCATATAGTTCAACAATTTTTGGAGAAAAAGGTTGATCATCTCACAAGATCAAAAGGGGATATCCAGTCTCCCACATTTGGCACAAACATTGAACATCATCCTGCTGTGGGTGCTTATTCAACCACAACACTCCTGTGTGAAAAGTAATCCCTCATCAAAATTTTATATTGTATTTCTCTTAGACTGGTATTTCCTGAAATTTGTTTGAAAATATCCCTGATATGCCCTTATTGTTAACTGTGTGTATCTACCTCATGCCATTTTTATACAAAACCATACAATGATATCTATGATAAACACTGTGGATCCATAAAGTCAAGAGGACGTGAATGAAGAGTGGGTGGCTCGCGGGAATGACGGCTACTGCCTGGAGATAATACCCTTATTCAATAAACATACACACGGTTAATGCGACTCCAACATTGCTCTAAGCTTCAACGGCAAGAGGAAATGTGGAAAAAAGGATTTGCATTCACAAAAAAGCAGGGAGTAGCTGGCTTGTTACGGCAGTTACTACCCCAAACCAAATAAGCCTGATACTTCACTTTCAATGCATATCCAGCATAGCTCTCTGCTTCAACGGCAGGGGGAATGAAGAACAACCAACAAGGACTGAATTACATAGTCTGGGTAAACAAATAAGCATGGGTGTAGCTTGCTTATTCTGGCGGTTACTACCCCTAACTAATTAAGCTAGATAGTTCACTTCGATGCAGCTCCATCACTGCTCTCTACATTAATGGTGGGGGTGGAAGGGAAATAGAACCAAAAGGTTACTAAGAGCCAAGAGTAACAGATAAGTATGAGAAAAAAAAAAGTGCGAAACTTGCTGGGCAGACTGGCTGGGCCGTTTGGTCTTCTGCCATCATTTCTATGTTTCTATTATTTCTGTCTGACTTAAAGTGGCATAAAAATTAAACAGGGTGAGATTCTTGATTCTCTATATTGACCATTTCTATTAACTTCTTAGACAAATGCTGCTGAAGCTCTGACTGCCCTAAGGAATGGGTGTAATTTTGTGCTTGCAAGTATACATAAATGGTTAATGCTACAAAAACAACATCTTTAAGTTCCTGAAATGTTAACATTTGTCCTTCTGTTCCAATCAAAGAAGAAATGGAATTAAGCCCCTTAATCTGTTATGGGTGAAAAAAAAACTTTCTGTAACCCGGGGCAAAATCCTTATTACCCATTAATGGTAGATATGGGAGATCTCATAACTCACTTGAGACTTATTACATAGCCATTTCATGTTTTTAAAATAAGTTGGATTGGAGGTTTTGTGATGCATTGAGCTCGGGCTGATGTGTGGCTGCTGAGCTCCTGGCATCATCCCTCTATTTTGTTTAACTTTTTAGGCTCACAAATTCAAATTTTCCCCAATAAAAGACTCCAGGGTTGTTTGGAGTGTATGGAAAGATGGTGAGAAGCTGAAGCAGGGCATTATGGCCACAAAAATCAGCAACTAGGACAAGAAGAAAATGTGGCCTGAGGAATCTAAGATGGCCGATAGAAGAGAGGAAGAAGCGGTGCCACGAGAAACAGACAAGGTATTGATTAAGAAAGTAACCTTGGAGAGTGGTGCAAGCTATAAAATCCAACTTTGGGAAGCTTCATTCTCCACTGAACACTTTAAATTAGACTTTCTGATTTTGGCAAACAGATTGAATTGGTGGAACAAAAAGTCTGCTCAATGGAAGAAGATATCAATGAGATTCCTGCACTTTTAAGATTCTGCAGAAGGGATATACCAATTCACATCTGGCAGACTAAAATCACAGACCAGCACCATCTTACGTATTTTTTTCCCACCTTCTGGATATCTTTGGCCAGATCTCTGTCCAGTTTCTCTGAGTCAGATGCCTGTAGGCCACACCAATGTACATAGATGTGCCATCATCTCTTTTCAATACAGCCCACAAGGTTTCCTCCTTTCCCTAAATAGCTTGCATTTCAAACATTTGGATATTGTCCTTGACATAGAGACCTAATCCTCCCCCTTTTCTGTCATCTCTGTCCTTCCTCAATAAGTTGGAGCCTGGTATGGCTGCCAATCATGAGAGAAACTGAATCATGTCTCTGTAATAGCAGCAATATCCAAGCCTGCCTCCACCATTAGGGCCTGGAGATCAGGAATTTTATTACCCAGACTATGAGCATTTGTGCATATTGCTTTCCAGCTATTCTTTCTTGGCTTGCTGCTTTTCTTGGCTTCCTTTGTATCACTTTTGCTTAGAAGCAGACTATTGAGCTGATTCATATTGTTAATTTCTACACCCACTTCCTGAATTTGTCACAGGCAACATTCCAAGTCCATTGTCTTCCTTCTGTCACCCTCATCCTCTAGTTGAAACGCCTGATGATATAGGACCTGAAATTCTCACTTAGGATCCTTTTTTTCCTGCCACAGATAGATGGTTAGGCCATTTTTACCATATCGCCTATTCTAATTCCATACATGGCCCCAGCCCCCTACATACAGCATTTAAAACCTTCTTTACACCATGTTTTCAGCCACATATTAAAGTTGTGTATATGGTTTAGTCTTTCCTTTCCCTTCTCACGAACAGGTAATACTTCTGAAAAGGTAATGGTCTTCACTATGAGCCTAGGCTGCTGCCCTAGGACCTGGAAATCTTTGTACCACTCGAATGCTGCTTCTAGTAAGGTCATTTGTCCCCAGATGGATAACATCGATTTTATAGTCCTTACTTTTTTGTTTTGATAGTGCAAACCAGCTTATCCGTACAATTGCAAGCTGAGGATCCTGGAAGCATTTAACTATTGTGTCCCTCAAAAGGAGTCCCCAAGTTAGTACCTTTGACAGTCCCCCAGCAGAAGGAGTTTTCTGTTTTGATGTTTGGTAGTATGGTGGGGGTTTGGGTGTATGTTGGGTGATATTTTTTATTTTTTTTTAAATAGCATTTCAGTTTCCATGCCTGGCATACTGGAAGTTTCTAATGCAGAAAATGCATTTTGAATGGGTATTGGAGGGGAGTTCCAGGCCATCTTAGTATCACAGGTCTTAGCCTACAAGAGCCCACAAATAACCCATTTATTTCTTGGGTTTTGGGGTTTTTATTGCTCTGAGGGAGTGGGGGAAGACTTGCTGGATGGTGGGAGAGAAGCATTTAATAGTAGCTAATTCCTATTTGACCTCCTTAATTATAACTAGTTCTGCTTTAAGTTGAGCAAACTCCTTTTCCCTTATAGAGAGCTTCAAACAAATTGGACAAGTTCTGAGCGGCCAGATAATCTGTTTTAGGACTAAAGCTCCACATCTATTACATTATATAATAGTTATTTTGATTAATTAATTTTGTTAATTACCAAAAAATTGTTGTATAATCAAACACCTTGTGACTTCTTAATGGGATCAAGAACTTTGGTTATCCTCACACGCACACTCTCTTCCACCCCCCCCCCTGGGAAAAAGAGAGAGAGGCTCCTATAAAGAAGCAAGAACAACGCCAGCAACATGGGGGAACAGGCCACACTGACGGTGTCTATCGAAGACAACGGGGAGCTTCTGAGGCGGCAGCATTGGGTGCATGAGAGGCAGGTCGAAGGGGATACCATCCAAGTCCTGCGTAAACCATCCAAAGCATTCCCTTTCCACCCAACCCTGAAAGAAATGGGATGGCTGAATGGGAAACCCCCCCCCCAGGGATTTTTTAAAGGGACCAGAGCCCTATCTAGGGAAGTTATATCCCCTATCATTTTATTTATTTATTATTTATTTAATTTCTTTTACTATACCGATGCTCAAGACTAGGTCTTATCGTACCGGTTTACAATGTAACTGAGGGGGAAACCAATTAACATCAAGGTAGAAAGTAAAGTTACATTAAACAGGGAGCGTAAAACCTGGGCAATGGAAGACAGTACAGAGTTTAAACTAAGAAACAATGAGAGAGATAAATATATAAATCAACAAAAAACTGTAAGATACATAAACATAGGTTTATCCTAGGCAGTTATTAGCATGGTATGTCCAGAGGGAGAAGGAAAGGGTGAGGTTGGGTGGGGGGGAACGTGAGAGGGAAAAGAGGGGGGGTAGGGATTGGGGAGGGGTGGGGGAGTGAGAGTCAGTGATGGTTGAGGAGATCCTTCAGCGGTAGGCTTCTGCGAACAGCCAGGATTTCAATTTCTTTCTGAAAGTTGAATGGCATTGTTCTTGGCGTAAGTCTTGGGGAAGTGAATTCCAATGTAGTGGGCCTGCTGTTGAAAGAGCTCACTTGTGAATATCATAAGAGACGAAGGAGTCTCTCTTCTGAGAATCCCTAGAGTGGATGCTTTGGTATCAGCTACAGTTCTTAAAACCACCATCCCGGTAGAAGGGGGAGACCAGCCCTAAAGGACCATCAGGATCGAAAGATTGAATCAATCCTACAGTAGGGATTTTTCCACAAAGGCAATGGCTGTTGCAGTAGATTCGGGCTGCAGTTGCCCGAATCTACTGCAACATCTCGTATGGAATCTGAGGTAGCCTTTTTGGCAGATGCCCTTTCTGATCTCTTTAGGATGTCCGCTCGAGCAACAGCTTCATACATGGCAGCAAAGAGGCTATTATGGCTTTGAAACTGGGCAGCTGACGAGACATCTAAATCTCATTTAGGGAAACTGCCTTTTTGGGCCGGGGGGGGGGGGAGGCTGATATTTGGAGAGGAACTGGAGAAACTTGTGAAGAGTCTGGAAGAGGCTAAGCCGCAGAGACTGCTGGGAGACAGACCATGAGGCAACCTTAGAAACCTGGGACATCAAAGGCTCAGGGACTATCTGAGATGCAGGTCCAGTAACCTTGGATCTCCGCAACCCCAAAGTCTCAATGCGTAGATGAGATGACAGTGCAAAGAAGAGGGTTTCAGATTTATTAGAAACTAAGAAACATTCTGGGGAAGGGGGAATTTTTTATTTTTTTTTTTTGCAATTTTACTTTAATACAAGCTTGAAAGAAATGGAAATTTAACATCGACAATTGTAACAAGAAAAAGGAAAAATCAACATATCTTATTATACACTTCAATGTTTTAATATATAGGGGTAGATTTTAAAACGCTACGCTCGTGCGTACTTTTGTTCGCGCGACCGGCGCAAACAAAATCCGGGGTCGGCGAGTGCAAGGCTGTGCAAAAGCAGCAGCCTGCATGCGCCGAGCCACGCAGCCTGCCTCCGTTCCCTCCCGCCTCCCCCCCACCTTCCCCTCCCTTCCCCTACCTACTTGCACCGGGCCGGCTGCCGGAGTGCCATGTTCCGGTTCAGGGGCTGTTCCGGAGGCCACGGCCCTGCCCATGGAACTCCCCTGATGACACGCCGGCCGCGACACACCCCCGAAGCGCTTCCCGGGGCTTTGAGCGCGCCGGCAGCCTATGCAACGTAGGCTTGGCGCGCACAGGGGGAACTTGGGACAGGATTTCGGGGGGTACGTACGTACTGCTTTGAAAATCTGCCCCATAATGTTGATGTAATCAAAGTCTTCAAATGAGGGAATCCTAAACACGTAGAAGGCTATCTTGTTCAAAGAAACAAAAGTTTTTAAGCAAGCACTAGCATATAGAATTGTACCATTCATTTATAAAGAACTTCTCAACTTAATGAGGTGGTGCAGTATCAAGCCTATCATCTACATTGACTGAAGAAATTCTATCAGAAATAAATTTAGTAAGTTGAGATGGATGAAAAAATATATACTTAACATCACAGTACCTGATATAACATTTATATGGAAACTGCAACATGAATGAAGCTCCCATTTGTAGCAATTTGGGTCTCATAATCAGAAACTGCTCTCTTCTTTTTTTGGGTGTCTTTGGCCACATCTGGAAATATTTGAACTTACAACTGAAGAAACTTTTCTTTATGATTTCTAAAATACAATTTCAGTATCCAATCTCTGTCAGAATCAAGTACAAAGGAAACAATTAACGTTGCAGGTTGGGCCTCTGTTATATCAGAAGATTCTAAAATTTCTGAAACATTCAGTGGTGGTGATAATTGAAAATATCGTCCCTCATTTGGATTTATCTTCATTGAAGGTACATAGTGGCGGAAGGTTTGCTGAGGGATCTTTAAAGACCTCCAAGGCGCATCTGTTCCACATATCCTTTGCTGACACTAGAAGAACTTTAGGAAAATTAATCAGTCAGATTTTTTCCTCAAATATGGTTTTCTAAATTTTCAATCCTTTGGGGTAGATTTTAAAAAAGGGCGCCTTCGCGTACTTTTGTAGGTGCAAACAAATGTACGCTGGATTTTAGTAGATACGCGTGTATCTGCTAAAATCCTGGATCGGCGCGCGCAAGGCTGCCTATTCCGTGTAGCTGGCGTGCGCCGAGCCGCACAGCCTACCTCCGTTCCCTCCAAGGCCGCTCCGAAATCGGAGCGGCCTCGGAGGGAATTCGCTTTCGCCCTCCCCTCACCTCCCCTCCCTTCCTCTACCTAACCCACCCCCCCGGCCCTGTCTAAAACCCCCCCCTACCTTTGTCGGGGGATTTACGCCTCCCAGAGGGAGAAGTAAATCCCCGCGCGCCAGCGGGCTGCTGGCGCACCTAGATGCAACCCGGGGGCGGTTCTGGAGGGCGCGGCCACACCCCCGGGCCCGCCCCCAAAACGCCATATCTTGCCCCGAAAACACCGCGCCGATCGGCCCCGCCCCCGACACGCCCCCCTCGAAAAATCCCGGGACTTACACGAGTCCCAGGGCTCTGCGCGCGCCGGCAGACCTATGTAAAATAGGCGCACCGGCGAGCAGGGCTCTTAAAATCCGCCCCTTTTAGTTAACAGTTTGTTCTCCTTTATTAAAGTTGTATGTTCACTCAAATTTCCTATATTTTAACAGAATCCACAACCCGATCCCTTTTAATATTCTCATCTTGCAAATTTTTAACTTGAACTTCAATATCACTCATTTTCCTAATTAATGGCTTCAACTGTAAAGTTACATTTTCATTCAAAATGACCAAAGTCTCCCAAATAGTTTCCAAAGAAAAGACCTGTGGTCTTGCCATCGAAGTTATTTTTATTTCGAAGTTAAAAATTTCAGGTGTCGCAACATTAGATTTGGCTTGAGACTGCAGCAATCCTCCTGCCGAGATCCCTCCAGCGATGCTGTCCACAACGGCTTCCACCGCAGTTTCCCTCAATGTTGCTCTCACGGCTCCTCCTGTGCTACTGACATCATCAGCTTGCCACAGATGGGGAACATGTGTAACCATCCTAGTTTCCGCGGGGTTCTCTGGAGGAGTTTTTTGAACCAGGGACAAAGATGTTATTGAGTCAAGGAGAAGGTCCAATGTCTCAATACCTTCCTGGCACTTCTCCAGTGACTGCATTTCTCCTGGGTAAGCAATTCTATGCACAACATGAGCGTCCATCCGGCCGGTTACCCAACTTGCTGGGGAGGCTTCTGCAGCTAGCCTCTCCCGAGCCTGTTTACAACCCGAATGCAGCATCGAAACTTGGGGAAACAACAATTACCATGAAGAAAAGAGAGACTCTCAGCGTCACCGAGCTAGTTCGCCATCTTGGATTCCCCGGGGGGAGCCTATTCTAATGGATGGGCTCCACCTTAACCAGAGTGGAACCAGACACTAGCACTAACCTCTAAAAAGGAGATTAGGCAACTTTTAAACTAGATAATGGGGGGAAAGCCACCGTCATTCAGAAGCACATGGTTCAGAATGCTGTATCTTTGAAGGATACTAACAAAACAGGGAAGTTAGAGCATCCCAATAGAGAGGTTGCAATAAATGCTAAAATATCGCAGGTGCCTTTACACAAAGAGCAGACAAAGCAAGAAGATTCCAAATTACCCCTGTCAACTAATGAGCAGGTTGCTAATAAAAACAAAAATATACTTTGCAATGTCTGTATACAAAATGCTAGAAATCTAAAAAAAAAAATAAGATGGGAGAGTTAGAGTATATGAAGAGGTAGATATAATTGGCATCTCAGAGACCTGGTGGAAGGAGGATAACCAATGGGATACTGTGATACCAGGGTACAAATATCGCAATGATAGGATGGATCAGATTGGTGGAGGGGTGGTGCTATATGTTAAAGAGGGCATAGAGTCAAACAGGATAAAAGTTCTGTAGTAAACAATGCACTGTAGAAAATTATGAATGGAAATTTAATGTGAGTAGGGGAACAGATGTACTACCGTCCACATGGCCAGAATATACAGACAGATGATGAAATGCTAAAAGAAAATAGGGAGGCTAACAAAATCAGCAGCATAGTAATAATGGGTGATTTAAATTACCCCAGAATTGACTGGATAATGTCACATCAGGACATGCTAAGGAGGTAAGGTTTCTAGATGAAAGAAATGATTGCTTCTTGGAGCAGCTAGTCCAAGAACTGACTAGAGGGGGAACTATTTTAGACCTAATCCTTAGTGGAATGCATGCTTTGTTGTGAGAGGTAATGGTGGTTGGGTCACTTGGCAATAATGATCATAACATGATCAAATTTGACTTGATCATGGAGGGAGGAAGCTAATGAAAGCTACTGTGATAGCATTTAACTTTCAAAAGGGAGACTATGATAAAATGAGGAAAATGGTTAGGAAAAAATTGAAAGGAGCAGCTACAAAGATTTACATCAGGCATGTCCATTGTTTAAAAATACCATCTTGGAAGCCCAGATCAGATGCATTAAAAAAGGTGGAAGGCCAAACGACTGCCAGCATGGTTAAGGTGAAAAAGGCTATTCTTGCCAAAAAGAACATCTTTCAAAAAATGGACAAGGGATCTGAATGAAGAAAACGGGAACCAGCATAAGCACTGAGAAGTTAAATACAAGCCATTGATAAGGAAGGCAAAGGCAGAATTTGAAAAGCTTGCTGTGGAAGCAAAACTTCAAAATAAAACTTTTTCAGGTACATTCATAGCAAAAAGCCAGCAAGGGAAACAGTTGGACCATTAGATGATCGAAGGATAAAAGGGGCACTAAGTGAGGACAAGACCATAGCGAAGCAATTAAATGAATTATTTGCTTTGGTCTTTATTTAAAATGCTTATAGCCCTGCTTATAACAAAATAATCATGCTAAGCGGATAACATAACATCAACATTCATAAATTGTCTCGGGCTTGAGGGTGGACTCTGAAGCATCTGACAATCGGGGTCAACACAGCGGAACAGGATTGAGAGGCAGAAGCGTGGTCAGACAGGCAAGGTCAGGATAGGCAGAGTTTGTTCAACACAGGAGGCAAGAAAAGGTCGAGGCAGGCAGAGTTCATTCAAGAGCAAGAGTCAGGCCAAAGTTCAGGGCAAACAGAGTTCAAACCAGGAGAGGTCGGGGTAGCAACAGACGAAAGAAGAATCAGGCCAGGTCTCAGGAGATAGGTGTAAAGCAAATACCCATGCCTGAAGTGATAATTTATATTAAGCTTAAATATCATATGACCTTGGTATTTTGTTTGATTTTTATAAAATTTGATCTGTCTGTATATGTTTTTACGATTTGCTTTGTTAATGTGTAATTTTGCTTATGTATGTACCCTTTTGTAAACCGCCTAGACGGATAGTTCCCTACCCTTTGTGCGGTATATAAGCATTGTAAGTAAGTAAGTAAGTAAATAAATAAATAAATAAATAAACAAAGGGGATGATTTAGAGGAACTAAAACAAATCCCAGTGAATCTGGAAGATGTAATAGGACAAATTAATAACTAAAGAATAGCAAATCACCTGGACTAGATGGTATGTATCCCAGAGTGCTGAAAGAACTAAAAAATTAAATTGAAGATCTACTATTAGTAATCTGTAAACTATCATTAAAATCAGCTACAGTACCTGAAGATTGGAGAGTGACCAATGTAACCCCCCTTTTTAAAAAAGGTTTCTAGGGGTGATCTAGGAAACTGCCCACTGGTAAGCCTGACATGTGTGCCAGGAAAAATAGTTGAAACTATTTTAAAGAACAAAATTACTGAACATATAGCTAGTCATAGTTTAATGAGACAAAGCAACATGGATTTAGCCAAGGGAAATCTTGCCTCACCCAAACCACTACATTTTTTTTTTTTTTAAGGTGTGAATAGAGGTGGATAAAGGTGAGCCAGCTGATAAAGAATATCAGTAATATGGGTAGCCAGGACTGACGCTTCTGCCCACGCCCGTCCCTTTACAAACAATAAATACACATAACACAGGTTGGGATCAACAGGCTGCAGCTTTTATTAACAAACATCCCGGAGCCCGAGCCAGCTCACTGTAACAATCAATTACCCCTCCCCTCCCCCGCCCATCAGCAAGACGGGTAATCAGAGGCTATCCCAGCCTGTATGCAGTCACATCACGATCATGCCCCCCACAACTCCTGCCGCCGCCAAGCAAAGGACCAACCACGTCGACCACCGCCCAAGCAAGGAGTCGTACCAACAACAACTGCACCCAGTTGTTCAGTTAGGAAGCACTGACCTGACACCTGTCAAGTCAGACACTTTTAACAATTGCATACTCCCCCAATCGGTTTGGGCTACCCGCCACAGGCGCAGGTAAATTATCTGCGACCCCCAAAGGTGCGGCCAGGATCCCCACTCAATACATATTCCAAGGCCTCCTGTAGCATGTTTAAAAACAAATCCAAACCCACGAAAGATAAATGGACCCCATCCCCCTTAAAGTATCCAGCCTCCAGGTCCCAAACCTAGTCATGGCGGATATGAAAACCCCCATACCCACCAACCAGGAGCCAATCTGCTGGTTTGCCTTGGTCCGACACCGGCGCCAAATTTTATGTGTAAGCAAAGCAGGCCTTGGAATAATGTCAGACCAGCAAATAACAGTGTCTGGGAACAAACAGGAAACAGTCGACAGGTCCTTGTGCATCATGCCGACAAACCTGCAACCCGACATTTTGCCCCAATCATTCCCACCCAAATGAATGACTAAGACTTTTGGAGGGTTGAGACGATTGAGCCCCTCCTGCAGGCAACAACTCTTGCCAAAGCATCCCTCGTCACCCCATCCAGCAAATGTGCACTCCCTGACCTTCCAAGTCCAAATGCGGCCTATACGGGCATCCACAAGCGTGGGAATGGGCCCAAGCAATGTAGGAATGTCCCAAAATCCACACCATAGTCCCCTGTTGTGCAACACCTGCAAAGAGAAAGGAATTAATATTTTGGACAAGTTAGGGATTACTGGGCCGCACATAGCCAGTGAAAGCGGCCGACTTCCACCTACCAATCCTCTGGATCACTCCCCCAGACAAACCTGAGTTCGCCGTGGATGTCGCCGCCCCAATCCGGAAGGAATGAGTCCCGAACTGCGAGGCATCCAACCCCAGTGAAATCAAGCACATCCACAGAACCGCCTCGAACTGGAACTTCGTCAGTGGCTGCAGGTCACGGTGCACCAGAAAATGAACCCCTCCCTCTGGGCGAATTCTCACGAAAGCCAATGCATTCGCCACCGGACAGGTCTGTAATCCTGGAACTGGGTGAAGCACCACCCGCGACCCTTTACCCGCCTGATCGGTCTTGGACCTCTGAATAACCAAGGTCACTGAATCCTTCCTTAAACTCACATTCCTATGTAAGAGGCCGGAAGCCTCGGACCCCTGGAAAGCTCTTGCCACCAACTTGCTGATGCGAAAAGCGCCAAAAAAGGCGAACACAAATGCGAGCCAAAACAAGCAACACTCATATTTAGTATTGCAAGTAGTGAGCAATGCCTCCCACAGTTTTCCCGCGATCTCATGAGTAATCGGGAGACATTTATCTGGGACCACCGTGGAACCTCGGGCCCAACCCAGCAGCAACCGCTGAACCAGGAATCTCCCTACTGGAAAGCCCCAGCCATGAGCCCTCATAAAGAAGAAGAATCCGGACAGTTGCCTACCCACTGACGCCCGGGAAGCCCCGCTCGCCTTGGCACATTCAACAAATTGTACTATGTGCTCATCCAATACAGGACCCCTGTCCAACCCAAACCAGCCAGGAAAGACACCACCTTGTTAGCAGACGCCACATAGCTGCTCCAGGTGGATGGAGCTAGGGATGCCCGGAGCAACTTCCACGCCTCCGGGAACCGAAACTCCAAAGGAAATGCGGCACTGAAGCTCCCCGCTGATCCGCTTCCAGTACGAGCTCCCGAAACAAGGACCACTTGCAATGAGAAAGAGAATCAGCAATGGCATTAGAAACCCCAGGCACATGCCTAGCCCAAACAGTGATATTTAAGCCCATACAGCGCAATACGAACTCCCGCAACAGGTCAGAGACTAATACACACTTCGCAGACTGCCTGTTAATGACATCCACTACTCCCTGGTTGTCACACAAAAACACTACTCTCCTGTCTTGAAACTGCGATCTCCATAGGAACACTGCCACTACAATGGGGAACAGCTCGAGAAACGTAATATTCCTGGTGACCCCCGTCTCCTTCCAATCGTCAGGCCAAGTTGCTGCACACCAGGCACCCTGAAAATAAGCACCGAAACAGTCTGACCCAGCTGCATCCGTAAATAGCTCTAAATCGTGATTGGACATGGAATCATCCTGCCACAATAAAGAACCATTAAAATCCGATAGGAAACAATCCCAGATCCGGAGATCTTCCTTCAACCTCCCCATAACGCGAATATGATGACCACTTTTCCGCAAGCCCGCCATACTAGCGCTCAGCCTTCTCAAAAATACCCTAGCTATAGGCATCACACGGCAAGTGAAATTTAAGCTACCCACCAGGGATTGCATCTGTCTCAATGTCATCTTCCTGGCCCGCAGTACCCTGGATACCAAATCCCTCATAACTACCACCTTGTCTGCCAGCAAGCGAGAGATCATGTCAACAGAGTCCAACTCTATGCCCAAGAAAACAATACCGTACAAGGACCTTCCGTCTTGTCCTCTGCTAACAGGATGCTGAATTCCACGGCCGTGCTCCGGAAACAATTCAACAGATGTGAGCAAGTCGGCGAAGATGAGTCCCCCACAAAAAGAAAATCATCTAGATAATGCACAATGTTCGCCACTTCAGCCCGCTCTGCCACCACCCAATGCACGAAAGAACTAAATGTTTCAAAATAGGCACAGGCGACGGAACACCCCACAGGCAGACATTTATCAAAGTAAAACGAGTCCCAGAAGTGAAAGCCCAGCAACAGAAACGACTCAGGATGTATCTGCAGCAATCGAAAGACAGACTCGATATCCACCTTCGCCATCAAGGCCCCCACGCTGCAGCGCCTAACCATCGACACCGCTGACTGAAAAGAAGCGTATCTCACCGTGCAAAGATTCTTGGGGATGTAGTCATTGACAGAGTTACCCTCAGGGAACGACAGGTTGTGGATCAATCGAAACTTACCAGATTCCTTTTTGGGTACCACTGAAAGCGGCGAGAGGACCAAGTCCTCAAAGGGGGGAGCCTGAGTAGGACCCACGATCCTGCCCAAGTCGATCTCCTGCTGCACTTTGGAGACTACCACATGAGCCAGTTTGTGAACCGACAGACAATTCTGTCCCCCAACCACCCCGATCGGACCCTCGAAGGGGATAGGGAAACCATACACAAAACCCTGAAACAAAAGCAACGCAGCCTCCACCTTGGGATACCTACCCAGCCCTACTGCCATAGCTACCAGGCAGATGGGGTTAGGAGCCAACCCTCATACCTCACTTCTGGGGGCCTTTTGCCCCGGGACCGCTGCTATTCCCAACGCCGGATCACTTAGGACACTTGAGGGCGGGATGGCCCAACCCCAGTTGGGCTTGAACTTGCAGTCAGGGAAGTTACATGCCGACCGGTTGAAATTCCAGCACACATCTGGGAAACTGGACCCAACTGCTCCCTGCCGGAGCAGGTCCCATCCAAAAGGGTCAACCACCCGATGCCCCAGACAAGCCAATACCTCCCCCCCCCCCCTGCCTGCCGGCCCAACTTTAGCACACATCTGCGACAACCACAATCCAACATCCCTGCTGCCCCAAACCATAAATTTATTCTCCTCCATCTGGTCTCTAAAGTGCTCATCATAATTGAGCCATGACCAGCCCTCATATGACTGGCTGGCTGCCAGAATAGCATCCGCATACGCCAACATGGGACCATACTGAGTCAGGTCATGATGGCCCACAACACTAGCCAAACGAAGGAATGAGCAGATCCAGTTGAGCACATTTTGAGCCACCCCCTCCTTCTTTTCTTCTCCTTTCGCTTCCCCCTAATGACCCTCTAACAACTGGAAAATATCAATGTACCTGCGCTGCCTGATCTTCTTATGCAGCGACTTGGGCACATTCTCCCACAACTAAGAAAGACTGACTAACACGGGTGCACCCCTCGCCTGCCCCTGCTCTCCCACCCGACTCTTCCCACCAGTACCTACTAACGAGGGACCAGAAAAGGTAGAAGAGGAAGAAGAGTCAGAGGAGCTGGACCAAGCAAGCTTCTTCTTGTACCTCGACTTCTCAAGTTTCCTATGCTCTGAGGACCCAGGAACAGACTGCCCTTCACTCTGGGCCACTAGCCGCGATTCTGAGGAACAAGGATCCCCTAACCCTGATCGGACGAGCGCCCCACCCTGGGATGAAACTGAATCCCCCAGATCAGCCTCATACTCACTGGGTGGTCTGCTGTCCGCGCGAATCCCAGCGGTATTTGATCCCTGGGCACAGTCGAAAGTATGCATCGCAGTAGGTGTTGGGTTCCAGGAAACGCTGATAGGATCTGCACCATTGGGGTTCGGAGCTCAAAAACTGTTAGAAGGATCCACTTCACTGGGAGCAGGGAGACGGCCACCAGATGTAAATGCCGCAGCTGAAACCGGATCACCGCGCCACCCCTCGTGCCGCAAAGGACCAGGGCCATCTCCCAAACCGCCGGCAGGATAAGCCTATGGAAAAAAAGGAGCAGCAGCCAAAGGCCTGGGAGATGCCGGAACTAGAGGGCCACTAGCAGGGTCCCCCGGGAAGTAGGGCCATTGCCTGGAACCCGTGGCAAAAGGTGGCGACGCCGGAACCCCTCCAGGAGCCCGCAGAGCCCCCCCCCCCCCCCCCCAAGAGGGCAAAGAAGCCTGTCTCCCCCAAGCCCTACCAAGCAGGAGGAATCCCCTCGCCCCACGGGCGAATGAAAGGGCCCCAATTTTCACCGGGCCCCCAACCGTAATCTAACGCACCTCCTGATCCCAGCCAATCACTACCCCAATTCCTGCCACGAAGCTCCATTGGGATCAGACGCCCTCCAACGATCGCCACCCCTTTTGCCCTGCTGAGCCCCACCAGAAGGGACCACCAAAACCCCTCCGCACATCCCGGTTCCCGAAGGACCTGGGGTCCTGTCCCATCAGCCCCCCCATCCCCCTGGGCACCGGATTTTCCCCACAGCCCGTCTCCTCTGGAGCAGGCTGAATCACAGCAGGATGTGCTGTGCTTCCCCCAGCTTCAGCACTGGACAGCTCCATGCCTGCAGCCACAGCAGTAACAGCAGTGAGGGAAGGAGCAGAAACCTTGGGAGGGCCGAGAAAAGTGCAGGAGCTTCCTGTACTCGGGAGGGGCGTGGTCGAGCTCAGGTTTGAGCTCCGGGGAAACTACCGGTGCTCCCGCCTTCCGCCGCCATCCTGGGGCCCTCCCACTTCGCGATTTTGGCTGCGAGGCTCTCACATAACCACCCAACCTCGCTGGACCCGCAGGGACCCTCTCCCCAGGACCATCCACATCAGAACGTGCCGTGATCGCACCAGCCCTGCCAACCTCGCCGGCCCAGACGTCATCGGGCTCACCCGGAGCTGCCAGGGATTCCTCGCCTGCAGGCATCGCTGCCTCCTCAGACGCCATGGCCACCAGCAAGCTGAAATTAAAAACAGCAGGAGCTAGCCCTATCGGCATCCAGGCGCATGGCAGGTAAGCAGCAAATGCCTGCCGGATCACAGAATTCACCCACAACTCCTCCCACTCCCAAGTGCCCCGGCTACAGGGGAACCAATAGGTTCCCTAGGAATCCCGAGGTTTGAAAATAAACCTCCTCACACCCCCCCCCCCCCCCTTGCCTACTCCTGCAGCACGAGCCCGGATACAGGCGACCGCAGCTTCACCTGACTGTAAAATCCCTGGCTTGCCAGGGAAAGGCCTAACACCATATTACGTTGGCCAGTCAGGTACAAGACCCGCCTGACCTTGCAGATTTTCAGAAAATGTTTGACAAAGTACCTCATGAGAGACTCTTAAGGATCTTAAAAAGTCAGTGGGATAGGAAGCTTAAGTTCTATTGTAAACTGAGAACTGGTTAAAAGATGGAAAATAGTAGGGCTAAATGGTAAATTTTCTTGATGGAGAAAGGTGAATTATGGAGTGCCCCAGGGATCTGCTTTTTAACATATTGATAAATGACCAAAAGATGGGAATGATGTGTGATGTGATCATATTTGCTGATAGTACAAAATTATTCAAAGTTGTTAAATCACAAGAGGATTAAAAAAAAAAATTGCAGGAGGACTTTGTGAGACTGGACATCTAAATGGCAGATGACATTTAATGTGGACAAGTGCAACATGATGCACGTAGGGAAGAGCAACTCAAATTATAGCTACACAATGCAAGGTTCCACAATGGGAGTCGACACACAGGAAAAGGATCTAGGCATCATTCTGGATAATATGTTGAAATTCTCTTTTCAGTGTGCAGCAGTGGCCAAGAAACCAAATGGAATACTAGAAATTATTAGGAAAGAAATGAAGAATAAAATAGAGTATATCATAATGCCACTAAATCACTCCTTGGAGCGACTGCACCTTGTGTACTGGGGGCAATTCTGGTCACCGCATTTCAAAAGAGATATAGGAAAGAGATATAGGGCCCCATTTTCTAAAGTATCGCAGGCCTGCGATACTTTAGAAAAATGCGGTAATGAGGGGGGGGGGGGGGGGGGGTCCTGCGCTAGCCGGCAGTGATCGCACCTCCTATTTCGCACCCAATAACTACACCTTCTATGGTGTAGTTATTGGGCGCGAAATAGGCAGCGCAAAGGCCCTTACCTTTTCGCTGTCCTCGCAGTTGGCCCCGGCTCCTCCTCTTCCGGGGCCGATTCCACCCCGATGTAGGTAGCGCAAGCCTTGGAAAATAAGGCCCATAGTGGAATTAGAAAATATACAAACAAAAGCGATAATAATCTTAAAGACAATGACGTGATTCCCCTATGAGGAAAGGCTAAAGAGGTTAGGACTCTTCAGCTTAGAGAAGAGACGGCTGAAGGGACATATGCTAGAGGTCTATAAAATAATGAGTGAAGTGGAACAGGTAAACACGAATTGGTTGTTTACTCTTTCAAAAAAGTACAAAGACCAGAGGACACACAATGAAGTTACCACGTAATACATTTAAGATAAATAATAGAAGAAAATATTTTTTTATTCAATGCATAATTAAACTCTGGAATTTGTTGTTGGAGGATGTGGTAAAAGTTGTCAGTATACCTGGGTTAATAAAGGTTTGGATAAGTTCCTAGAAGAAAAGCCCATAAACTATTAAGGTGGACTTGGGGACATCCACGCCTTATCCCTGGGATAAGCAGCATGGAATCTTTTGACCTTTTGAAATCTTGACAGATACTTGTGACCTGGCTTGGCCTTTGCTGGGTTTAATGGACCTTTGGTCTGGCCCAGTATGGCAAAGCTTATGTTCTTACGATAAAGGAATGTTGCCTGCACGCAAGGGTTGTAAGCACAGTGAGGTGCGCGCGCGTTGCAGCAGTAGAGCACGATGGCGCACTCGCTGCAGGAGTAGCATGTGAATGTGTTCTAGCCGCTGAAGTAAGATAAAAGGGCTTTAAAATGATTTGTAGGAGATCCCACAGGGAAACAAAAGTAAGAGGGTGAAACAGAGGCGGCCGTCAGAAGGAGCCCCAAAGTCCAGACCCTAAGGCTCTGGAGGAGGAGCTGGGGCAGCACTGCCAAAACTAGGTATGACAGGGAAAAGCCAGATGGATAGTGAGTTTAAGTGTTTACTGTGCTGACAACCGGGTCATGCCACAGAAACCTGTCCCTTTACAAAGGCTGAGTCAGAAACACGGGAGTTTGGGGAATACTACGTTGCAGGTGGCATTATTTATGACCAAAGTAGCAATATCTTTATGAAGAAGGGAGACATAAAGGGCAGTATATGGCCAAGACAAAGGCCAAAGGTTTATAGGAGCAGTGTTATAAAAGGAGAAGGGTCTGAGGTACCCGTGCGTGCAAGCAAATATACAGATACCGTGACTTCTCCTTTTGCATGCTTTGTGCAGAGAATGGCCATGAGGAGGAGTTTGTGTTCTTATGATACAGAAATGAATGAAGAAATACCCGAGGGGATTGAAGACCCCTTAGATTGTTTTCTAGGTAGTCAGGCTGGAAAGACTGGGTCACCTGCCAAAACTAGGCCCCATTAGTTATTGCGCAAAAGGGTAGTGACAGACCAGGATGAGGGGAGTGTGATAACACAGGGAGACAGAGTCAAAAAGACAAAACAAGAAAAAGAAATTAAGGGTATGTAAATAGGTTAAAAGAGGAGAAAATAATCCCAACCAGACAAGCTTCAGGTACAGGGCAAAAGCAAATGGCGTTAGCTTGGGGAAAAGGTATAGAGAGGGAATCTGAAGGGAAGAACTGTGCCAACCAAACGGCAGAAACCCTACAGGTAAATTAGAGGTGGAGCTGCAGTTAGAGGAAGCTTCAAACCTGCTGAAATATGAAAGGGAACAGTGGGAGCAGTTAAATCAGTTTTTGGTAGACTTCACTAACAATCACGGAATAATCTGGGAAGAGATGGCTGAAGAATGGAAGAAAGCTGAAGTGAGGATACAGACGTCTCAAACTAAATTTCTAGAAAGCAAACAAGTCTGAATAGAGTTGAAAGAAAGAGCCGGGGTGAGAACTGCAGAACTAGAGAGGGTTACTCTGGAGTTATCGCAAAAGAAAAGAGAGGCAGATAGCCAGACCCAGGAGATCTGGATACTGGGGTCCCAAATTCAGGAAATGCTGGAGTTAAAGAAGATAATTGAAGAAACTAAGAATTATAAAGCCCAAATCCAAGAGATGAGAATTCAACTGGTGAAGCGGGAAGATGAATTCCAGGCCACTGTGGATGCCGAGCTATGTCCGGAGGTGAGTGGGTAAGTCATGAAGGCTCATTCGACAGGATTACTGCACTCATAGAATCTCTACTTCAAGATACTCAGAAGCTGTTGCAAGATAAGGCTCTACAGAAACGAAGGGTGAGCCTTAGCATATGCCAGTTAGAAGAGAAGGTTGGTTGCCAAAAGCAACAAAGGAACCAAAAGGATAGATTGTGGGAGCTCCAGGACAAGATCCTAGAGAGTGAGCAGGCTCAGGCAGAGCTTGTAGAAGGGATTAATCTGCTAGCAAGAGTTATATACAGCCACCAATGCATCACCCCACTGAGCTGACAATTTCAATGTATTATCCACTATGATGCCTAGAGCTTTCCTGGGTGGTAGCTCCTAATATGGAACCTAACATCGTGTAACTACAGCATGGGTTATTTTTTTCCTATATGCATCACTGCCTAAAATTTTATCTGCCATTTGGATGCCCAATTTTCCAGTCTCCTGCAATTTATCACAATCCGCTTCTAATTTAATTACTCTGAATAATTTTGTATCATCTGCAAATTTGATTACCTCACTCGTATTCCTTTCCAGATCATTTATAAATATATTGAAAAGAAACGGCAGCAGCCAAAAATGCAAATAAAATGTTAGGAGTTATTCAGAAAGGAACAGAAGACCAAACTGGGAATATAATAAGGTCGCTGTATTCCTTGAGTATTGTGTGCATTTCCGGTCTCCACACCTCAAAAAAGATATAGCAGAACCTCAGGGATTTTGGGAGGATAGATCCATAAATAATGGCCAGCCAGATAGACTTTGGTTTCTCCACCTTTTTTATTCTTGCGGAGAGCAACGTGAAACAGACTTTTTTTTTCCCCCCTCATTTAAAGTTTTTATTGATAACCATCAATATACAGGACAAGCAAACTCTCAGAAAAACAAAACACTGAAGCAGAGAGTAGCAATACCATATTCATACACAGAAAGTCAAAGTATCCACTTTAGATATTAACTGTTGGTATAAATTGTTCACCCCCTCCCCCCCCCAATCTCCCAATCACATCCCAGGGATAGCACCATGCTCATATTCGCTGTTAGATACCGCAATACAGAGAAAAATTTAAAAAAGAAACGCAGTTTAGTGGCCCAGGGCCAAAGGAAAATGATTAAACACTGGCATATGCACTCACTGATGACTAAACGACACTTGCCAAATACAATGAAAACGGGTCAGCGATCTGTTCCATACGATACTCTCTCTCTCTCTGAAGCCTTTCCTGAATGGAAACCATGTTAGGGACCTCTGGAGAATGCCATTTACATGCTATTTCTCCCTTTGCAGCAAGCAGGATTTGCATTAAGAGTTTATATTCCAATTCGGGGAGTGATTGCAAAATACCCAATAGAAACAATTTGGGATCCAGAACTACCGTCCGTCCATCAAGGACCCAAAACATGAAATAGTTTCCACCCAAGGCCCTTGAATATTTATCATTGAACTAGTGCAAAGATGCCCGGCGGGATAAAGAGTAAGTGTCTGAATTACTTGACTGGGAAGCTCCCCTTGACCTCCCCAGGCTTGTTCCAGGAGGGTTAGTCCCGCAGATGCCCATCTAGAGCAGAGAGCGGGATCTCAGCCTGGAGGAAAAATCCTTTCCAAACAAAAAAGGAAGAACATTAATACTATCTCCGCTCCCCCACCCAAGCTAAGCTCCACACTTTTTCCAAAACCTCAAAGGTAGCTGGCAAGTAAGGAGATAGATCCTGCACCCGTGCCACTCTCATATCAAGGGACAGCTTCCCAGCCCAGCTCCTTTCTATGTCCGCCCAGGGTCTGTGCCAATCCAGAATCGCTCTCAGCTGGGAATCAGCAGGTACCCCCCCCCCCCCAAGCCACGCCTCAGCTTGTCCAGATAAAGGGTCCCCCTTGCCACCCTCGGAGGTCTGCGTTTCAAAATAAAACGAAATATCTTTTTCTGCCACTGCCGCAAGGACTTGCCTGGGATAGGAACGGGCAGAGTTTGAAAAAAATAAATAAAATCTAGGGAGGACATTAATTTTCACAGAGGAAATCCTGCTCAACCAGGAAAGGTCCAGTCTATCCCACTTAGCCAAGTCACGGACTATATTTTGAAACAAAGAATCATAATTAAAATGAAAAAGACAATTTCTCTCAGGGCCAGTTTTCACCCCCAGGTGAACCGTAAAGGGAAAATATTCAACTCTCAGATGTTGAATACACTCGGCATTAACTGATATATTCAAGATCTCAGACTTATCTTCATTGGCTTTGAACCCAGATACCAAGCTAAAGCTATGCATTTCCCTCAATAAAAAATGTAGAGATGAAACAGACTTTAATTCTGGGATTTGTGGGGTACTTTTAGGCAATCCGGGCTTTTAGACCATTGGTCTGACCCAGCATAACACTTCTTATGTTATGATTGGATGGGCCAATTGCTTATTATCTGGCATCATTTACTGTCTTTCAGTGATGAACACAAGAGTTCATAAGAAGTGCCATGTTGGGTCAGACCATGGTCCATCGAGCCCAGCAATCTGTCTGACAGTGGCTAGTCTAAGTCACAAGTTCCCTGTCAGATCCCCAATAGTTGATCTATTTCTTATAATTTATTCCCAGGGATAAGCGCTGGCTCTCCTATATCTACCTGGCTAATAACTGTTTATGGACTTTTCCTTCAGGAATTTGACCAAACCTCTTTTGAACCCCACATTGTTGGCAGAAGACAGGGTCAAGACAACTAACAGATTCCATAGCTTTATAGTGTGCGGAGTGAAAAAAATACTTCCTACAATTTGGTTTAAATCCACCTGTTAATCTCTCTAGTCCTAGTGTTTGAAAGAGTAAATAACCATTCCCTATCTCCCCATTCTGCCCCAATTATTGTTTTGTGGTTTGTTTGTTTTTTATAAATTTCAATCCCTTTGTCACCTCTCTTCCAAGCTAAAGAGCCCTAATCTGTTCAGCCTCTCTCTGTACAGGAGCTTTTTTCATCCCCTTTTATCGTTTTTGTCACCCTTCTCTGTACCTTCCCGTCTGCTATGTCTTTTTGAGACGGAGCGACCAGAACTGCACACGGTATTTAAAGTGCAGACGCACTATGGCTCTGTACGAAGGCATTACATTTTCAGTTCTGTTCTCACTCCCTTTCCAAATAATTCCTAACATTCTATTTGCCTTTTTAGCTGCTGCCGCATGTGTGGCTGGGTTAATGCGCCAGCCACAGATCCACTTACTGTCTTCTATGTAGGATCAGTAACTGGATTTGGATTTAATTACTTGAGTTTGGATTTGCAAACTCAAGGCAAGTTACATTTCAGGTGGCTTCCCTGCCCCAGAAGATTTATACATTTATACCGGAGGCAATGAAGGGTGAAGTGGGAGCAAGACTGATACTTCACACTTTCAATGCATAGCCAGCATGGCTCTCTGCTTCAACGGCAAGGGGGAATGAAGAAAGGTGGATCTATATGCAGGCAACAATCAACAAGGACTGAATTACATAGTCTGGATAAACAGATAAGCATGGGTATATAGCTTGCTTATTGCGGTGGTTAATACCCCTAATTAAGCTATTTCACTTAGATGCAGTTCCAACACTGCTCTCTACATTAATGGCGGGGGTGGAAGGGAAATAGAATAAAAAAGGTTACTAAGAGCCAAGAGAAACATAAGTATGTGAGAGAAAAAAAAAAAAAGTGCAAAAGCTTGCTGGGCAGACTGGATGGGCCGTTTGGTGGTCTTCTGCTGTCATTTCTCTGTTTCTATATGTAAGGTCACAAGGAGCTTCAGTGGGAGAAACGGAATCTGGGCCTGGTTTTCTTAGGTCTCAGCCGGCTGTTCTAACCACTAGGTAGGCTATGCCTCTATGCTCAACTGCTCCGACCGTGCCTTTTAAGTAAATAAGAACATCAGTGATAGAGAAGTAATCCGCCAATGAATTCAGTAATCACGGGCTGAATGTTTGGCAAATATGGAATCCAGCGATGTTCTTCCTCTCCTCTCTCTCTCAAAAACAGAGGCGTGTTCTTACTATTGTCATTCCTACTGTAGCGCTCCTGGGCTATGAACTGTAAAAGCAGTGCTCTTCGCTCAGTACATCATTGGCCCTGACAGCTAGGGACTACGCGCTGCACTTGCTGCCAGAAGAATCAAAACGTGTAGCAGACAGAATATTTATTTATTTATTATTTAACACTTTTATATACTGATATTCATGTAGAAAAATTACATATCACTTTGGTTTACAGAATAACAATAACAAGCATGTACAAATGCTTTACATTAAACAAGGGATAAAAAAACTTGGAGCAATAAATAATAGCATGAGAAATATTTCTCCCGTTGACTGTATTCTGCTGGAAATTTTCTTTATTTCTAGCTGGGCTTGTGAGCTGTGCTGGATTTTTCTGGTGTGCAACCTGCAGGGGAGCGAACCTGTTGTGCCTGCTCATTTCCACAAACAACCGAAAGTCCTTGCTCCTTTTTGTACAGGTCTGTTTGATAGCATCCTGCGATCATGGAAGCACCCTGTTAATTCAGTGTTTTGTGCCCGAGTACTTTATTTTTCCCCCCTCTGTGCTTCCCTCCTCAAGCTGCCTGTGTCACACTTCAGAGCAGGTAAGATGTGCTGATCGACAACTTTTCTGCGTTTTATTTTTTTTTAGCAGAAAAAACATTAGAAGTGGCTTGATGGGAAAGTAACTTTGAGAGCTCAGGAAGCAGCAGCATTTTAGCAGGCTGCATCTCTGTGGCTTGATTAGCAGGAGAAATGCATTACAGTTTGCGTCCCTTTGGGAGCTTTATATGTTAAAAAATCCACTCTTATTATGATCGCGCGCTGTTTTCCAGCAAAACTAAGGTGACGACAGTTATTGAGAAGTTTGCTCTGACCTCTGAACAGATTCCAGCTAATAAAAGATCCTGCTGACTGCAATCCCCTGGGCTGGTATTTGTGCCCGCAACAAGCGCTGCCGGGCCTATTGCTTAAAGCCACCCCTTACATATGTCAAATCCACTTCACGCGGCCGGAAGAGAAAAAGGGGCGTGCGCAGAGCGTAAACGCTACAGATACTGGGAGGGGAAGGTGGGACTTGGGAGAGCGTGGGAGGAGCTTGCTAGTGGCTGTTTAGGGGTTTGCACTCGGTTTGATGGCAATAAACGTGTATAAATAGGAGAGGAAAATCTCAACAGCAAACGCAGCATTCTTACCCTTCCCTGGCAGCTCCGTAGACTGGAAATGTTTCTTCAGGATTGTAACGGCGCTGCTGGTGAGTTCTTGGTATATTTGCTGTGTGCATTCTTAATATTTTCTTCTCTTTCAAAGGAACAGTGTAGGTCAGAAAGGTATGGCCTGAGCAGTATGCTTTATGCATAATTTATTTAGGCTTTTAGGCGCCTATGCTTTTGTCTCCAATATTGTTTTAAAAGACTAAATAAAATTCTCAGTTGTTTTGAACTTTTTAATCTTTCATTTTTCAGAGCAATATTTAAACCTAAAAATCTAAAATGATAGATCTGGGTTACAACAATGAATTTTGGTAGATCTAAGGCAAGAAAATGATTAGCCTAGAGGTGTTTGTGGCATTTTTTTAAAAGTTAAAATGCTGAATAAAACAGAACTGGGGCAGTCACTTTTTTACAGATATTTTCTAGAGCAAACAAAACACAATATAGTATATAATTATTCTGTTCTGTCAGAAAAGTAGTGTTTTAACCTGAAGAGCAGACTATTGGCACTCGAAAGCTAGTCAAGAAATGTAAGTTAGTCCAATAAAAAGGTAGCACCTGATATATATTTATTTCTGTTGTAAAAAATTGATGTAAGTTAGCTGATGATATTCCTAAAAAGCAATGTTCTCTGAGCTTTATCTTAATTCAGAAGTTATATTCTGTTCTAATTTTTTTTTTTTATATATTTTCTCCTCTCAATTACAGATGCATCCTGTACCTGTGCAGATTCCTGCAAATGCAAATAATGAGCATGTACATCTTGCAAAAAAGTGATTTTCTTTTAAAACATCTAATAAAATCAAGTTCAGAGTGAAAAGGACTGTACAGCAGTGGCGTAACCAGAGCTGAATTTTTTGGGGGGGGACCAAGCTTAACATAGGCGGGCAGTAGGCATACAGATCTAGGCCCTACTAGTTGTACTCTTATTGATGAATGCCTTAGCATGCACCCTAACATGGATTTCTGAGTAATCTGCAACAGCCATCATGCATGAGTGACATTTTAAAATATTTTAATTCTATTACTTCAAGCACTTACCAAGATTAAAAATGCCATATTAATCTATTTTTTTTATATTTATTGCAATTTATAAATACACAATATCATGTAAAAACTGAGCAAAGAACACTTCAGAAACATCAGCTCCAATCACGTAATAAAACATAATATATTTTTAGGAATCCTCTTTTCAAAAATGCATAAAAATACAATACAACAATAATCATAATAATCAACATAAAAAGATTTGCAGCAGGTGCAGAGCAGAACTAGGACATGGAAAAAAAAAATCTGATTCTGGTGTCAACTTAGTGACAGCAAAACATTCTCTTCACTGCCAAACACTTTCAGGCTGATTCAAGAAAACATGTGGGAGAGCTGGTGCTCTGAGTTGAGCGCCTGCTCTCCCGACGTGCGCCCAGGTACTACTCCTGGGCGAGCGATTCTCTAAATTAGGTGTCGCGCTAATAAGGAGGTGCTAGGGATAATAGTGCATCCCTAGCGCCTCATTAGCGGAAGAGGCGGTTATCAGCAGGTCCAACAACCGATGCTTAATTTTACTGGCTTCGGTTCTCAAACCCGCTGACAGCCATGGGTTTGGAAAATGGATGCCGGCAAAATTGAGCTTCTGTTTTTGAACACATCGACTGTCGGGCAGATTAAAAAACATTTTTTTTAATATATTTATTTTTGGTGCCTCCGACTTATATCACTAGGATATTAAGTTTGAGGGTGTACAGAAAAGCAGTTTTTTCTGCTTTTCTATACACTTTCCTGGTGCTTTCTAAGGTTAACGCCTGCCCTTGGGCAGGTGTTAATTTCTGAGAATAAAATATGTGGCTTGGCCGCATATTTTACTTTCAGTATTCTGGGGTAATAACGAATAGGCTCATCAACGTGCATTTGCATGTGATGAGCGCTATTAGTTTTGGGGTGTTTGGCCGTGTGTTTTGCACGCGCTATTACCCCTTACAGTATAAGGGGTAATAATAGCGCAACTAAAATGCACAGCCAAACGGGGGCTAAATGGTGCGCTCGGCCGAGTGCATCATTCTGTATCAGCCTGATTGTGAAGTAACACAAACCCTGCAAAATAAATAACATCTTACCATAACAGCAGTAACTCTCTGGACTCAAACAGCACCAACCTTATCTATGAAAAGGCAGCAAGGCAAACATTAGACCAGGCCCTAGAACACCAATACTCTACCTAATGGGAAAATAGAACAAACCAGACTGCTTCAAATTCCTACAGAGAAACTATGGTAGACGCTAGCCAAAATACTGCATCTCTGTCACACATGCGCAACCCAGACAGACTCTTACCTAAGACTACAAATTAGAAACAAACATGCAGACAAAACTGAAATGGAAAGCCTGAGAAACCAGACTGTGAGCACTGGAATACTGAAGAAACAGAAAAATAAAAAATATATAAGAACTGCACTTTTCCAGTCACTGAAAGGCAAAATAATGTTTTTTTAATCTTTGTCTTCTGATCTTATTTTTCTAATCAGTTGGTCTCAATCTCTTTCCCCCCCCCCCCCCCCCACCCTTGTCTATCTTTTCCTTGTTCCTTTTTCAGGGTCTCTTTTATTCTCTCTCTTCTTTCCTTCCTCCTTCATTCACACACCAGGCTGATGCAATATCGGCACCCGTTAAACGCGCTCAGGATTGAGCCCCCGGCTCTCTTAACACACGCCGATCCACCTCTCCTGGGCGTCCAATTTAAAAAAGAGGTGCTAAGGAAAGTTTTGTGTTCCTAGTGCCACCTTGGCATTGGGCGCCCAGGAGAAGTGGCTGTCAGTGGGTTAAGAAAACGGACGCTCAATTTCACTTGCGTCTGTTCTCCTGACCTGTGCAGAGTCACGTATTAGGAAAATGGATGCTTGTTAATTGAGCGTCCCTTTTCCTAACCTGACTGCCGGCACACTTTAAAAACACTTTTTTTTTTTTTTAGGCTTCTCCTTTTTCGGTTCCTCTGACTTAATATCTTTTCTACCTGCCTCGCAGCCTCGGCCCACTGACAGCTCCACGCGATCGGCGTAGACTCATCGGGGTCAGGAGCCGCCGCAACTGCCTTGTTCATCCCCTCCTTGACCGGATCAGAGGCCCGCCCACCCCACGACGTCACCATCTGCGATCGGGATGGCCTTTAAAGCATGGCACCCACCTCAGGCATCGCGCGCCGAAGGAGCACAACCAAGGAGCAAGCCCCTTGGCTACACAACCTATCTTGCCAGCCTTCCCTCAGTCTCAAACATCTCCTCCTTCTGTTAGTAATGGCTCTAATTTTTTACCTTGCAATATCGGGGTTCCCTCCCTCATCGCCTAACTGCCTCTCCCCTGCCCCATCCTTCATATTTCATTCCCTACTCTCATTTACCTTCGCCTCCCCCACCACCCGCTTTGCTGGTTCGAATCTTACCTAGATAACAGACACTACAAGGTCAAAATAGGTAATAGTGAATCCAAAGCCATCAACCTAACTCAAGGCGTTCCCCAAGGCTCCTCTGAATCCTCTGCCCTCTTTAATATTTACCTGCTGCCCCTTTGCCAACTCCTCTCCGATCTAGGTCTTACTCATTTCATTTACGTGGACAACGTCCAAATCCTTATCCCCATTACAGACTCTTTATCCAAATCCCTCAAAACCTGGGAAAACTCTCTTCAATCAACAATCTCCTCACTAACCTTAACCTTGCACTTAATACATCCAAAACTGAACTCCTTATCTCTCCCCACCACAATACTATGATTATTGCAACGCCCTCCTTATAGGCCTCCCCAAAACTGCCATTAAACCACTCCAAATGCTACAAAATGCTGCCGCTAGAATCCTCACTAACACTCGTAAAAAAGATCATATCACCCCCATCCTTAGAGATCTCCATTGACTCCCAATCTCCTTCAGAATTCTCTACAAGACGCTCACAATCATACACAAAACTCTACACAACCAAAACATGCACTGGCTAAACGACTCCCTACATTTCTACACCTCTAATAGACCCACCAGATCTTCCTATAAAGGAACCCTACACACACCCTTCTCCTAATCTCACCCATCTTATCTCCACGAAAGAATGTGCACTTTCTATTGCAGGATCTTCAATCTGGAACTCTATGCCCCCTGACCTGCACCAAGAACACTGCACCCAGAAATTTAAAAAAAAGAAACCTGAAAACTTGGCTTTTCAAACATAAGAACATAAGAAAATGCCATACTGGGTCAGACCAAGGGTCCATCAAGCCCAGCATCCTGTTTCCAACAGTGGCCAATCCAGGCCATAAGAACCTGGCAAGTACCCAAAAACTAAGTCTATTCCATGTAACCATTGCTAAGGGCAGTGGCTATTCTCTAAGTAAACTTAATAGCAGGTAATGGACTTCTCCTCCAAGAACTTATCCAATCCTTTTTTAAACACAGCTATACTTACTGCACTAACCACATTCTCTGGCAACAAATTCCAGAGTTTAATTGTGCGTTGAGTAAAAAAGAACTTTCTCCGATTAGTTTTAAATGTGCCCCATGCTAACTTCATGGAGTGTCCCCTAGTCCTTCTACTATCCGAAAGAGTAAATAACCGATTCACATCTACCCGTTCTAGACCTCTCATAATTTTAAACACCTCTATCATATCCCCCCTCAGTCGTCTCTTCTCCAAGCTGAAAAGTCCTAACCTCTTTAGTCTTTCCTCATAGGGGAGTTGTCCATTCCCCTTATCATTTTGGTAGCCCTTCTCTGTACCTTCTCCATCACAATTATATCTTTTTTGAGATGCGGCGACCAGAATTGTACACAGTATTCAAGGTGCGGTCTCACCATGAAGTGATACAGAGGCATTATGACATTTTCCGTTTTATTCATCATTCCTTTTCTAATAATTCCCAACATTCTGTTTGCTTTTTTGACTGCCGCAGCACACTGAACCGACGATTTCAATGTGTTATCCACTATGACACCTAGGCCTTTGCATAATCCCACCCACCCATGTATGCCCTCTCCACATGGTATTAATTAATGCTTTGCTCTAACCTTTTGTACGCAATTGTTCATGTAGTTTTTCTATGTGCCTTGCCCCTTACTTTATGCTCACCTAATGATCAACCTATTTATACTCGTTGCAATCCACCTTCAAGAACTTGGGATATTATCTTTCCCTGTTGCCATTCCTCAATTATGTTATTGTTCTACCAGTTCCATGTAATTCTCATACGTTGTTGTTATACCTGTTCCATGTAAACCGATGTGATGTGCAAATGAATGTCGGTATAAAAAAAACTTTAAATATCGCCACAATATTATGTCCAAGAACTACAGAAAAGCAGTATTTTTTGCTTTTCTGTAAAATTTTGGGCTCTTCAAGAATTAATGCCTGCTCCAGGGCAGGTGTTAATTTATGGAGGGTAAAAATATGTGTGTTGGGAGATCAAGATGGCCACCGTCTAGAGCACATGCTGACACTCTCTCTCTGTGGGATTTCCTGAAACCTTTCCTCATACCTTAAAATTTTGATTTCCTTGGACCTTTGAGCATGCCACACACAAAAAGAAAAGCAAAGGTGAGAGATTCCCTTACCTCAACTCAGATTCAAGATAATAGACAACCTCGGATTGAGACGCTGTTTGTGGGGCCCATACAAGCAACACCGGTGGGAGGAGCTGCAGGAAACGACGAGGAGCAGACGCCGAATTTCCAGGCCATAGAAACATCTCTCAGCCCTGGTACGCTGTTAGCCCCACTGCCGCCATTTAAAATTACCGATATCTTGGATAACAAAATCACCAAGAGGAGCAAATTGATTCAGCAAGGAGTTTTGCCCCGAGAAGGAATGGTGAGATACTAATTCCTTTGGAGAGCCTTAATTTACAAGGCTCCACGGGCCCTTTGGTGGAGAAGCAGCCTCACCATGACGGCAATGGAAATCCCATGGAAGTAGGAAAAGGAGATCCAGAGGTACATATGATTTGCCATCCTCCTCTAGTCAGACCTCAAACTATCACTCTGGATACTATTTGGTCTGTTTTGGTATCAATAGAAAAAGCTATAAATTCACTAACAAGTATGTTGAAAGAGAACACTGTTAGAGCACAGAATTTGGACACTAAAGTTCTTTCTATAGATTCCTCAATGAAAGAAATGGATATGAAAATCTCTAGAGTTGAATCGGTTCAGAGTAATCTTATAAAATCCGAGTCTCTTTATTTGAATAAAATGGAGAGTTTAGAGAATGCAATGAGAAGACCAAATTTAAGGATATTGAATTTTTCGATGTTGAAACTGGTACCACCAAGAGATTTATTTAAGAACTATTTGGTGAATATATTGAAATTTCCAGAACAAGCTATACCTGCAATCACCAAAATATATTACCTTCCAGCACCTAAATCCGCGCAGCAATCTCAAGATCTATCAACGTCTTTGAATATATTGGAAGTTTTGGATTTAACACAAGAGACGGTAATTGAAACAAGAGCTACCCTTTTGGTCTCTTTCGCATTCATTTCAGAAAGGGACTCTGTGCTGAGACTATATTTTCACAATCAGACCCAATGTTTTTATGGACAGAAAATTTGGATATTCCCTGATATCACGAGAAATACCCAGGAGTGAAGAAGAAAGTTTCTATTGATGAAAGCTGAAGTAACCTTGAGGGGGGGCTAAATTTAATCTTCGTTATCTGTGTAAATGCCTGTTAATGTACCAAAACACTAAATATATATTCACTGAACCTACTCAACTCCGTACATATCTGGACTCGCACTCCTAAAATAATATTTCATGGGGACATGGCTTTTGAATGGTAATTGTATGGGTAAATTTCTAGACCGTAATTATGGTTTAATTTTTCTTGTTATAACTGCTCCTGTACATCTTGATCTCCTTAACATTGCCTATAATTAGAGATGTGAATCGTGTGCCCGATCATCTTAACGATCGGGTTCGGCTAGAGGGGGGGAAAAATCTGATCGTGGGTGATGTGAATCGGAATTGGTTCCGATTCACATAGTTATTTTTTTTGTAGTGAGGCCCAACCCTTTAAAATTAACCCCTTACCTTCCCCCACCCTCCCGAAACCCCCCCAAAACTTTTTACGATTACCTGGTGGTCCAGTGGGGGGCACGGGGACCGATCTCCCGCTCTCGGGCCATCGGCGCTATTTTGGCTGCCACTCAAAAATGGCGCCGATGGCCCGATAAAAAAAAAACCCCACCCGACCCTTTAAAAATGACCCCTTAACTTCCCCCACCATCCCAAGCCTCCCAAAACATACCTGGTGGTCTAGTGGTGGTCCCGGGAGCGATCTCCCATTCTCAGGCCGTCGGCTGCCACTCATAAAGATGGCGCCAATGGCCCTTTGCCCTTACCATATGACAGGGTATCCGTGCCATTGACCAGCTCCTGTCACATGGTAGGAGCACTGGATAGCCGGCGCCATCTTTACGAAGGCGCCGGCCATCTTTAAAGATGGCGCCGGCCAGCCAGTGCTCCTACCATGTGACAGGGGCCGGCCAATGGCACGGATACCCTGTCATATGGTAAGGGCAAAGGGCCATCGGTGCCATCTTTATGAGTGGCAGCCGACGGCCTGAGAACGGGAAATCGCTCCCGGGACCACCACTAGACCACCAGGTATGTTTAGGAGGGCTCGGGAGGGTGGGGGAAGCTAAGGGGTCGTTTTTAAAGGGTTGGGTGGGTTTTTTTTTTTATCGGGCCATCAGCGCCATTTTTGAGTGGCAGCCAAAATGGCGCCGATGGACAGAGAGCGGGAGATCGGTCCCCGCGCCCCCACTGGACCACCAGGTACTCGTAAAACGTTTTGGGGGGGTTCGGGAGGGTGGGGGAAAGTAAGGGATTCATTTTATAGGGTCGGGGTGGGTTTAGGGGGTTTTTTTGGTGTGCCGCTTTTCCCCGCCCTCCCCCGATTTACGATTTTTCACGATAAATCGGGGGAATTTCTATTGTATCGCGACTCAACGATTTTTGACGATTTAAAATATATCTGACGATTGTTTTAAATAGTCAAACAACGATTCACATCCCTACCTATAATATTAGATACGTTTTGCCTAAATTTAGATGTGTATTTCTAAATTTGTATTCGCTTATGTATAAATAGTATCTAATTTTTTCCTGAACAATTATGTTGTGTTTAAATATGAAAATTCAATAAAAATAAAATTATAAAAAGTGTGCGTCAGGCACACATTTTATTGTTACATCCATGGGAAATAGCTAATAATCTCATTAACATGAATTTACATGTGATGAGCGCTATTAGCTATGTAGTTGGTTGGACGTGTGCTTTGGATGCGCTAACCCCCGTTTTGCATCAGGGGTTATGGACGCGCGTCCAATTACGTGTTGGCCATGCGCAGAGGCCAGCGCACGGTATTGCATTGGCCTGACAGACTCTCTCTCACGTTTGTTCACACAAATGCTTTTGCTCACACTGGATCCCACCCTTCCTTACTCTTACATACACACAGGATCCCAATCCCACACACACACATGTACGTTCTTAATTGCTGTCTTTCACACAGGCTCCCACAAACACACCCACAGGCTGTCATTCTCACATGCTTTTACACTCATGCTCCTATTCCCACAAATACAACACATAGGCTCTCACTCTCACATGCACTCTCTCACACCACCCTTCATGTAGGCTTCCATTCACACACACACACACACACACACACACACACATACACCCAGGCAGGCTCCTGTTCACATACCCACAAATACCCAGGCAGGCTCCTGTTCACTCACACACACACACACACACACCCAGGCAGGTTACAATTCACACACACACAACCACAAACACCAAGGCAGGCTCCCATTCTCAGACACACACAACCACAAACACCAAGGCAGGCTCCCATTCACACACACACACACACACACACACCACGAGGCAGGCTATCATTAAGACCCACCCACCCCCAGGCAGGTTCCCATTAACCCTCCCCACCCCCAGGCAGGCTACCATTCATGTACACCCATGCAGTCTATCATTCACATACACAGAACACAGGCAGGCTTCCCATCGGTAGCAAAAGGGGGAGGGAGCCTGTTCTGCTGTTGTTCCTCATGTGCCTGTCCTCAGTATTCAAAACTCGTGTGGCTAGCACTCCTCTATGCTGATCTTAAGATAAAAGTTTTTGAAAGCACTATCTACTCAGTCTTCAAAGAAAACAACAACCTAACTGGCAAAGCTAAAAGTCCTGCTTCAGCTGTTGGTTGGAAGATAGAAAATGGGTGGGAATTGCGAATCCAGCTCTCTCATCTCATGAAAGGATGATCTGTAGATTGTGATGGATTCTAATTATTAGAATGGGTGTTAATGCTTTTCAATTACTTGTATGTTGTTTTTTCATCTTTCCTATGCAATCTCATTAGACTTTTCCTGTATTCATATATTTCTCCAGGCTGCTGTTCCTGTTGCTAAGTGTGGGGCAATGATGTGTGTGCATAGACACCGCTTCGGGTTCATACAGCTGCTGCCCTTAACTGGGGCTCTAAAATGTTTTTTCCCCCCAGAATATTTGTTTATTGGAAAACACTGAACAATAAGTAGCTTTCTGTACGACAGAGAAAGTAGCGCTCTCATATTTCTGATGTGAACAATGGGATGCTTGTATGTGTTTTTAGCTGTATATTTCAATGCACAGATGATGTTGCATGCACTAAGAGTGTGTGTTCATATACATTAGCTATTGTAGCATTTTGTGTTTGAAAGAGACTGGTGTCAGGGGCACAAGTGGGGAGAGGTTTCATCATGTAATTCTTTAGTGCTGAAGTTTTGGCACTACAATTATTTTAATATAACAAAGTTTTTTTTAACCCTGTCTATAAACTAAGAGCCAGGGGAACTTCCTTTTTATTCCTTATAACCTATGCTGTTCATTCTGATTTGTGATGAATGAATGTGTGTGAATTTCACTCAAGTTCCACTTTTTTTTTTTTTTTTTTAAATATGTGAAGCAGACTGTAAATCTTTCTGGTTTTGCATGTAAGTTGCTGCATGTAAATTTACTCTTGTGACATCAAAGTCACAGGTCGATCCAGTAAGGCCGCGGTAGAAACAGTGCGGTAGTGTCAGGTGCACCCTTCCTCCCCGCACGCACAGTTCTCTTCACTAACTCCCCGATATTCTCCTCTAATCGCATGCAAATGCATGCCGCGGCTTTAAAGCGGTAGGGAAGGGTTATGCCCGCGTAACCCATTTTACTGTATAGGCGCTTAATACAGCGCCTATACATTAACCTGGGTGCGCTGGTACCTGTCATTTCAAATGACATTTGAAATGACAGGCACCAGGAAGTGTAAAAATCAAAAATTTTAAATACCTGTCGGAGGGCCGCGTGGGTCCAGGCGGCCGGCGGGATCCGGGGGGCCGGTGGTCGAGTGTTAAATCTAGGCCGCGGGCGGGTGGGCGCCTGTTCCAGGCAGCGGTGGCGGGGGGACATGCGTTAGTTCGAGACGGCCGGCGGGTGGTCGCGTGTTAAATCTAGGCCGGGTCCGCACAGGCGCGCATTCATTCATCCAGGCAGAGGAGCCGGTGGCGAAAGCAGCCGGCTCCTCCGCCTGGATGAATGAATTCATTCACTGCCGGTGGGGGCTGCCTCTCCGGCAGCCCCCACCGGCAGTGAATGAATGCGCGTCTGTGCGGACCCGGCCTAGATTTAACACGCGACCACCCGCCGCCTGCCTCGAACTAACGCGTGTCCCCCCGCCACCGCTGCCTGGAACAGGCGCCCACCCGCCCGCGGCCTAGATTTAACACGCGACCACCCGCCGCCCGCCTCGAACTAACGCGTGTCCCCCCGCCGCCACTGCCTGGAACAGGCGCCCACCCGCCCGCGGCCTAGATTTAACACGCGACCACCCGGCTCCCGCCGCCGCCGGCCGCCTGGACCCACGCGGCCCTCCGACAGGTATTTAAAAATTTTTATTTTTTCTTCTGACAGGTTTTGTGTGTCCCACATCATTACATTTTCTCGATCATCTCTGTATCGCTTTTTTTTTAAATTGTGTTTTATTGTTTTTGAGTATCTTAAGCGATGTCGATGGATTTGTTACTAGACTCACAGTCCTAACTCCTACTAGGGGGAGGCGGTAAACTAACACGTTACGGCCGCGGCAAAACAGTGCTTTACTAATGAGAGAACCTGAGTGCCCGTTACGGTATCGGAGGGGAATAGCTAATTCCTTCATTATACAGCTAATTCGTTCATTTACATGCCGGGTGTGGGAAGGGTTACGCGTCTGTTTTAAGAAGCGCTACGGATGCGCAAAACTGGAGACTGTATAGCTGGTTTGCCTTACGCGTCCGAATTGTGCGCAGCGAGCTCGTTACAGACAAGAAATCTTCAACTGAACTTTACTGGATCGACCTGTCAGTGAGGTGGTGTGATGTAAAACTGTGCAAAGCAGTTAATTATGGGCCAGATTTTAAATCACCTATGCGCGCTGGGCCAATTTTCAAAGGCCCGGCCACACGTGTAAATCCTGGGACTTGTGAAAGGGGCGGTCCGGGGCTAGAGGCGCCCGGCACAGCGGCCATTTGCCACTGTACCGGGGGATCGCGTGCCAGCAGGCGCAACTTGCTCCTGGCTCAGAAGCAGGAGCAAAAGGCAAGAAAACGATTTTGGGGGGTGGGTTAGGATAGGGATAGGGGGAGGGCAGGATAGGGGAAGGGAGGTCAGGCCAGGGGGTTGCGAAGTTCCCTCCCAGTCTGCTCCTTAATTGGAGCGGACTGGGAGGGAACTGGGGAAGGCCCCGATGTGTCACCGCGCATAAATGCAAAAATCCTCCCCCCTCCCTTTGCGCTCGCCAACCTGGCATTTTATAACAGGCGCGTGCATGTTATAAAATATGTGCTTCCTGCAATGTTATAAAATCTACCCCTATATTCATAGCACTAAAATATGTGCAAAAAGGTCTTCACAAGCTGCTTTTTGCAAAAGAGGATTATACGTAATTGCAGCATAGTCATTTTTTTCTGTGTTCAAGTCCCAGTGCACTTTCGTACATCGGACCAAAGGAATGACAATTTGTCTGCTGTGCTTAGATTCTACATTTGAAAGGGAGAGCTTTTTACATCCAGTGTCCTCTTATTTAAGATTTTTTTTTCTAGTTTGGAATAAGGCAATCTGTTGTCTTTTGTAATGGATGCCATGAAAAATACATGCCCCGATTTATTATGAAGCAGAGTGCAGCCTTATAGCTACAATGTAGGAAATGAATGTATCAAAAAGCATCTGCTCTTTGCAACTTGATGTTACTCCCTTATTTTATCTTCTGCTAATTACAACCCATCTCCAATGCCTCTAACTTGTGTGCCATGTCTGTAAAATTTTACATAGTTGCATATGCAAAACAAAATTGGTTGAAGATATCTTAATGCTCCTCTTAAAAATAAAATATTCTCCAATTGTTACATACATCTTTTTTTTTTTTACTTAAAGAAATTTAACTACTTCTAGTGTCTCAATTTCTCTCTTTCCTTTGATTTTTCAGTCCCATTTTCTCCTCTTATACCTCTCTTCCACTATTTCAACCCTTTCCCTTCCGTCTCTCTAAATTCCTATTTCTTGGTTCAGTTTAGACTTAGCTCATTTGGTGCTGCAGTGAGGAATGTAATGGGCCAGTCTTGCAAGGTCCTCCTGCAATTTATCACAATCCACTTGAGATTTAACTACTCTGCATAATTTTGTGTCATCCACAAATTTGATCACCTCACTCGTCTCGTCGTACCCCTTTCCAGATCATTTATAAATATATTAAAAAGCACTGGTCAAAGTACAGATCCCTGAGGCACTACACTGTTTACCTTTTTCCACTGTGAAAACAGACCATTTAATCCTACTCTCTGCTTCCTGTCTTTTAACCAGCTTGCAATCCACAAAAGGACATCGCCTCCTATCCCATGACTTTTTAGTTTTCTTAGAAGCCTCTCATGCAGGTCTTTGTCAAACACCTTCTGAAAATCAAAATACACATCTACTAGTTCACCTTTGTCCACATATTTATTCATCCCTTCAAAAAAATGTAGATTTGTGAGGCAAGACTTCCCTTGGGTAAATCCATGCTGGTTGTGTCCCATTAAACCAGCTCTATCTAAATGTTTTGTGATTTTATTCTTTATAACAGTTTCCACAATATTTCCCGGCACTGAAGTCAGACTCTCTGGCCTATAGTTTCCTAGAACACCCTTGGAGCCCTTTTTAAATATCAGGGTTACATTGGACATCTTCTAGTCTTCAGTTACAATGGATGATTTTAATTGTAGGTTACAAATTATTTCATTTTTTAGTTCTTTCAGAATCCTAGGAATTATGCCATCTGGTCCAGGTGATTTACTACTCTTCAGTTTGTCAATCTGACCTACAGATCTTCCAGATTCACTGTGATTTGGTTCAGTTCATCTGAATCATCACCCTTGAAAACTCTCTCCGGAACAAGTATCTCCCCAACATCCTCTTCAGTAAACACCAAAGAAATCGTTTTAATCTTTCCATGATGGCCTTATCTTCCCTAAGTGCCCCTTTTAACCCCCTTGATTAACCCTCGCAGGCTTTCTGCTTCAGGTATATTTTAAAAAGTTTTTATTGTTAGTTTTTGCCTCTACGGCCAACTTCTTTTCAAATTCTCTCTTAGCCTGTCTCATCAATGTCTTACATTTAACTTGCCAATACCTATGTTTAATCCTATTTTCTTCTGATGGATCCTTCTTCCAATTTTTGAATGAAGATCTTTTGGCTAAAATAGCCTTTTTCACCTAACTTTTTAGCCATGCTGGCAATTGCTTGACCTTCCTTCCACATTTCTTAATGTGAGGAATACATATGGACTGTGCTTTTAGGATGGTCTCATTAAGAAATTTAGTAAACATCTTGATATGTTTGCCTGTTAAGGTTATACCTTATGAACTTCAGGAGGCTCTCTTTTGTACAATGCAAGTACTAAAAAGGGCATTAGCAGTAAATTTGAGAGTGAGATCATCCCCAAAATGTCACTGCTTACAAGTGAGGTTCATTCCTGCGCAAAATAAACTCATTTGGAGAAATTGTCACAGAGAATTCTACTAACCCATTGTGTTTTCAAACTTGTTTTAAGAAGAAATACTTGCATACAGTAACTCACTTTTGTGTCTGCTTACTATAGGAATCCATGCAGTATATGCACAATCCACAGCATACTCCTCCCTGTGCAACATTGGTTATTTCAACTTTTAGTGACAAGGCATATCTCAAGTACAAGAGAGTTTCAGGCAAGAAAAGGCCAAACTAGTTAATCTGATTTGTTTAGATTTTTACTGTGTATCAATCTCCTAACTCTGGAAGTTCAACTGAGGCCATTACTGCTGCTTCTGAGACTCCCAAAATATCGCAATTTGATATCAACTGAACAGTGGGGACACAGTGTTTCCTTGTACACTTGCTATAAATGTTTTCTTTCTATGCTGCATTCCAGTTTTTACATGTAAACATAATTCCCTGAATGCCAGCTGTTTCCCGTTCATAAGATATTGAAAAGCTACAGCTGTCTTCCAAGCAACTATTCTAACTACTAGATACTGACGTTCTCTGTGGACAATCATGAGGATGGCAGTCCTCACAAGAGGGCAACACCATCTGATGGAGCCTGGCCTGGAATCTCCACATCAGAGCCTCTAGACCTCTTTGCCCCGCTGAGCATGCCAATATACCATGTGTCCACGCAGGGGCCTCTTCAGTCTCTTTTTTTCCACAGAGCCCACTGGTCACAATTCCTCACTCTCCTGGTTCTAGTGTAGGAGGTACCAGACATTTCACTAGTGTATGCAACCAAACATGAATACTGACCCCACAAGAGAGATGCTGATTTCATAAGATGGACGCTGACATGTATGTTTCAACAGAAAAACAAGATGAGGAACTTTTGACCAGAACAAAATATACCCAGGTTATCTCATCTACCTGTTAACTTAAGTGCTAAAGCTTCTTTCCATAAACAATGAAGTAACCTACCCTGGGACAGGTCAGAGAAGCACAAACACACAAACAACAAACCTGCCTAGAGACAAAAGACAGCCTATCCAAAAGCCGAGTTTTATGACAGGTCAGCTCACAGAAAAGCACAAACACAAGCAGAGCAGTGCTGGTCAAGAGCTTACCAGAACTGAGACTGAACCCATCCAGGGTCGCCATGCAGCAGGTGCAATAACCCCCCCCCCCCCCATGGGGACCAGTGGTCTTAAATGAAGAAACACCACCATCTGCCCCTCTGACTATGCATGAGCTGTTTACACATGCATATCTGGGCTGATAAAAGCAACTAGGTAGGGGGTGAGGGGGGGTGTGTGGGACCAGCAGAATTCCATACACACCAGCAGATGACACTCAAAGCATTGCCCCTGTCCCTCCCTGCAGCGAAGCAGAAGAGCTCCCGTCTCCTAGAAGTCTGCACATAAGAGTCCTGCCTGTTACCCGGCTGCTCTTCTCCAGGGCTGAGACAAGCCTCTTCAGCCCAGCAAGCAACAGGGACCAAGAATGCAAGCTTTCTTTAGCAAAGAACATCTCTGAGCTCCAGGAGACTACTCCAATCAGAGACTACTCTAGGGTGCACGGAAGGTAATCAACTAAGGTTATGGGGGTAGTTAACTTACTTTGGGTATATTAATAATTGTAATTAGGTAATGTTTCCGATTTAAGTTTACTAATGATGCTCAGAATAAACATGTAATGGGTGAAGGATATTAGAGGCAATTGCTTATCTTATTCTAACTGCTAAGACAAAAATACCTGAAAATAAAGTAGCCTGATTCTGAGACAAATGTGTTCTTTCCTAGACTTTTCGGTTCACATCTAAGGTAATAAGTGGAAAGTTCCTGTAGCATAGCCAGTATATCCCCCCCGAGAGGGAAGGAAGTGGGGAGCAGGCAGTCTCCTCCTGGCTATGTATACCCTTATATTGCTTACACTAGGCCTGTTTTCAGGGTTTGGGATTACAGGTTTCTTCAGCGTGGGGCCCTGCGGGTTTGTATCCATGCATAGCTGTACTGCTGAATATCCCATGTAAGATAGCTGGATATCGAGCCCTAGGAGTCGAGCTGCATAAATAAAATGTGATAACAGTCTATTCTGATTCAAAGGGAAATCTATGGAGTCCAAGTCACTTGGTAGACAAAAAGATGGTAAAAGAGAAGGGACACGCGCAATAGCTGTATATATTCATGTTCAACGGGCTACCAGGAATCCTGAAATTGTCTGCATTGCCACACATAGAAAAAAAATTATCCCACTGACACAACCCCTCCAACAACCTGGACAAGAGCTACTAAACCTGAAATAGGCTGGAAATCTATATGTACAATGTAAAATATTTAACTCTTTCTGATGACTGCATATGGATGTCTTATGGGCTACAGAGCTGAGTTTTACCAAGTCCTCCTGCTCTAGATTGAGCTGAAGATGCATTATCCATGAATGAATAAGGAGCACACTCATACCTTACCAGAGATTAAATTCAGATAGCAGAAAAATGTCTTTATTTATTTATTTGTTTTTCTATACCGATGTTCATCGTACATATCACACCAGTTTACAGTGTATCAGAGGGGTCTGTCAATGTATAATTCATTTCTTAATGAGCTTTTGGGAGTTATTAACCCTTCTTCAGGAGGCAATGTAATAAGCCTTCCACTAAAATTCAGCACTCAGTTCAATGCCAGTGCTAAAAAAATAATTTGTAATTCTCAATGCAGTGAGCAAATCGTATAACAGTGGGAATTTTAAAAAATGTGTGCTCAGCAGGAGAGTCTTTCGGATAGGATTTATGCTTGTTTTGTGTGCGTACAATATGATTTATGTGCACACTAATGCTTTCAGTGCATAATTTTTTTTTTGGTGCATATAAAGGAAAATTAGTTTCTTACCTGATAATTTTCGTTCCTGTAGTACCAAGGATCAGTCCAGGACACCTGGGTTGTGACTCCGCACCAGTAGATGGAGACAGACTAAAACTTGTGGGCGGAGCCATATATGCCCCTGTGCCAGTCACAGCCCCTCAGTCATACGAATGTCAAAGTAGAAAATCCATAATACAACATAGCTAACCACACAAACTTGTTAGGTAAACGAAAATAACCCCAACAACCCCACAGGAACCAGACTCTCCAAACCGGGAGAGCGAAGAACAAGGGGTCAGTGTACTGAAGACAACAATGAGCGGACTCTCCGTTACAACAGCGCAGCACTGCGGGCAGGATCCTGGACTGATCCTTGGTACTACAGGAACGAAAATTATCAGGTAAGAAACTAATTTTCCTTTCCCTGTACGTACCAGGATCAGTCCAGGACACCTGGGATGTACCAGAGCTAAATTACCGAGGGTGGGAAGCAGAGAGTCCCGCTCGGAGTACCCTCTCTCCAAAACCCCCGAAATCAGTAGCCCGAACATCCGATCGGCAATGTGTAATGAAGGTATGTAACGACTTCCAGGTAGCAGCCCTGCAAATCGCTTGAGGCGACACCTGTGAAAATTCCGCCCAAGACGCCGCTTGAGACCGTGTCGAGTGAGCCCTGAAGCCCCCAGGAATAGGTTTTCCTCCCGCACAAAGTATGCCGAACCAATGGTTCCTTTTTGCCAATGGACAATCGTCTTGCGGGATGCCGCGGCCCCTTTCTTTGGACCCGAAAAGGAAAACAAAAGATCTGTCATCGGTAGCGTGGAAGGAAACTCCGCACAACAAGTCCCTTGAAGTCCCTCGCTGGAGGATCAGAGGAGCTCCCGTCCGCAAAGCAGGCAGCCCCACTGACTGATGCCGATGAAAAGACGAAACGACCTGAAGGAGAAAGGTAGGGATCGGACACAAGAATACCCCCGAATCAGAAAGACACAAAACGGAACTCTACAGGAGAGAGCCTGCAACTCAGAAAAGCGCCGCGCCGAGGCAAGCGTCACCAAAAATACCATCGTCAAAGAGAGATCCGTAAGAGTTGTGCGCTTCACGGGTGCAAACGGTGCGGAGCACCAGGTGGAAAGAACCGAATTAAGGGTCCAGGACGGGCAGGGGAAAACGCAATGGCGGATGGAGAAGCTTAGCCCCCCAGAGAAAACGGGAAAACATCCGGACCCGCAAGCAACCAAGCGCGGACCCGCCGGGAACTGCATGCCAATCCTTTGGCCAGACCAGCCTGGAGAAGCCAGAACATCAGATACCGAAGCGGCAGTGGAATCCACACCCCGCTGCACGCACCTTACCGCAAAGACTACCCAGGCCCGGACGTACGCCAAGGATGGAGACTGCTGCCTGGAACCTCAGCAGCATAGCCACCAGCGCGGCAGAGTAACCTTCCCCGTTTAGCCGATTCCTCTCAAACGCCAGGCCGCGAGACAGAAGGGATTCGCATCCTCCTAACAGACGGGGCCCTGACGGAGGAGCCCTGCGAATCCCTGGAGACGGATGGGACGCATGGGAGCCGCCACCGACAAACTGAACAAGGTCCGCGAACCACGGACGGTGAGACCATGCCGGAGCCCCCATGATCACGAACACGTTGAACAGGTGCAAATCTATGTGGCGCATAATCGTGCCGAACATCGGCCACGGAGGAAAGCCGGACATCCGTCTACCAGGGAAGCACCAAGGCGTCGACTCCTTCTGCTCCTCTTCCTCGGCGCCGACTGAAGAATCGTGGAGCCTTCGCATTGTGGCATGTGGCCAACCAGTCCCCGTGGCCTGTGGCCCTCCAGTCCATGTGGGGAATACTCCACGTCTTGCAGATGAGGCGAAAACTTCGACCGCCAGCTCCCATGCCCCGGGATCCAGATGATGACGGCAGAAAATCCGCCTGGACGTTGTCGACCCCGACGATGTGAGAGGCTGCAATGTATGTGAAGCTGCAATGGACGTGAGAGGCTGCAATGGTGTCGAGATTTTGCTCCGACCAAGCCATCAAGAGCCGCGCCTCGTCTGCCACCTGTGGACTTCTTGTCCCTCCTTGGTGAGTGATGTAGGCCACTGCGGTTGCGTTGTCCAACAAAACACAGACTGCCCGTCCCTCAGCAGAGGTAGGAACGATTGCAGCGCCAGACGGACCGCTCTGGTCTCCAGTCGGTTGGTAGCCCATCAGGCTTGAGATGCTGACTGTAGGCCTTGAACTGACGTCCCTAGGCAGACTGCTCCCCATCCGGAGAGACTGGCATTCGTGGGCACCACTGTCCAGTTGGGCAATAGGAGTGACCCTGGAGAGGTCAAAAGACTGGAATCGAGCCACCAGGACTGGCCGGATCTCGCCCGGCCCACGAGTGGAAATGGACGGTAGAATGCTTCCGAAACTGGCTGCCAGCGGGATGGTAAGGACGCCCGCAATGGCCGTAGATGAGCAAACGCCCAATGGACCAACACGAGAGTGGAGGCCATAGTACCCAGGACCATGAAGTAATCGCCGACCCGCGGTAGCCGGAGCGACAGCAAGCGCCTCACTTGAGCCTGTAGTTTGCACCTTCCTTCCTGCGATAGGAACGCCCTGCCCCGTTTCGTCGAATACGGCTCCAAGGCATTCCAGGGTCTGCGTGGATACCGGCGTGGGTACCAATGGACTTCTTGTTGAACTCGACTAGCCAGCCTAGAGACTGCAAGAGTTGTAGGCCCCTGGCCACTGACAGTCGACACTGATCCTCGGACTTCGCCCGAATCAACCAATCGCCCAGGTAAGGATGAACCAGAAACCCTCCCGGCGAAGTTGCGCCACCACCACGACCATCACCTTCGTGAAAGTACGAGGCGCCGTTGCGAGCCCCAAACGGGAGAGCCGTGAATTGATCCTTAGGCATCGCTGAAGAGACGGTGGAATGCCTACGTGAAGGTACGCCTCCGTGGAACCTAGTGAGGCCAGGAACCCTCCTGGACGCACCGAGGCGATCACCGACCAAATAGTCTCCATTTGGAAGTGAGGCACACGCAGGCATCTGTTCACCCCTGTTAGATCCAGGATTGGTCTTGAAGTGCCGTCGTTCTTTGGAACAATGAAGCAAATAGAGTGACGTCCTTTGCCGTGCGGACTGATCGGAACGGAGGAAATGGCTCCCAAATGTTCCATGCGCCGGATGGTGATTAGCACTGCTGCCTTCGCTTCGGGAGCCTTGCACGGCGAGACCAGGAATTAGTGTGCCGGGGAACGAACAAAATTTAATGCGTAGCCGTGCGTTATCACGTTGCGGACCCACTGGGCCGATGGTATCCTGGCCCCCTAGCTGACGGGGCTCCACCCCGTCTACCGGAGCGTGTACCCCGAAAGGACTGCTGCCATTGATGGTTACGGAAGGAAGCCGACCTATAAGAAGAACCGGTAGACCTGTGATGACGCGACTTCCTGGGCCCTCGGAACCGGGATCTGGCCGAACAGACGGAGCGCGCCCTGAATCTCTCCTCGGGCAGCTGCTTTGAACGAACCATCTGCAGCCAGGTTGCGCAGCCACAGCAGGCGACGTGCCGAAACAGCCGCCACCCCGGACCTAGCGGACGTACGCAGCAAATCGTGGAGAATATCTGCCCCATACGCTATTGCTGCCTCCAACCTATCTGCCTGTGATGCCTGTTCCGCCGACAGACCTGCATTCACCTGAAGAATTTGGGCCCAGCGCAGACTCGCTCACATAGCGAAGTTGGTACAGAAAGCAGCCCGCACACCCAGGGCAGACACCTCAAAATCTTGAGTTACACGTCCAGCTTCCTATCCTGTATATCCCGGAGAGCCGTGGCTCCCGTAACCGGAATGGCCAACCTCTTCGTCACCGCAGAGACTGCGGAATCCACCTTCGGCAGGCGAAGGAGTGCCAGCACATCCTCCGGTAGCGGGTAAAACTTGTCTATGGCCGTACCGACCTTAAAGGCGTATCCCATTCATTGAACAGGAAATCTGTCGATGAAAATTGAAAAGGAAATCCTACTGTCGGCCCCGAGAGACCTATGCTCCTCTTCCTCGGAGAGCATCGGATCCATGATTGCCTCTTGGCAGATCCATGTTTGTCTCTCGACGGGCCCCCCCCAGCGGAGCCTCCATTGCCAGTTCCTGAAGAATTGCTGGAGTTAGTAGGTACAGTTCCTCCCTGCGAAAATAGCCGTACCACCTGGGGGTCATCCCCTTCCACGGCTAGTGCCCCTTTGCCCGCGCTGGGCTGGACAGGACCGTCCGCAGCCGCCTCCCCGGCCCCCATCAGGGACTCCTCTGGAGACGCTGAGTCAACTGCCGATGAAGAATCCGTCTCAGGCTCCTGAGGTACGCCATGCGGCGGACGCTTCCCCCGCGAGGGCTCCCGAGAGCCCCCCGCAACATCCATAGTCTTCTAGCCTTCGGAACAGACCTGCGGGTGGCCCCCCCCACGCGACGCCCCTCCGGCAGCGCTAAATACGCTTATATTTGAAAAACCCCGCGCAACAGAAGCGCAAAAACAGATAAAATCTGAAGAACCATCCGCGGGAGCCAACGAGGAACGAGGCCCCTCCGTGGGGACCCCCCCCCCGCCGGATCCCGCTGCGGGGAAAGCGCGGGGGGCAGGGCTGTATCCCCTGTTGTGAACCGAGCGATTTCGCGGCCGGAATTAAAATGGCCGCCGCGCGCGCACAGTGCAGGAAAAAAAACAAACATCTTGGGGCCTATCAGTCAAGCCCCCCTGCGCGGCGATTGCGCGGTTCTGGACTGGGCCCCCCGAGGCGCTCCGGACACTCCCTCTCTGCCCGTGCGACCGTAGCTGCAGAGGCCCTGCCACGAAAAGCGTGCGCGAGCCGAGCCGCAGGCCCGGCAGGCCGACCCTCGTGGCCTGCCGGCGAGCGCGACGAAAAAACAGGCGGGAAACGCGGCGAAATGCAAACTAAAATTAAGAATTCAAAATCGGCGACCTCCCTCCTGCTACCGGCGCCCCCCCCCCCTAAAAACGGAGCGGAGACGCGAGGAAACGGAGAGCCGCACAACGAAAACAAAAACTTTTTTTTTTTTTTTTTTTTTTTTAACAAAGCTTGCAGCTGTCCTTGGTTCTGGAGCCCTTTTCCTGCAGGGGTGAGTGAACCGGGCTCCCCGGTGTCACCCCTGACGCTGCCACTAGCTCAGCCGGGTCCTCAACCCTGGCAGCGGCCTCAACCGGGGGAGGGTAGTCCCCTCAGGACCTCTCAACCCCCCCGGGAGGCAGGGCACCCGGGACTAAAATTAAAAACAAAACCCAATTTGCAACGAATACCTCGCAAAAACAATCAGGCCTAACAAAATTTGCCCCAAAAAACCAAAACAGACTAACCACCAAAATCAGGTCAGGCAGGGCTGTGACTGGACCTGCACCATCTACTGGAGACAGAGTAAGACTGAGGGGCTGTGACTGGCACAGGGGCATATATGGCTCCGCCCACAAGTTTTAGTCTGTCTCCATCTACTGGTGCGGAGTCACAACCCAGGTGTCCTGGACTGATCCTGGTACGTACAGGGAAATCAAATTTATGCACAGAAATCATGCTTTGCATGCACAAAGGTGAAATTACTTCTTACCTGATAATTTCCTTTCCTCTAAGGAAGGCAGGCTAATTGACACTGGTAGGTTATGCACTCCTACTAGCAGATAAAAATGGAAAAACCTGACGTCACAGACATATAGCCCTGCCCCAACATCAGCTTACCAGAATCTCTAGAAAAGCCAAACTGTGGATAAACTGATTAATACTTGAACCATGAATATTAACAGCTAATGACTTATTTCCAGCCAATTGGGAAGTACTGAGCTTAGTAAAGAATTTAACTTCAGCTGATTTTAGGGGCTTGTTTTTCACTTACCAGTACTTCAAACAACAAAGAACACTCTGCACTGCCCCCAAATAAAGGACAAACTGAAACCAAAACCAAGTAGGCAGACCATGCGGGTTGTGGATTGGTTGTCTTCTTTAGAGGAAATAATCAGGTAAGAAGTAATTTTACCTTCCTCTGCACTCAGGCAGAGGGATGTACCTAAGCTACTCCTGAAATGGGTGGGAGGCTGCGCCCACGCATAGGCCGCATCCTCTTGAGCCTTAATATCCAAGCGGTAGTGCTTGGAGAAAGTATGTAAGGCGGACTATGTTGCTTCCCAGTAAATATCGACAGAAGACAACAATAATCTCAGTCTATGAGACTAGCTGTGCTCTAGTGCAGCGCTTCTCAACCGGTGTGTCGCATGCTACCAGTCTCCCGCTGCTCTTCCCTCCTCTCCCTTCACCGAGCGAGGGGCAGATGAGCTTCCACCACTGCCGTTGCCGCCTGGGCTATCAGCACGTTCAAGCCCGAATGGGAACGGCAGCAGAGTTAGTGGAGGCTGGCAACTGCGGCTGGGCCTTTTCTTCTTCCCGCACCTGCCCCCACCCTGGCCCGGAACAGGAAGTGATGTGCAGTGGGATGCGCGGGAATAAGACAGAGCCATGCTGCATGAAAAAGTAGCAGCGACAGCAGCAGCTCCGAGCAGTAGCGTGGGCCCGAAGCAAAATCAGAAGCAGCCAGAAATTGGCATAGGGGACAGCAGAATCAGCCTCCCGTGGCCGATGGGATTCTTCTTTCTTGGCCTGCAGGAGCTACAGGAGGAGTCTGCTGCAGCTACCATTTGTGCTTTGGGGGGGGGCAGGAAATGAGAGACAGCCAGCCTGTCTGTGAGAGAATGTATGTGTGATTGAGAGTGTGCATGAATAACTGTGACAGAGCCTGTGTGTAAATGTGAACATTTGATTGAGATGATCTTTGTAATGTGTGTGAGAGACAGCACGTGTTTGATTGAGAGAAACTGGTCAGAGAGGTGATGTATGTATATAGGAGAGACAATGGAAGTGACTGGTCAGGGAGATGACTGGAGTGTGTGTGTGTGAGGGAGAAAGTGATTGTGGGAATGAGAAGCCTGTGTATGTGGAGAGAGCTAGCATAGGAGTGAGAAACATGGGTGTGTGTGAGACACAGCATGGGAGTGAGAAGCCTGTATATGTAAGATAGAACATGAAAGTGGGAAGCCTGTGTGTGTGTGCATGAGAGACTGATCGGGAAGGTGACTGGTGTGTATGTAAGAGAATGTTGAGATTACTTACCTGATAATCTCCTTTTCCTTAGTGTAGACAGATGGACTCAGAACGAATGGGTATAGTATGCTCGTGCTAGCAGTTGGAGACGGATCTGACGTCAGCACGGGTACATATACCCCCACAGGAAGCGTAGCAACTCAGTAATCTTCCTTGCAAAAGCTGTTATGGATGTGTGTACTGACGCTCAGTGAAATAGTGAAACATGATTCCCCTGACCGATTGATAGTAGCTGGAGACCGCCAGCAGTCACAACCGGAAGGCGTTGACACCAGGTAGAGTGTACGCATTTATGGAAACAAGTGACATGGCTTACCTTGAATCGGTGAAACCCATGTACACAGGCAGCAGGGCGGGATGCTGAGTCCATCTGTCTACACTAAGGAAAAGGAGATTATCAGGTAAGTAAATCTCAACATTTCCTGGCGTGTAGCCAGATGGACTCAGAACGAATGGGATGTACAAAAGCTTTACTCCCAGCCTGGGCGGGAGGCTGCCTGAGGACCATGTAGTACCGCCCTCGCAAATGCGGAGTCCTCCCTGGCCTGGACATCCAGACAGTAGAACCTGGAGAAGGTATGGAGGGAGGACCATGTCGCCGCTTTACATATTTCTGCAGGCGAAGGCATCCAGGATTCCGCCCAGGATGCCGCTTGTGCTCTGGTAGAATGAGCCTTGACTTCTAGAGGCGGAGACTTCCCAGCCTCCACGTAAGCTGCTCTGATAACTTCTTTAATCCAGTGGGCGATGGTGGGCCGCGAGGCCGCTTCACCTTGCTTCTTCCCGCTGTGCAGGACGAACAGATGGTCCGTCTTTCGTAGTTCTTGTGTCACTTCCAGATATCTGGGCAGCAATCTGCCAATGTCGAGATGGCGTAATAAACGCCCTTCTTCAGATTTCTTCAAACCCACCGTGGTAGGCAAGGATATGGTTTGGTTAAGATGAAACTGTGAAACCACTTTAGGTAGAAAGGAGGGAACCGTACAAAGATGGAGAGCCTCCGGAGTGATTCTGAGAAATGGATCACGGCAGGACAATGCTTGTATCTCTGAGATGCGGCGTGCTGAAGATACAGCCAGTAAGAACACCATCTTCAAGCAGCAATATAGACAACAAGCGCTCAGCCATATGCGGCTAACAAGATACGCTCAATGATATGCAATATGCTCTCAGCAATATGCGGTCATGAATACACGCTCAATTGAATTCAATATGCTCTCAGCAATATGCAGTTAGCAATACACGCTCAATGGTATGAGGAATAGAATATGCGCTCAGTCATAGACCTGCGCCTATTACGGGCGCTCAATACCTGAACAAGGCCACAAAATGGCGCCCTCCACGGCGTGCCACGCCGCCGATCCTCGGTTCCTCGGAGACCAAAAGTAAAAGACGTATGCCTTACCTGATCCTCGGCGCTTCCCGGCTGGAACCCGGGCGGTCTCCGGCTGCGGGGGGAGAGGGCACCGCCGCATTTGAGGATATGCACCCGCTGCCTCGTCCATGCCGGGACCGAGGCGCCTCGTATGCCTCACCCAAACCTCGCCCGGGGGCTACGTCCCTGCTGCGATTCGGCCACTGGACCGAGGACTTAAACCTCCGGGGGATCACGGAAATCACCCCGGGAAACTCTACTTGGGGAGGGACCTTAGGGTATCACCGCAGGAGTGCGGGGCTCGATGCTGTAGAAGTTGTAGTGAAAAGAAAGTAGAAAATAGAAAAAAAAAGAAAGTAGATTTGGAAAACACGCTCAGCGAGCGTGCAGGCTCTCCAAACTGCTTTGGAGACTGAAATTACTGAGTTGCTACGCTTCCTGTGGGGGGTATATATACCCGTGCTGACGTCAGATCCGTCTCCAACTGCTAGCACGAGCATACTATACCCATTCGTTCTGAGTCCATCTGGCTACACGCCAGGAAAAGACTGGTTGGGAGATGATTGGAGTGTGAAAGACAGAAACTGGTCATGCGGGTGTGACTGTTATGTGTGTGTGTGAGAGATAGAGAGACTGGTTGTGGGCACTAAGGAAGAGGACCATGAGTAGAGAGCTTCAGCCACTACTGCTTCTGGTGTGTGATACTGGCCTGCATGGAAGAGGAGTAGGAGAGCGGCTGGAGGGGGTTAGTAAAGGTGGCTTTTTAAGTTTATTTTTCTTGATTGACTTCCATTTTAATTACTGAATATTATGTGATGTCTGCTGTTTTTAAATATTTTATTGGTGTTTGGAGAATTTTAAATAATTTTTATGAGTTTTAATTGTTGGATATTATTCTGTTCATAGTTATTGTGAAATATTTATTCTTATTAGTATATTTATACAATTATTTCTGTGTTGGGATCTATAGCTGCTTGGCTAGTTCTGTTTTCCTAATAGGAGGTGTATTGGTGTTTAGGGCCTGATTTAATATTATTAGTGTTGCCTTTTCATAGGTAGGGGTGTTACTGTTTGAGTGTATTCCATAATACAGGTGTAACTGTGTGCGGATTAGTTTATGTGCATTACTGCAGATCCTGGGAGTATGTTAGGTCAGTTCTGTGTATGTGACAGAGGTGAGGTATTTTACTGTATCAGTCTTATTTGTTGTATTTTCTCAAGAGGACATGCATTAGTGATAAACTGCTGTCTTTTCATAAGTAGGGCTGTTGAGCCTGGTAGTTGGAGTTTGTGTTGCTGTTACTGAGATGACACTAGAACCAGAAAATATTTTTTGTAAGGTGAGTTGTACGGGGAATGTCATAATTCTGCTTTACATCCATAATTGTGGGTCAGGGGGGTTCCTGTAGATGCAAACTGTACTTTTACATTTAGCCCTATGATGGTCATGTGATCAGTGTGTCACGCATGTGAGAACCATCTGTCAGGTGTGTCCCGACAGAAAAAAGGTTGAGAACCACTGCTCTGGTGGAATGTGCCCTGACCTGCCTAGGCAATGGAACATCTGCATCCACATAGGCAGCCATGATGACCTCTTTAACCCAATGGGCTACTGTCACCCACGACACCAGTTTCCCTTATCTACCTCCACCATGGAGAACAAACAATTGATGAAGGAGCAAGTAACCTTCAAGTACCGCATCAGATACCGCTTCACATCTAAGGCATGCAATAATTGATAATCCTGCTTATCTTTATCCCTGTCCAGTGGGGCAGGGAAATAGACTGATTCAAATGGAACTCTGATACCATCTTCGGCAAAAAGGAAGGTAAAGTCCTGAGCTGCACCACCCCCAAAGTTATTCATAGAAGTGGCTGACAGCAAGAGAGCCTGAAGCTCGGAGATATGCCTCACTGAACAGATCACCACAAAAAAAACCCATATTCAAAGCAAGCAGCCGCAAGGAGAGTTCATGCAGCAGCGAAAAGTAGGACCCGCCAAAAATCTCAATACCAGATTATGGTCTCAAGGAAGCACCAGTAGACACAAGGGAGGACATAGATGCTTGACCTCATTCAAGAACCTAGATACATCTGGATGGGAGAACAAGTGCCTATCATTAATCTGTCCTCTACAGCATGTGAGAGCTGCCACTTGCACCTTCAGGGTGTTTAGAGCCAAACCCTTAACCAAACCCTCCTGCAAAAATTCCAAAATCAGTAGAATCTCTATTCTAAGAGGGTGAGAACCTCTCAACCCGTACCAGCTCTTGAATACTCTCCAAACCCTAATGTAAACCAGAGAGGTAGAAAACTTTCTAGTGTGAAGCAATGTGGATATCTCTGCCAGAGAATAACCAAGCTTTAGCAGGCAAGTCCTCTCAAGGGCCAAACCGTTAAGACAAAAATGACCCGGATCTTCATGCACAATTGGCCCCTGATGCAGAAGATCCTCCCTGACCACTAGGGTTTTTTTTTTAGAGAGTGACGTACCATGGTCTCTAAGGTCAATCCGGAGTTACCAGAAGCACAGTCTCGGTTTGACTCCCAATCTTCTGAATTACCCTGCTGATCACCAGCCAGGTGGAAAAACATATAACAGCCCGCTCCGCGGCCCCTGCTGGATGAGAGCATTGATTCTCAGCTCACTCGGGTCCTTTCTGTGACCTTAGAATTGTGGCACCTTCAAGTTGCTGTAGCTCACCATTAACAATGAGACACTATGAGTTGAAAAGCATAGTCCGCCAGCTCCCACTCTCTTGGGTCTAAAGCCTGCCTGCTGAGGAAGTTAGCCCTCACATTGTCCTTCCCGGCACTGTGAGAGTTGGTTAATGCCTGAAGATGTTGCTCTGCCCATACCATGAAAGCATCTATCTCCACTGACATCTGATGACTTCTGGTTCTGCCCTGATGATTTATGTAGGCGACCATCATGACATTCTCACCGCTCGACCTGCCAACTGTTCGGCTAACTGTAGACATGCCAAGCGAACTGCATGCTCTTCCAAATGATTGATGGTCCACTATCGTTCCTCAGCATTCAACCAACTTTGTACCATTAACTCTAGGCAGTGAGCCCCCCCCCCAACCCAGAAGGCTCACACCTATTGTGAGCACCAACCAGTCTGGTGTCTCCAAGAGCACTCCTTTCCTGAAGTGGTCCACTTCTAACCACCACTGCAATTGCTCGCTCACTTCCATTAGCAAATACAGCCTTACTGTATAAGAACATAAGAAAATGCCATACTGGGTCAGACCAAGGGTCCATCAAGCCCAGCATCCTGTTTCCAACAGTGGCCAATCCAGGCCATAAGAACCTGGCAAGTACCCAAAAACTAAGTCTATTCCATGTAACCATTGCTAATGGCAGTGGCTATTCTCTAAGTGAACTTAATAGCAGGTAATGGACTTCTCCTCCAAGAACTTATCCAATCCTTTTTTAAACACAGCTATACTAACTGCACGAACCACATTCTCTGGCAACAAATTCCAGAGTTTAATTGTGCGTTGAGTAAAAAAGAACTTTCTCCGATTAGTTTTAAATGTGCCCCATGCTAACTTCATGGAGTGCCCCCTAGTCTTTCTACTATCCGAAAGAGTAAATAACCGATTCACATCTACCCGTTCTCTCATGATTTTAAACACCTCTATCATATCCCCCCTCAGTCGTCTCTTCTCCAAGCTGAAAAGTCCTAACCTCTTTAGTCTTTCCTCATAGGGGAGTTGTTCCATTCCCCTTATCATTTTGGTAGCCCTTCTCTGTACCTTCTCCATCGCAATTATATCTTTTTTGAGATGCGGCGACCAGAATTGTACACAGTATTCAAGGTGCGGTCTCACCATGGAGCGATACAGCGGCATTATGACATTTTCCGTTTTATTCACCATTCCTTTTCTAATAATTCCCAACATTCTGTTTGCTTTTTTGACTGCCGCAGCACACTGCACCGACGATTTCAGTGTGTTATCCACTATGACACCTAGATCTCTTTCTTGGGTTGTAGCACCTAATATGGAACCTAACATTGTGTAATTATAGCATGGGTTATTTTTCCCTATATGCATCACCTTGCACTTATCCACATTAAATTTCATCTGCCATTTGGATGCCCAATTTTCCAGTCTCACAAGGTCTTCCTGCAATTTATCACAATCTGCTTGTGATTTAACTACTCTGAACAATTTTGTGTCATCTGCAAATTTGATTATCTCACTCGTCGTATTTCTTTCCAGATCATTTATAAATATATTGAACAGTAAGGGTACCAATACAGATCCCTGAGGCACTCCACTGTCCATTCCCTTCCACTGAGAAAATTGCCCATTTAATCCTACTCTCTGTTTCCTGTCTTTTAGCCAGTTTGCAATCCACGAAAGGACATCGCCACCTATCCCATGACTTTTTACTTTTCCTAGAAGCCTCTCATGAGGAACTTTGTCAAACGCCTTCTGAAAATCCAAGTATACTATATCTACCGGTTCACCTTTATCCACATATTTATTAACTCCTTCAAAAAAGTGAAGCAGATTTGTGAGGCAAGACTTGCCCTGGGTAAAGCCATGCTGACTTTGTTCCATTAAACCATGTCTTTCTATATGTTCTGTGATTTTGATGTTTAGAACACTTTCCACTATTTTTCCTGGCACTGAAGTCAGGCTAACCGGTCTGTAGTTTCCCGGATCGCCCCTGGAGCCCTTTTTAAATCACTCCTGTGATTACGGATTCCACTGGGAGAGAAACATGCTGACGTGGCCACATATGCACCCTCACCCTCAGTACTACCTCCAATGCTGCTGCCACTGACCTCAAGACCTGCAGGTAAGTCCACACCTTTGGGCGAATAGCTATCCTCAAGGACTGAACTTGAGTCACCAACTTCCGGATGCGTTTCTCTGGTAGGAACACTTTGCCCTGCTCCCTATCAAATCACACTCTGAGGTATTCCAGGATCTGTCTCAGCTGTAGACTGCTCTTGGCTAAGTTCATCATGCAGCCTAACTCCTGAAGTAGGAAGATCACGTTGTGAGATGCCAATTGACTCTCTTCCGCACTCATTGTTTGAGTCAACCCATCTACCAGATATGGATAGACTAAAATGCCCTTCTTGCACAGAGATGCCACTACCAACACCATGACTTTGGAGAAGGTTCTGGGTGCCGTAGCCAGACAGAACAGTAGGGCTTCAATCTGATAATGGTGCCCTAGAATGGCAAAATGAAGGAATCGATGATGCTCCTGTCAAATGGAATATGGAGATATTCTTCTGTCAGATAGAGAGACATGAGGAATTCCCCGTAAAGTTTCCATTCTGAAGTGACTCATTTGCAAATGCCCATCGACTTCCTTCAGATCCAGATTGGTTGGAAGGAACCATCTTCTTTCTTGGGAATGACAAATAAAATATTGCCCCATAGTTTCATGTGATCTGGAAACTGGAATCATGGCCCTGAAGTCTAGCAGCCTTCTCAATGTAGCCTCTACTGCCACTCTTTTTGTTAGCGAGTTGCATGGAGAGGCCATAAAGGCATCTGGAGAGATTCGAGGAAATTCTAGAGCATAGCCATTTCTTATTACATCCAGCACCTACTGATCCGTTGTGATTTGGGCCCACCTGAGAAAAAAGTGAGATAGACGTCTGTCGGAACCAGTAGGTGGGCCTCCACACCTTCATTGCAAAGATCAAGATACTCTGGTCCTGGAACCCACATCCTTATTTGGCTTCTTAGGCCAAAAGGACTGAGATCTTTTGAAGGATACAATTTCTGATTCGCTGCCCCTCTGTAAGGGTGAAAACAATAGGAGTTCTTGGAGCGGCCTCTCACACCAAAAGAATGCGCTGAGCTTTCTTGTCCTACAGCAAACCTGAAGAAGAGAGAACCCTTAAAGGATGACTTAGAAATCATATCCACTGACCAGTTACGCAGCCACAGCAAGCATCTTGCCACTATCATGAAAGTTATACCTCTAGTGGCTTTACACACCAAGTCACAGCCCGCATCAGCTAAAAATGTAGCTCATGGTTCCATCGCCAGTCCACTCCTTGAGTCTTCTGAGACGTAAACCTGCTCGTGCCACCAAACAACAGTAAGAAGCTATTTGTAAATTCATTGCCATTGCTTCAAAAGCCTTCTTGAAGATGGCCTCAATCCTCCTATCCTGGATATCCTTCAGTGCTGCTCCCCCTTTGACCAGGATGGTGGTTCGCCTGGTGACAAAGCGCATCAAGGCATCAACCTTCAGGAATCCCGACTGCACTTTTGCCTTCAGATCCAAGGGGAACAGGCCTGCCAAGAAATGTGCACACTTCTGGAGCTTTCCACTCAAGGTCAATTAACTCTTGCACCAGTTCCAGGAGTGAAAAGAAACAGGATGTCTTGAGCAAGGTAACTAAGATGGGATTTTTCTTTTGTAATCCCATAGCGTCACTCCCATCTACTCAGAGTGTTTTCAGGGTCTGAGTCAACAGACCTGGCAACTCGTCCTTGTGAAAGAAAAAGAGTAGAGTCCTATGTGGCTCCAAATCAGCCAGAATTTTCCCCTCTTCCAGATGTGTGAAATCCGAGTCACTGCTGGAATCATCTGACAGTTCACAATCCTCATCCTCTTCTACCTCCCCAGGGAAGCCATTTTACGGTGCTTGCCTGACTTGGAAGTCAAGTGTGAAGACCTTCGACGTGACCCCTCCTTACGGGGCTGTTTAGCCTCCACTGGATGCCCTTTCAGAAAAGCCTGTAACCCCTGGAAAAAACACCACCCAGGAGGAAGATGAATCAATACCAGGACCCAAAGGACCGAACACAGCACTCTTCGAACCCTCCCCCAGGGATGTTCCTCCCATCGGGAGGGGAACTGTCCATCATATCATCTTCTGTGCCCCTCCCCGACAGAGTCCTCCATCAGTAGGTGTGATGCCCCAATGGCAGCAAAACCCTTGGCAGGCAAATTGTCCTGAGCCTCCAGACAGCGCTGGCATAGGTGACGTGAGAGCGACATCTGGATTTCCTTTATATGGTAAGCCACACAAATAGAAAGGCGTTTAGACTTTTAGCCCTTAGCGCCATTATCCATCATCAAAAGGCCACTTTCCTGTGCATGTGGTCTCCTGCATGCGTACCAATGCATGTGGGGATGAACCTGTGCAATTATGCATTCAAATCTAGGCCGTGGTCTTGGGTGCATAAATACACATGCACACCTACTGTAGGCCACAGCCATACTACACATACTCACGTGCAGGGGAAAAAAAATCATCAGTGGCCTAGCTGCCCACCACGCAACTGATCGACGGAGTCTATGACTGAAAACTATGCTATCTGCTGACCTGTGCCATCTCCACGTTCCCCTAACTCCCCGGATGTGTGTCTGTGGGGCGGGGGTTAGTGCTGAGGGAGAGAAATGACCCAGTAAGGAAAGGGGGGCCTATTACTTCCCTCCTTTTTTTTTTTTTAACCAAGTTCAGCCTTTCCCCAGCGGCTATGGGGTGGGGCACAAGCCTTCACTGCCAAGCTCTCCCTTGTCCTCCAATATTCTTTTTTTTTAAGCTTAAGCCTTGCCCTGGCATTGAGGCTTGACCGTTCAACAGAGAGGGACCAGTATAATGTCACCTCAGAAGCTCAACCTCTTCCTTTTTTTTTTTTTTTAAACAAGAGCAATCCCCACTAGGGAGATGTGTGTCCACCAACTACTGGAGACAGAGAATACTGGCAGACTGATGTTGGGGCAGGGCTATATGTCAGTACCGGTGGGTACAGGAGAAGCACAAAAAAATACTACTGACCGAGAAAGGAGTGGGAACTGAAGAGAGACCCAGTGCAGGAAGAAAAAGTGAAAAAAAAATTTTTTTTTTTTTAAAAAGAGTTTCCTGAGAAAAGAGCACGAGCTCCACCTCCGCGAGACGGTAGCTCTTTTGAAAAGAAAGGACTGAAGAGAGACCCCATGTGGACGCGTGGATAGTGGCATGCTGAGCATGCTCAGTGTGCCAATCAAAGTTTTTAGAAACTTTGACAAGTTTTCCGTGCCGGGCTCCATCTGATGATGTCACCCACATGTAAAAACTACCATCCTGCTTGACCTAGGAGAACTCTCTTGTGCCTTGCTGTTGCCCCAGCTATCACTCCCAGCATGTGTTTTGGAGGTGCAAGCCACTCTCTGGGATCTCTTCCAAATTAGATGTCACTCAATCTCCAGTGGGTTTCTATGATCACTTACTGCCTCTGGAGACCGAAGTCAATTGGCTGTCACCAATATTCTAAATTTCTTTAGCTTTAAGGGTATGTGATGTCACAATGCCACACCTGTGCATCATGACATCTGGCAGCCTCAGAAGCCAATCATGACTGCAGCCAGACATTCATCCAATCAAGAGCACAGAATGGTCAAGGTGTGCAAGTATGATCTTCATCTAGGAGAACAGTAAGATCCACTGCTAACATGCACCTGCAGAATGGCGGCTCTCTCTGTCCAGCATGTTGCGTTTTTAAAAAAAATGTACAAAGCATCATTGAAGGTGAGATCTGTGATTGCTTTATACAGTTTGATGATTGATGGTGCAGGTGATGTCTCTTACAGCACAAAATGTTCTCACAAATTGGCTGGGAGTTTGTGAAACTGGGGGGTAAAGGGGAATGGGGCGTCGTACCAGCCTCCACTGATGAAAGGCCATACTGTGGAGTAAGATACATCACTTATGGCAATTATTTAACCACTCCTACAATTTGTGGTGGTAAAGCAAAGGGGAAAAAAAGGGTTACTTTCTGCAACAGTATACAATAAAAATAAAAATCTCAATAATAAGAAATTAGCTTTTATTTTTACTTTAAAATAAAGGCAAGTAACAATTATTCAAAATCAAAACTATGGAAGCATATTTTCAACAAACCAGAGGAAATCTTAATGTGTTGGTGTTGGGTGGGGGGGCCATGTTTGTATACATTCACACGGTCTCCTCCTCTTCATTTCACTAAAACCATTTATTTTCTCTCTCTCTCTCCCTTTCTTGTCAGTTTTAAAGCCCACATGACTGAATCAGTTTGCTTTCCTGGAAGTATTGGCATTCAAGTTTAATAGTGTGAGTTTACAAAGCTGCTTTGGCAACAGTGCTCAGCAGCGCAGTTCGTAAGTACATCAGAAAAGAAAGTTGACATGCGAACATACTGTGTCAACTCTACATAGCAAAGCTACAGGATAACTTGTGTGTGAGAGGGTTCCGAGCTGCCGTTCACCAGAGTGAGGTCTTATAATTGAATTTCAGCTTCAATAGGTACTTCAGATTAACCTGTGCAACATCGTAGACAATGTATCTGAAAGGAAGGAGTCAAGGATCATACGTGTATTTCCCACTCCTTATGGTACCAGTGAGAAGTGGGAGAACAAGAAACTATTCTCAAACATGCTTCTTGGACAGTGGCCCAGTACGGCTGGAGGAAATGCTGGCAGTGCTACAGGTGTGCATGAGGACAATAAACCATCACAGAAGGCTTTAGGTGCACACTCTAGGCAACATAAGAACCGTCATACTTATGCAGACCAGCACCCTATCTCCAATGACAGAGAGCCATGGATGCACAGAGGAAGCATCTAAGAAACAGGCCCTGTGTAGCACTGTCCACCTGCTTCATGATTCTTCAAGTTGCTAGAATCATGGTTTAAGAATGCACTAAACCCAATTCTTTTTTTTATGAACCCAAAAATCTGTCCATTATGAATTAAGAGGAGTGCCACACACACATTTTCTTTTATCATGAGTGCAATCTGTAAATTAATCATGTAATCACTTGCCAGAGGTGGCTGTGGATTTTGGAACCAGCATCCATTTTAAAAAGGAGACCTTTTTCACAACCACAGTATCTGCAACAGGTTCTAACAATCCTGCCCGAGAGGGAATTTGTTTTCTATTGCCGCTGTAGGCACTTTATGCTGTAACATTAGGCACCAGAAACCAGATTAAAAAAGGAAAATTGGTTCTTACCTGCTCATTTTCTTTCCTTAAGTCCCACAGATCAGTCCAGACTGGGTTTTGTTTCTCAACCAGCAGATGAAAACAGAACAAAGCTTCACTATACTCGTGGTACATAAAACATTTTCAATGCTTCTTTAGAGTATGGAGTAGTCATGAAGGACTAGAAAAGGGTGGATGTGGTTCCTATTCATAGAGCTGTCCAGGGAGTGGCTACTAATTGGTCAGTGGTTGTCATTCTAAAGCTTATGGGGATAGACTTAAATATCTAAACATGTATACTCTAGAGGAAAGGTGAGATAGGGGAGATATGAGAGAGACATTCAAATATCTCAAAGGTTTCCATGCACAGGAAGTGAGCCTATTTCAAAGGAAAGGAGACTCTAGAACGAGGGGTCATGCAATGAGGTTAAAAGAGGGTAGAATCAGGAATAATCCTACAAAATATTGCTTTACAGAGAGGGTGATGGATGAGGGGAATAGCCACCCAGTGGAGGTGGTAGAGTCAAAAACAGTATCTGAATTTAAGAAAGCAGGGACAAATACAGGGGAACTCTAAGGAAGTGATGGGAATTATAATGCTAAATTAATTGGACAGATGGGTAGACAGACTGGGCCACATGGTCTTTTTCTGTCTTCATGTTTCTAAGACAGTGTGCCACCCACATTCGTTCACTATGAACTGTACCCAAGTAAATGTACGATAAAAATCCCTACAAGGGAGATGCATGTCCACCATTTGCTGGAGATGGAGAACATTGGCAGGTTGATGTCGGGGCAGGGCTATATGTAAGCAAGTCAGCTTTACTCCATCTCCATCTGCTGATAGGTGTGCATACCCACTGATGTGAATTGGCCTGCTTGAGTGCAAAGGAAGAACCAATTTTCCTTTTGTGTTTGTCCGCAGATCAGTCCAAATGACTGGGATGTACCCAAGCTCCCCCAAACTGGGCGGGAACTTGAAAGACCCACTCGCAACATACTTTCACAAAACGCAGCCGAGTCTTGAGCCCGAACATCCAGTTTGTAATGCTTGGTAAAAGTATGCAGTGAAGACCACATTGTTGCTCAATAGATTTCCTGTGGTAAAACCAACTGGCATTCAGCCCAGGACACAGCCTGCACCCTAGTGGAATGAACCCAGAGCTCCACTGGAACTGGGGCCCTCTTGCCTATGTAAGTTGAAGCAATAGCCTCTTTTAGCCATTGGGAAATAGTTGCCTTCAATGCCTTTTCCCCCTTAATACTCCCTCCATAAAGAACAAATAGATGATCCGTTTTATGTAAACTGTTGGTGACCTTTAAATAGCGTAAAAGGATCGATGCGCATCCAACAAATGTAGTTCATATGCATGAAGAGTCGATAACCCCAAGTTCCCAAAGGCAGGTAATTCTGCTGACCGGCTCAGATGAAACATGGAGACCACCTTCAGCAAGAAAGAAGGAATCGTGCATAGAGAAACTCCTACATCTGTAAACTGGAGGAAAGGATCCCTGTACGAAGTCTCCCTGAACAGATAGCCACCAAAAACAGACTTCAAAATAAGATCCTTCATCGATGACCTCCACAAGTCTTTTTCTGCCGTCATGTTTCTATGTTTCTGAGTATCTTTTCAATCTCAACTGGCTCCACTCAAAAGCCAGGCTGTGAGACAAAAGCAATCTGCCTGCTCCAAGCAAACTGGACCCTGAAAAAGCAATCTGGGAAGATGCCCGAGTCCCAACGGCCCATCCAATGTTAGGTTTACTAGATCGGCAAACTACAGGTGCTGTGGCCACTCTGGAGCCACTAGAATCATCTTTCTGCAATGAGTCTCTATACGTTGCGGGACTCTGCCTATCAGTGGCCAAAGAGGAAACACGTTATCGGGATCCTACTCAGCCATGGCAGAGAGAGCAGAGACCCTCTGCTCCCAACTCTCTTCTGTGACTGAAAAATTGTTAAGCTTTGGCATTGTTCCTCAATGCCATCAAGTCCAACTGAGGAATTCCCCACTTTGACTGAATGAAAGACATGGTCTCGCTCGACAACTCCCTCCCACTTTCTGGAATTTAGAATGTGTCTGCTGAGAAAATCTGCTTGCACATTCTCTACGTGAGATGCCAACAGTACTAGATGACAACACTCTGTCCAGTGAAAATGACTCCTGGGTCTCTAGGGACATCGTCTGGCTCCTGGTGTTCCCTTGATGGTTGACGTAAGCTACTGACAGTGCATTGTCGGACAGGACTTGTACCGCCTGATCAAGACAGATGGCTCCCCTAATCCTGTCAAACTGGCATCTGTTGTCATCATTACTCAATCCAGAATATCTAGGCCAATGCCCCTCTCCAAATTAGACTGTGAAAGCCACCAGGACAGGCTTGACCTGGCATCCCGAAGAAGGGACAGATGATGCCTAAAATCCTCCGACTGAGGATTTCAGTGCGACAGCAGCACTTTCTGAAGTGGACGCATCTGAGAAAACACCCACAGTACCAAATCAGAGCAGATGCCACGGAGCCAAGAACTTGCAAATAATCCCAGACTCAAGAGTCCAAAGATGTAACAACCATCGAATTTGTCCTTGCAATTTCAAGATCCTTTCTGAGGTAAGAAACACCGTGCCCATCTTGGTCTTCAAACATGCCTTCAGGTATTCCTGAGAAGGAACCAGGTAGCTGTTTGTCAAATTCACCACTCAGCCCAGGGATTACAACCTCTGCATCATCCTCAGGACAGACTGGTAGCAAACCTCCCATGACACTGCCTAAATAAGCTAGTCATCCAGATAAGACTGGACACGAATGTTCTCTCTGTGGAGGGCCACCACTTTGATTACCATTACCTTGGTGAATGTGTGAGGCACTGTTGTAAGACCAAAAGGAAGAGACTGGTACTGAAAAGCTTCCCTAGAACTGCAAATCTGAGAAACCTTTGGTGCGCCTCTCGGATGGGTATAAGCAGATAAGCCTCCATAAGATCGAGAGACATAAAAAACTCCCCTTTCCTGACTGTTGCAAAAACCAAATACAGAGTCTCCATCCAAAAATAGGGCACCCACAGAGAAGCATTCACCTTCTTGAAATCCAGGGATGGGGCAATAAATTAAGTGCCCTCTTTTTTTGGGACTACAAAGTAGATGGAATATCTGCCCTGCCTCCCTTCTTCTCAGGGAACAGAAACTACAGCTTCTAGCTTCTGGGTACTTAGGGATGACAAACCAAGCAGACAGACTAAATTAATTCTTTGCTTCAGTCTTCACTGAGTAAGATAGAGAGATACCTATGCCAGAAATGATATTCAAAGGTGTGGATTCAGCAGAACTGAAACAAATCTCAGTGTACCTGGAAAGCAAGTTGACAAACTAAAGAGTAGCAAATCACCTGGCCCAGAGTGACTCCAACATCTGTCCCAAGCAAAATGATAGAAACTATTATAAAGAACAAAACTGCTGAACATATAGTTCAATGGTACAAAGCCAACATGGCTTTAGCCAAAGGAAATATTGCCTCACCAATCTGCTACGTTTTTTGAGGGCATAAACAACCAAGTGGATAAAGGTGAGCCAGTTGATACTAGTGTATTTGTATTTTCAGAAAGCATTTGATAAAACCCCTCACGAGAAACTTCTTAGAAAACTAAAAAGTCATGGGATGGGGAAGTCCTATTGTGGATTGGGAACTGGTTAGAAGATAGAAAACAGAGTAGGGCTAAATAGAAAATTTTCTCAATGGACAATTGTGAATATTGGAGTGTTCCAGGGATCTGTTCTGGGACCACTGCTTTTTAATATATTTATAAATGATCTGGAAATGCCGATAACTCAAAATTATTCATAGTTGTTAAATCACAAGAGGATTGTGAGAAATTTCAAGAGGACCGTGCAAAACTAGGAGAATGGGCATGCAAATGGCAAATGAAACTTAATATGGACAAGTGCAAAGTGATGCACTTAGGGAAGAGTAACCCAAATTATAGCTACACAATGCAAGGTTCAACATTAGGAGTCTCCATTCAGGAAAAGGATCTAGGCGTCATCGCTGAAAATACGTTGAAATCTTCTGCTCAGTGTGCAGCAGCAGCAGCCAAGAAAGCAAAAAGAATGCTAGGCATTATTAGGAAAGGAATGGAGAGTAAAACAGAATATCATAATGCCTCTATATTGCTCCATGGTGTGACATCTTGAGTAATGTGTGCAGTTCTTGTCACATCTCAAAAAAGATATAGCAGAATTAGAAAAGGTACAGAGAAAGGTGACCAAAATGATAAAGGGGATGGAATTCCCCTATGAGGAAACATTAAACACGTTAGCTCTCTCTTCTCCAAGCTGAAGAGAACTAAGAGGAGAAATGACCCAGAATCATGAAGCGGAGAAAACGCTGAGAGTCCTGATGGATGGGAACATGTAGATAAGCCTCCATGAGATCCAAGGAAGCCAGGAATTCTCCTTTGCGTACAGCCACTATGACCAACCTGAGGATTTCCATCCTGAAGTGTGGCACCTTTAGTTTTGCATTGACCTTCTTTAAATCACGTATTGGACGAAACGAGTCCTCCTTTTTGGGGACCAGAAAATAAATGGAGTATCTCCCCTGACGGAGCTCTGCTCTGGGAACTGGTACTACTGAACTTAACTGACATAACTGGTCTAGAGTCAGTTGTACCGCCGCTTGACCGGATAGCTGCTTGGGGAAATTAGAAAAAGTTCCCGTTACCGTTTCTTATCACATTGAGAACCCACTGGTCCTGAGTGATCTTAGCCCACTCATCGTAAAAGTGCTATAAGCGACCTCCTATAATAGGAAAGACGGAGTGGACCAGCCTGGCATCATTGGGTAGACTTACCACCTGCCGAGGAGCCACCAGAGGACCCCCTAAAGGACCTTCTGGCTCCACGAAAGGAGAGTCCCCCGTGCTTGCCCCTGCGGTCCCGGCATACCACGGGTAGGCCGCGATCTTCTGTCGGACCAAAAACAAGACCTTGATTGAAAAAAATCTCTTACCCTTAGGTTTATCCTCGGGTAACCTGAGGAGACTTTGTCTCCAAGAGACTGGATCAGCTGCTCTAGATCCTCGCCAAACAAGAACTTACCTTTGAACGGCAAGGATGCCAATTGTGCCTTAGAGGAAACATCCACCGCCCAATTGCGAAGCCAAAGCAACCTTCGGGCGGCCACAGCTGATGCCATTACTCTGCAGGAAGTACGCACCAAATCATAGAGGGCATCCGCACTGTAAGCCACAGCTGCTTCTACACGTTCAGCCGTATCCGCGTCCACACCTGATTGAGACAAATTACCTTGAAGCTGCTGTACCCACCGAAGACAAGTACACTGCAAGAAACTTGAACAAAGCGCTGCACACAAACCCAGGGATGCCACCCTCAAAAATCCTTTTAAGGTGTAACTCCATCTTACGATGTTGTATGTCTTTTAAAGCGGCCGAACCAATAACCAGAATCGTGGTGCGCTTAGTCACAGCAGACACCGCCGCATCTACTTTCGGGAGGGGAAAAAATTCTAAATCCTGTTCTGGTAGAGGGTAAAGTTTCCCCATGGCTCTGGCAACCTTTAAACCAGAATCAGGAGTCCCCCATTCCTCTTCTACTAACTTACTAACCGATTTGTGGTAAGGGAAAGAAGTTGGAGGATCTCGGATGGCACCTAGTACCGGGTCCTTGCTGTCCAAATTCTGGTTTCTCCCGAGGCATTTTAACCCCAAGAACCTGGTAAGCCAAGGAAAGCAAAACCTCCAGCTCTTCCCTTTAAAAAAGGTAGACCACCTTAGGATATTCTGCCTCATGAATAAGAGACCGGGTCATTCCCTGACCCTCATCCTCGGCAGCCGGAATAACCGGAGCCACCATGGGAGCTTGGCCAGACCCCGAACCAGTACCACCAGGAACTATGATAGCATCCTCCAGATCAACCGCCCCAGCTGCATCACCCTGCGGGCGAAAAATCAAGCCTTGTGCTGAGGGAACCCTATTACCAGGCATAGGAGACCACTTGGGACCCACCGAAGGACCCTCAGTGGGCTGGACTGATGGACTCTGCGGCTGTCTGGCCATATAGGCATCATGAAGTAACAAAACAAAGTCTGTGGAGAAAAGCCTCCCTGCACCAAAACCAGCATGATCTGGTTGAAAAACAGGTAAACCAGAGCTTTCCTCCCCCCTTCTAGCCCTTCCTGCCCGTTCCCCAACCCGGACCTGAGACAGAGATGGAGGACCTTCCTCACCCCCCCCCCCCCAGACCAAGCACACACAAGAGTACCAACCCCCGGCTCAGCCGCCTCAACCGGACAGGGAAGAACCCTTAGGATTCTAAAAAAAAAAAAAAGAAAACCCCAGGAGGAAGGCTCAAAAGAAAAAATTAGCTGAAAAAAATTAGTCAACTGCAGAACTGCAGGATTAACAGCCTCTGCCATCTGCTGGAGACAGAGAAATAATGACGAACTGCAGCTGGCACGGTTGCTTAGATACGGTGTCAGCGAGGTTTTTTTTCTCTGTCTCCATCTACTGATAGGGGGAGATAAACCCAGGGAAGGCGCCATCGACCTGGCCCTCTGGCAAGCGCTGCATTCATTCATGGAAAGAACCTGCTTGTTTGCACTACCACAGCAATGCAGTGCCTCAAGCTGCATCCCTGCTCTCTGCTGGCTCAACCTGCTGTTGTGTTTTGAACTGAGTGAACACAATTGTGCCAAGTGGTTCAAAGCACTTCACTCGGGGGTCAGCAACAGAGGACGACGATGCAGCTTGAGGAGCTGCACTGCGAATAAGTCAGGATCACGCCGAGGGGAAGCTGCAGCAGGAGAGAGACGCGAGGGCCACTGCTCCTACAGCCAATGCAGAGGGACCAGCCCCTGTCTCCCAAAGCCACAGAATCTCCCCTCAGTGCTCTAGGAATTCCTCCCACTAAACAGGTCACTTTTCCAGGAAATGGTCTTCTCCATACATGCTAACGTTGTGTGTACCTGTGAGTATGTGTGTGAGGGCAGCAGATGGGGGCACAGTGACAACAGATACTGGCAGAACACTTGTATATAATCATCCCATCACAATAACCAAAATCCAGTGCTGAGCAAAATAAAACCTTGCCTTTTGTGTTTTCTCTCCCTTTTTTTTGGGGACAAAATCATTAATGTGGACATGTACAGAAGTCATGCCTAAGGAAGCAACCAAGTGTGTGACAAAACAGAAAGTCTCCCCTTGGCTTGACAGTCTACAGGGGAACTGAGTCTCACTCTGCAGGAAAAGGATACTCATTATAAAGCAGACTGGCATTCTTGATGTTTGTTGTCACTGCTTTTCCTAAAGGAACTTCCACGCCATCGAGGGTAATGCTGGCAGTGGGGTCAGGTGCTGTGCTTCCCAATCCTAGGAGAAAGAAAGGTGGCTGAAGGAGTTACTGGTCCCGCACACGTGTACACCCTCGCAAGCCTTTATCTGGCAGTCTTGCACAAAAAGTCGCGCTTGCATCTTTACACGATTACTTACAAAGCTATAACTATTTCATTGGTATGGACAATGTCTGTTTATTTTTAAAACTCTAATCCCCCCCCCACTCCTACCTTTCCAGGCCAGGTCTTCCTATGATGACCAAAGGAAAATTGGTTCTTACCTGCTAATTTTCGTTCCTGTAGTACCATGGATCAGTCCAGACCATGGGTTATATCACCAATCCAGCAGAAGGAGGCAGAGAAAACATTCCAATGACTCTGACCTATACCCTGGAGCACCACCTGCAGTCAATCAGTATTGAGCAGTATCAAAGCAGAAATTTAACTACTAACATTAACTAGCTATCTAAATAGGAGAACGAATTTCCAACTCACAAGTGTTAAATGGAAGCAGAATCCCCCAAAAAAATCTTGGGAAAAAACAAGAAAATATTAAGAAAAATAGACAGCATGAAAGGTGGTTTAATCACCCAATCAGTGAACGAGCGGACTCTCCGAAAAGACAAATATAATACACAGACAAAGGGTGGGCGTCTGGACTGAGCCATGGTACTACAGGAAAGAAAATTAGCAGGTAAGAACCAATTTTCCTTTCCCTGTACGTACCTGGATCAGTCCAGACCCTGGGATGTACCAGAGCTGATTCAATTAGGGTGGGACCCAGAGAGTCCCGCTCAGAGAACTCTGTCCCCGAAGGCTGCCGAACTTGGAGCGTGAACATCCAAGCGGTAATGACGAGCAAAAGTATGCAACGGCTTCCAAGTCGCTGCTTTACAAATCTCATGAGGAGAAACTAACTGACATTCTGCCCAAGAGGTAGCCTGTGACCTAGTAGAATGAGCTCTCAACCCTTCAGGAAGGTCACGACGAGCTAGAAGATAAGCTGAACGAATTGTCTCTTTTAATCAACGAGCAAGCGTAGCCTTCGAAACCTTATGACCTTTGCGAGGGCCACTCCACAAAACAAACAAATGATCAGACAATCGAAAATTGTTTATAACTTCAAGATAACGCAACAGAGCTCATTTTTTAAGATTCCTAGAGGAAGGATCCAAACGATCTAAAGACGGAAAAGCCAGAAGCTCTATGGACTGATTTAAATTTAAAGTTGAAAAGCGCCTCACCATCAGGCGCCAGCGAGCGGGGAGGCCACCCTCCATCCTGGGCCCCTGCAAGAAGTGAACACCATCTTAAATAATAAAAAAAGAAACGGAACTATCATCAGGAGGTGAGGGGAAATGGGTGACTGCGCTGTGTGACCATGCCCCTCCCCCGACGTCACTGTGAGCTCCGGCGGCAGTTGAAAAGCGCCTCACCATCAGGCGCCAGCGAGCGGGGAGGCCACCCTCCATCCTGGGCCCCCGCAAGAAGTGAACACCATCTTAAATAATAAAAAAAGAAACGGAACTATCATCAGGAGGTGAGGGGAAATGGGTGACTGCGATGTGTGACCATGCCCCTCCCCCGACGTCAACTCTTTGTGCTTCATTTACTATTTTTTCTTTTACATTTTCTGTTAAGTAACCTTTTTTCAAGTTCCTACCTTATGCCTTTGTTAACAATGTTATTATAATAAATGTTCTCTGTATTTGACTATGGAAATATTTTTTCCTGCTTTTTCTGTTTTATGTAAACCGGTATGATTTGCATTTTAATGTAAGAATGTCGGTATATAAAAATAATAAATAAATAAATAAATAAATAAATAAATAAATAAATAAATAAATAAATGGAAAGAAGATACTACCTTAGGTAAAAAAGATGGTACAGTCCGTAATGAAATTCCTCTATCAGAAATTCTAAGAAAAGGCTCTCTGCAAGACAAGGCCTGCAACTCCGAAATTCTACGAGCTGAAGAAATGGCCACAAGAAACACCACCTTCAATGTGAGATCCTTCAAAGTCGCATGATTGAGGGGTTCAAAGGGAGCCGAACACAGAGCCCTAAGAACCAAATTCAAACTCCAAGCAGGACAAGGATTCCGAAATGGAGGACGTAGATGTTGCCCACCTTTGAGAAAACGTGCTACATCCGGATGCGCAACCAAGGATAATCCCTGAACCTTACCATGAAAACATCCAAGCGCTGCTACTTGTACCCATAAGGAACTACAGGACAAACCCTTGGCTAAACAGTCTTGTAAAAAAGATAAAATATCGGATACCGAAGCGTGAACTGGATCTACTTGATGCTCATTACACCAAGATTCAAAAACCTTCCACACCCTTGCATAAGCCAAAGATGTAGAAGATTTTCTAGAATGCAATAAAGTAGTTACTACAGCATCTGAATAACCTTTATTCTTTAACAGACACCTCTCAAAAGCCATGCTGCTAGAGAGAAGTGTTCGTCCTCTTCCAAACAAACCGGACCCTGAGACAGAAGGCAGGGAAGATCTCGAAATCGAAGGGGACCGCCCAGTGCTAGTCTGACCAGGTCCGCGAACCACGGGCGGCATGGCCACTCCGGAGCCACTAAGACAACGTCAACTTGTTGAACTTCTAGCCGACGCAGAACCTTGCCGATTAGAGGCCAGAGAGGGAATATGTAGAGAAGAACATCCCTTGGCCAAGGAAGTACCAGAGCATCTACTCCTTCCGCTCCTCTTTCCCTCCTGCGGCTGAAGAACCGAGGGGCTTTGGCATTCTGAAATGTGGCCATGAGATCCATTGCCGGAGTGGACCATATGATGCATATCATTTGATAGGCTTCATCGCACAGTTCCCACTCGCCTGGGTCGAGATGATGCCGACTGAGAAAGTCGGCTTGAATGCTGACCACCCCGGCAATGTGTTAGGCTGTGATGCTGAGCAGATGTTGCTCTGCCCAGGCGATCAGCTGTTGTGCTTCCTGAGCTACCAGGAAGCTTCGGGTTCCTCCCTGACGATTGATGTACACTACCGTGGTCGCATTGTCGGAAAGAACCCGAACCGACTTCACACAAAGGAGAGGTTGAATAGCGATTAAGGCTAAACGAACAGCTCTGGTCTCTAAAAGATTGATCGACCACTGCGCTTCCTCTTCAGACCACTGACCCTGAACAGATGTATTCTGACATACCGCTCCCCAGCCTGAAAGACTAGCGTCGGTAGTGACCACAGTCCATTCCGGAATCTCTAGTGGTACACCTCGTTGCAGATTCGCTGTCTGTAACCACCAATCTAGGCTGGAACGAGCTGTCTCTGTAAGAGGAAGGGGAAGGTGGTATAGTTCCGAAAACGGATTCCAGCGTGAAAGCAATGGAGACTGAAGTGGTCTCATGTGCGCAAAGGCCCAGGGAACCAACTCCAGAGTAGAGGTCATTGAACCTAAAACTATCAAGTAATCCCGCACACAAGGAATAGGAATAGACTGTAAGTCTCGAATTTGTGATTGAATCTTGAGAAGGCGATGCTCTGGAAGGAACACTATCCCTTTACAAGTGTCGAACCGTGCACCCAAAAACTCCAGAGATTGGGAAGGTAATAGGCGACTCTTGTCTTCGTTGATCACCCAGCCTAGAGACTGCAAAAGGCTGATTACCCTGATGAATGTATAACAACAAAGAGTTTCTGACTTCGCTCGAATCAACCAGTTGTCCAGGTACGGATGTACCAACAGACCCTCCTTCCTGAGTTGAGCGGCCACCACAACCATTATTTTGGTAAATGTTCTGGGAGCTGTGGCTAATCCGAACGGGAGAGCTCTGAATTGATAATGTTGCCCTAGAATGCAAAACCTGAGAAACTTCTGATGATCGGATCGAATGCAGATATGAAGATAAGCTTCGGTGAGGTCGAGAGATGCTAGAAATTCTCCTCTGTGAACCGAAACTATGACAGACCGAACGACGAAGAAAATTGAATAACGACCTTTCCGATGTTCTGATGTTGGAACTGGAACTATAGCTCCTAGGTCGCTTAAACGCTGTAGCGAGTCTTGGATTATGAGACGCTTTTGTAGGGAAGAACATGGTGAAATTAGGAACAGGTGGTGAAGTCGCCGAACAAAATCGAAAGCGTAACCTTGATTTATCACTGATAGAACCCATTGATCTGATGTACATCTGGCCCATTCTCCGTAAAACAGACACAGCCTGCCCCCTATGACGGGAACCGGAGAAAGGACCGGCCTTATCTCATTGGACAGACTTTGTGCCTCCTGAGACTTGGGAAGTTCCAGGTCTACCAAAGCGGCGGCCACGAAAGGACTGAAACCAATTCTGTTGTCTACCTGAAGACTGTTTAGCTGGAGGAGCTGACGGACGAGAAGAACAAAATCTTCTGTTAGACCGAAAACGAGACCAAGATGAAAAAGAGCTTCTAGGCCAGGGGTCAGGAACCTATGGCTCGGGAGCCAGATATGGCTCTTTTGATGGCTGCATCTGGCTCACAGACAAATCTTTAATAAAAAAGTAAAAATCTAACAAAATCCCCCACCCTCCTGACGCCCCTCAAGACCTGCCAAAAGTCCCTGATGGTCCAGCGGGGTCCAGGAGCGATCTCCTGGACTTGGGCTGTCGGCTGCCAGTAGTCAAAATGGCGCAGACGGCCCTTTGCCCTCACTATGTCACTGGGGTCGACCAATGGCGGTGGTAGCCCCTGTGACATAGTAAGGGCAAAGGGCTGTTGGCTGCCAGTAATCAAAATGGCATCGACGGCCCTTTGCCCTTACTATGTCACAGGGGCTACCGCCGCCATTGGTCGACCCCAGTGACATAGTGAGGGCAAAGGGCCGTCTGCGCCATTTTGACTACTGGCAGCCGACAGCCCAAGTCCAGGAGATCACTCCCAGACCCCCGCTGGACCACCAGGGACTTTTGGCAGGTCTTGGGGGGAGTCAGGAGAGTGGGGGGTTGTAGTTAGTATGGTTCTCACGAAATTACATTTTAAAATATGTGGCATTCATGGCTCTCTCAGCCAAAAAGGTTCCCGACCCCTGTTCTAGGCCTAGGATGGTCCTTTGGCAATTTGTGAATCTTATTTTCCCCTAGGGACAAAATTAAATCTTCCAATTCTTTACCAAATAATAATTTTCCCTTAAAGGGTAAAGCCCCTAATTGAGCTTTGGAGGATGCTTCTTCAGACCAATTCCTCAACCAGAGAAGTCTGCGAGCCAATACAGAAGCAACGATAGAGCGAGCCGAGGTCCTAATGAGATCATATAATGCATCTGCACTATAAGCAACTGTAGCTTCCAGTCTATCAGCCTGAGCAACTTCTTCTTTAGAGAGGGAAGAATTGTTTTGTAAAGCCTGGACCTATCTTAGTCCAGCTCGCAAAGCCAAGCTACTACACATGGCCGCCCGCACACCAGGAGCAGAAACCTAAAAAATTCGCTTAAGCTGAACCTCCAGCTTATGATCTTGGAGATCTTTAAGAGCAGTAGCCCCAATTACTGGAATAGTTGTTTTCTTAGTGACGGCTGAAACAGCAGCATCCACCTTAGGAAATTTTAAAATTTCCAAAGCTTCCTCAGGTAATGGATACAATTTTTTCATGGCTCGTGCTACCTTAAGCCCCAACTCAGGAGTATCCCACGCCCGGTACATAAGGTCAGTGAGAGAAAGATGAAAAGGAAATGATGTCGTGGGACCTCTAAGGCCAAGCAACACTGGGTCAACGTCACCCATCCGAGAATCCTTTACTGGAGCCTCGAGACCCAATTCCAGTAAAATAACTGGAATTAAGGGACTAAGTTCCTCTCTTCTAAACAGGCGGACTACTTTGGGGTCGTCCCCATCCGCAACATGAGGGTCTGAACTAATACTCAAAGCAGGGTCTTCATTTAAATCCCCCTCCGGCAAGGACTTGTCCGGGATAGGTAAAGAGCCATGCTCAGAATCATCTGAAAAAGAAAAAATTGTCTGATCCGGACCCCGACGAAGGGGACGCTTCGGAGCTGACCCACTCCCAAATCCGTGGGACTAGCCCTTTTTGAGGAACGTAGCCTTAACCTCTGTTCAGATGAGAGACTTATGTCTCTTATGAAATTTCTTAGATTTGTAAGCTTTGTGAAGAAAACAAAGAAAATCCCCTGAAAAGGCAGAAGAAGAGGAAGAAGAATCTGAAATCTTCTCCAGGCTTTCAGCCGATAAATATGGCCCTGTTTCACGCGGCTTGCCCCCCCCCCCCCCAGGGACCGCCGGCTGCGGCGACAGCGGAGGCGGGTCAGAAGCACCCTTAATAGCTTGTTGTGTCGCTACCCTCCGAGTAGACAGGAGTGCCTCAGTTCCCGCACTGCAGCTAAAAGAGTTTGGGGCAGGAGAGCAGCTGGGCCGAGGTTTTGGTGCCGCGCGAAGTGGCAGAGTCCCTTTTTTTTTTTTTAATCGGCAAACTTGATGAGCCTTCCCCCCCCGGGGAGATAGGATGAACAGAGACTCTCCCTGGAGAGAAGCAAGCGCGCATCTCCACAAGCGCGGCAGGCCGCGCGGCATTATAAAGAAATAACGGCACGAAATAAAAAGTATGAAATAAACTAAAAAACTAAAAGAAACCCTGGCAAAAAACAAAGGCACGGGCCCACCGAACACCAAAAGGTAAGTAAACAACGATTCAGCTGTGAAGAATTATTTTTATTTTTCTTTTTTACCTGACCGAAAAGCTGCGGCCTCCAGGAGCTGCTCCAAGTAGAGTGAGTGAGCCGGGCCCCCCCCCGGTATCACCCCTGCCAGGAGTGGTTGCTGGGTACAAAACCTCCCCAACTCTGGCAGCCTCAAAAACCAGGAGGGATAGTCCTCCCAGGACTTGGCAACCTCCCGGGAGGCAGTGAAATGGCTGTGAAGAAAAAATAAAACCTCTTCTTTTTTTTTTTAATAACTTAAATGAAAAGAACAGGCTCTCTTCAAAAGAAAAAGAAAGTCTGCAAAAAATTAACTCCTAAACTACCTGACTAAAAAATAACAAACTGCCACAGACTGCAGGGGTTAGGAACGTCCACCTCTGCTGGGAGACAGAGAAATACTGATTGACTGCAGGTGGTGCTCCAGGGTATACGTCAGAGTCATTAGAATGTTTTCTCTGCCTCCCTCTGCTGGATTGGTGACATAACCCAGGGTCTGGACTGATCCAGGTACGTACAGGGAAAATTCCTTTGTTCTACCCAGGGGCTGGGAGGATGGCAGTTTCCTCCGATGATCAAATTATCAGCTTCATTCTGGGGCATAAAGAGGTCACCCATGTACCCCTCCCTCCACTGATGCACTCAAATGCCTACCAGGCACTGTGGCCTAGTAACAGGGACCCCTAGTCCATATTCACACAAAAGGAAACTTCTGACAGCAAAAAAGCAAGATTTTAATGCAAATAAAAGGAGCTCTTCATTAACCTAATTACAAGTCAACTGGAGAGAATGAGAGAAGGCGATCCCAGTCACACTGGAGCAGCAGGGAAATTCTTGCAAGATTTGGATGAATTGCTCTCAGCCTTGCAGCTTAAAGGGGTAGAACTCTATGGTATATTCTGGGGTGAGTGAAACAATAGACAAAAAAAAGAGGAAAGGGACTTACTAGAACGTCAAGCTGCAGGCACCATACAAACACAAGCAAAGCATTAACAGGTAAAGCAAGAAAGGGGGGGGGGAAGACATTCAGTCTGTAAACACAGGGGATGCCAGTGCAATAAAAGGCATGTGCCCTGTAATCCAAAGAAAGGAAAACACAAGAGTAAGACAAAAAGCAGAGCCAATAAAATATCTTGAATAATCCAGCAGACAGTGGTGTTTTCAAGGAATCTCACAGGTTTGTCACACTGCATGTGCACTGTTCAGTGTGTCCCTTACCTTTCACGCTATGTTTACCCTTTGGCAATTTGGTAATGTGGGAGGCTGCTTTCAGCTCATGCCTTAAAGAAAAAGAAAAAAAAGATCAATTTTACTAGATAACCAAAGCCATCAATAAAGCCCAACCTCGCTTCCTCTTTCCCCCAGATTTCACTACCAAAGATTCCAGACATTCCTGTGACTTCAACTCTTGGTACTAGCAGAAAGTATAAGCAGCATGCCACGATCACATGTGAGAGAGGAAGGGTTTCTGGGATTTGAAATGTGATGCTATGCCTTGGAGGACAGACCTCCAGGAGCAACAATTCACTATAATTACTACAGTTCATTCTGGACCAGCCACAAAGAGGACAACAAAGATGAGAAATAAGCAAGAAACGCCCATCTATGCATTACAAATATTGAGGCTGGGTGTGTGCCTGAGGGCGGGGTTATTATTAGGGCAGTCTACCACTTGCAAAAATATGTGCCATATATAATAAAGCCCTCCCCCCCAACAGCTATGAAGAGTGTTCTGCTTCTCCGAATGGGGAGGGAGAGGAAAGGAAAGGAAAATTGGTTCTTACATGCTAGTTTTCGTTCCTGGAATACTACAGATCAGTACAGACTCCTGGGTTTTGTCTCCCTGCCAGCAGATGGAGACAGAAGAAAAGCTTTACTGTCTCTGCTACTTAACCTACAGGCCGATGCAATACAGTGGGCTCAGTCAAGTGCACCGTTTAACCCGCAGTTGGACGCGGGTTGTATAGGCGTTAACTAATCCCCTTATGCAATAAGGGGATTAGCTATTCACTCCCAATGCAAAAAAAAAAGTGCATCTAGGACGCACAATTTAGCGATCAGAAATTAACGCCTGCTTTTCTGTACTGCCTCCTACTTAATATCGTTGGGATATTAACTAGGAGGAACAACTCTTTAAAAAAAAATTAAAAAATAAAAGTTTAAAAAAAGCCCCAGCAGTCAGGTGCAGGAAGCGGATGCTCAGTTGACAAGTGTCCGGTTCCTGAACCCCTGGCACATCCACAGGTTAGGAAAACAGATGCTGATAAATTCAGCGTCCATTTTCTGAACCTGACTGCCCCACTGTAAGGACTGAATAAATCAATATTAAAATGTCGGGCACTTAATATTAATTTATTCACTCCTTCACTTATTGCCCATTGGTCCTTTTCACGGACATTTGTCAGTGAAAGGACCAATCCCCTTTCAGGACAGCCTTCTGAAAGGTGATTGGTCCTTTCACTAACATGTGACAATGAAGGGACCAGACCAATCCGCAATAAATGAAGGAGTGAATAAGTTAATATTAAGTGCCCAACATTTTAATATTGATTTATACAGATTCAGAGAATGGACGCTGAATTTATCAGCATCCATTTTCCTAACCTGTTCATGTGCGCTGGTTAGAAAAACAGACACTGATAAATTCAGCGTCGGTTTTCTTAACTGGCAGACAGCCACCGACAGCGGACCTCTCTTGGGCGCACACTGTCAAGGAGGCGCTAGAGGTGCGCAATCACTCCTAGCGCATCCTCGACAGTGCGAGCCCTAAAAGAAAATTATTCCTTACCTGCTAATTTTCGTTCCTGTAGTACAGGAATGGGCAATTCCGGTCCTCGAGGGCCACAAACCAGTCAGGTTTTCAGGATACCCCTAATGAATATGCATAAAAGAGATTTGCATACAGCTGAGGCAGAGTGCAAACAAATCTCTTTCATGCATATTCATTAGGGATATCCTGAAAACCTGACTGGTTTGTGGCCCTCGAGGACCGGAATTGCCCACCCCTGCTGTAGTACCACGGATCAGTCCAGACAGTGGGTTATGTCCTTCGTCCAGCAGATGGAGTCAGAGCAAAAATTGAAAGGGCACCCTCTCTTAAGCTGGTGCGCCCTCTGTATCCCTTCAGTATAAAGTATATCAAAGTAGAGAGAAAACCCCCCACTTGGATGGATCAGAGTCAGGATCAACAATTGTCAACTTGTATGGAACACAAATGCAATGAATGTATGAGAACATTAACAATAAAAACCTGCAGAAAGAACCATTAATCCTTTACAATATACACTGAATAGGCGGAACTGAGCATTTGAGCAGGAAGACCTTCAACCCCCAGAATAAGTAGGGAGGGTGTCTGGACTGATCCGTGGTACTACAGGAACGAAAATTAGCACGTAAGGAATAATTTTATTTTCCCTGTACGTACCCGGATCAGTCCAGACCATGCGATGTCCCATAGCTTCCCTACGTAGGACGGACCCCCGAGAGACCTGCTCGAATGACCTGCGCCCCGAAGGAGTCAAAAACCGGTGCCTGGAGATTCAGCCGGTAGTGACGTGTGAAAGTATGTAGAGACTTCCAAGTCGCCACGCAACGGATCTCTTGTGGCGACACCGCTCGACTCTCTGCCCAGGAGGCTGCTTGGGCCCGAAGTGAATGAGCTCGGATACCGTCCAGTGGAGGACGACCCGCTCCAATGTACGCCGACGAGATGGAATCCTTCAGCCAATGTGCAATGGTGGTCTTAGACACTTTACAGCCCTTGTTGGGTCCGCCCCACAACACAAACAGATGATCTGAAAGACGGAAATCATTCGTGACCTCCAGGTAGCGAAGAACACGCCTGACATTCAACTGACGCAGTTCTCTGGGCTCGTCGTCCGTGAAGGAGGGCAGCTCCACTGACTGATTCAAATGGAAGCCCGACACCATCTTTGGTAAAAAAGAAGGCACAGTGGTCAAGGAAACCCCGGCAGGACAAAGCTTGAATCTCTGAGATCCTCCGAGCCGAGCAAATAGAGACCAGGAAAACAGTCTTGAGAGTGAGATCCTTGTTAGAAGCCTTTTTCAGAGGTTCAAAGGGGGGAACCCCCGAGAATTCGAAGGACCAGATTTAAATTCCAGGAAGGAGACACCGCATGGACTGGAGGCTTGACATGCTTCACACCCTTTAGGAAACACATTATGTCAGGATGGGAGAAAAAAGATGCCCTATCCAGGCGAGGTACCAGGGCCCTGAGCGCGGACACCTGGACCCGCAGAGAATTGTAGGCTAGACCTTTCTCCAAGTCACGCTGCAAGAAAGTATGTACCTGTTGCCCGACGCAGGAAAATATGAAGTGAGGTACACCATTTATTTATTTAAGGTTTTTCTATACCGGCATTCATGATAAGATCATATCATGCCGGTTTACATATAACAGGGGGTGCAAAAACTGTTCTTTTAACAAGTGCAACGGAAGCAAAAGTTACAATAAAACAAGGTTGTAGAACTGGGAGAGGAAGGAAATAAGGATAGTAGCGTAAAAATTTACAGAGGTAACTTATTTACATTGTGCAGTGATGTCTCTTTATGGATATTAACATTGTGCAGTGAGGTCTCTCAATGGATATTTGACTCCGGAAAGGCTTGCCTGAATAGCCAAGTCTTAAGTTTTTTTTTGAATGTTGGTAAGCAGGGTTCAAGTCTAAGGTCCGGTGGTAAGGTATTCCAAAGAGAGGGGCCCGCTGTAGAAAAGGCCCGGTCTCTGAGAGCCTTATGGAGTGTAGATTTAGTTGGAGGAACGGTCAGGGAGCCTTTGTAGGCGTCTCTGATAGGTCTGGATGATGAGTGCATTCTGAGGGGGATTTGGAGGTTGAGAGGGGCCTGTGAGTGGATGGATTTGTGGATGATGGTGATGGACTTGTGTAGGATTCTGTAGTGTATTGGCAGCCAGTGAAGACCATGCCTCGAATACTTTTCAGACCCGGACACATTAGACAGACGTGGAGGTCTTCCGAGCCTGAAGCAAGGTGGAAATAACATCCTCAGGATAACCTTTCTTCCTCAGCCTGTGCCTTTCAAAAGCCAGGCCGCAAGACAGAAGCGATCTGCCCGGTCAAAAAATACAGGACCCTGATGCAGGTGGTTTGGAAGATGTCCGAGACGAAGAGGCCCGTCCACCGCCAGATTGACCAGGTTTGCGAGCCATGGACGTCGAGGCTACTCTGGGGCTATCAAGATCATCGGCCCTGGATGACACTCTATCCTCCGAAGCACTCTGCCTACTAGGGGCCACGAAGGGAACACAGAGTAGAATTTCCCTTGGCCACGGAAGGACCAGAGCGTCCACGCCTTCCGCCCCATGCTCTCTCCTGCGACTGAAGAATTGCGGGGCCTTCGCATTCTTCCGAGTGGCCATTAGGTCCAGGTGTGGGAGACCCCACTTGGCAACGAGATTCACTGCATCCGTGGAAAGTTCCCACTCTCCCGGATCGATGCGTTGACGGCTAAAAAAATCCGCTTGGACATTGTCCACCCCGGCTATGTGGGAGGCCGCCAGACGAGCGAGGTGGAGCTCTGCCCATTCCATCAACCTGTCCGCCTCCAGCGAGACCTGTCTGCTTCTCGTTCCTCCCTGGCGGTTTATGTACGCCACCTTGGTTGCGTTGTCAGAAAGCACCCGCATGGCTCTGCCCTGGATCAAGGGGAGGAAGCGCTTCACAGCAAGGTGGACCGCCCTGGTCTCCATGCAATTGATCGGCTACGCCGCCTGCGACACAGTCCATTTCCCCTGTGTCGATTGCCTGCCGCACACAGCTCCCCACCCGGAGAGACTGGCATCTGAGGTAACGACGGTCCACTGCGGGATCTCCAAATCCATCCCGCGCAACAGGTGGTCCAGATGGAGCCACCAGGAGAGGCTGTTCAAGGCAGCCTCCGCGAGCGGCAGAGGTGCCTGAAAATCCTGGGACACCAGCTTCCAACGGGAGAGCAATGCCCCCTGCAACGACCGCATATGCACAAATGCCCATGGTACCACATCAATAGTTGAGCCGAGAGCCGAAACCTGAACCCACAAGGAGTTGATAGACAAACCTTTGGAGAGTCCGTTCTGAAGGAAGGAAAGAACCAGAGAGACCGGGGGGCCCTGCGCGTCGATACCCCAGCCTCCATACACATATTATCAAAACCCCTCCAAACCCGAACATAAGAAAGATGTCGAGGTTTTACAGGCCCGCAACAGTGTGGAAATCACTTCCTCCTTGTAGCCCCTCTTCCTCAGCCGCCACCGCTCAAAAGCCAGGCCGCAAGACAAAAGCGATCTGCCTGATCTAAAAATACTGGACCTCGTCGCAGGAGGTTGTGGAGGTTAGCGAGACAAAGAGGGCCATCCGACGTGAGATTCACGAGGTCCACGAACCACGGTCTCCGAGGCCACTCTGGTGCTATGAGAATGACCGGCCCGTGGTGAAGTTCTATCCTTCTGAGAACTTTTCCCACCAGATGCCAAGGAGGGAATACGTAAAGGAGGACATCGCTGGGCCAGGGCAAGACCAGAACATCCACGCCCTCCGAGCAGTGTCTCTCCTGCGGCTGAAGAACTGGGAAGCCTTCGCATTCTTCAGGGTGGCCATCAAGTCCGAGTGGGGGACCCCCCCCCACCTGCAGATGATTAGATCCATCACCTTGTCTGACAACTCCCACTCTCCGGGGTCGAGATGCTGACGACTGAGGAAGTCGGCCTGAACATTCTCTTTTCCTGCCAGGCGATCCAAATGGCGCTCTGCCCAAGCGAACAGCTGGCTGGCCTCCAGGGCTACCAGGCGACTCCTGGTGCCCCCCTGGCGATTGATGTAAGCTACTGTGGTGGCATTGTTGGAAAGGACTCTCACCGCTTTGCGACGGATCAAGGGAAGAAAGAACTTGAGTGCCAGTCGAACTGCCCGGGCCTCCAGGCGGTTGATGTGCCACTTGGATTGGATCGGAGGCCAAGAGCCCTGTGTCAATTGAGACTGACAAACTGCTCCCCAGCTGGAGAGGCTGGCATCCATCGTCACGATGATCCACTGGGGAGTCTCCAGGGGCATGCCCCTCGAGAGAGAGCAACAACTGCATGCTGATGATGGTAGGCTCGGGAAGTGGTAGGGGCGCTCGAAACTCCTCACAGACCGGCTTCCAACGGGCCAGTAAAGGACGCATATGCGCAAACGCACAGGGCACCAGATCTATAGTGGAAGCCATAGAGCCCAGAACTTGAAGGTAATCCCAGGCCGTGGGTATCGGCAGAGATAAGAGATGCTGTACCTGCCACATGAGCTTGAGTGCACGGACCTTGGGCAAGGAGACCTTGGACACGTGAGTGTCGAAACGAGCTCCCAGAAATTCCAGAACTTGAGAAGGCAAGAGGTTGCTCTTGGAGTAGTTGACTATCCACCTGAGGGAGGTGAGCACCGACACCACCCGACTGACCGCCATCACACAAAGCTGCTTCGACTTCGCCCGGATGAGCCAATCGTCCAGGAAGGGATGGACCGAGACCCCCTCCCTCTGGAGAAAAGCCGCCACCACCACCATCACCTTGGTGAACATGCGAGGGGCGCAGGTGAGCTCGAACGGGAGAGCTTGGAACTGAAGGTGCCGGCCCAGTATGTCGAAGCGAAGATACTTCTGGTGTTCCTTGTGAATCAGGATGTGAAAGTAAGCCTCTGTGATGTCGAGCGAAGCCAGGAACTTGCCGGAGCGAACCGCCGCAATGACTGCCCTCAGGGTTTCCATCCGAAAATGGGGAATCTTGAGCACCTGGTTGACTCTCTTGAGGTCCAGAATCGGTTGGAAGGAACCGTCCTTTCTGGGGACGATGAAGTAGATGGAATAGTGGCCGGATCCCTGCTCCTCTTGGGGAACAGGGACTATGGCCTCGAGTTCCAGGAGCCTGTCGAGAGTCTGGCACACCGCTGGCTATTTTCGACTGCCACATGGAGAGATTAGGTGGCTGTCGGGAAGATCCCTAGCAAATTCTAACGCATAACCTTTGTCAATCACGTCGAGGACCCACTGATCCGTGGTGATTTTGGCCCATTCCAGCAAAAAAAGGGAGCGAAGGAACGGGCCTGCCTCATCTCATTGCGAGGACTTGGCGGCAGATCCATGGGGATTGCCATCTCGGAACTGTCGACGTCCTCGAAAGGAATGAGACCATGCCTGTGATCTGGAGGAGGCAGGATGCTGAGAGGACCCCCTCGTTCTGTTGTTCCTCTGCTGACCCCTGAATCGAGAGCACAAAGAAAAAAAAGGATTTTGACTGTTTAGGGCTGTCCTCGGGCAGCTTATGAACTTTGTTATCACCTAAGGATTTAATAAGCTGATCCAGGTTCTCCCCAAAAAGCAATTTACCCTTAAAGGGGAGAGTGCCTAACTGAGACTTGGAAGAGGAGTCCGCTACCCAGTTACGCAGCAAGAGGAGCCGTCTGGCGGAGACCGTAGACCTGGCTGCACCCGGAGATCATAAAGGGCATGAGCTCCATATGCAATCGCACCTTCGAGCCGCTCCGCTTGTTCGGCCTCTGCAGACGGGAGGTCCTGGATGCTGAGTAGTTGCTGAACCCACCTGAGGCTTGCCCGCTGCACGAGACTGCTACAAACCGTCACCCGGACACCTAAAGCCAGCACCTCAAAGATCCTTTTGAGATGTACTTCCAACTTGTGATCTTGAAGAACCTTTAAGGCTGTGGCCCCTACAACTGGGATGGTGGTGCGTTTGGTGACAGCCGACACCGAAACATCAACCTTGGGGACTTTGAGCATTTCAAGAGCTGGGATGGGGAGGGGATATAACTTATCCATTGCCCTGCCCACGCGGAGACCAGACTCGGGAGACTTCCATTCCCTGAGCAGAAGCTGCATAAGAATAGGATGGAAGGGAAAAGTACAGGGCAGAGCCCTCAGACTCACCAGGACTAGGTCAACGGTATGGGAGGTGGAGGCAGTGGCGGGCTCTTCCGTGGGCACATCGATTCCTAGTTCACCCAGAACAAAGGGAATAAGCAGGTTCAGCTCTTCCCATTTGAACAACCTCAAAACCCTTGGGTCATCTCCCTCCGGGCAAGCAGAGCCCATCTCCATTCACAGGATGATTATCAAGCAAAAGATCCGGGTCGGCATCTGGATCGGGCAACGGAGTGGGAGGAGGAGGAGGGTCAGGTGGGTCCGACCCACCAGGTACAGTCCTGACCCTAGTAGTACCCTGCGAGTCTGGGATGCCAGAGCCCTGGCTAACAACCAAACGAGGGATTTTTGGCGGTGTGGGGGCCCGGAGTGGGATCCTCCTACACTTCCAAGCTTGCTAAAAAGGACTTATGTAAAAGGAGCTCAAATTCTGGTGAAAAAGGAGGATGTGCTCTGCTGGGCCCCGGGGGGGGGGGGGGGGGGGGGGGGGGGGGGGGGGAGGGGCCCCTCGAGGAGGGTCAGAATCAGCATCAGGAGAGCCCATAGGGCTTAAGTCAGGCAGCAAACAACAAAAATCAGGCTCCCCTCCCCCCTGAGGGTCTGAGTCTGCTGCGAGGTCAGGGCACAAAATGGCCACCATTCCTGCGTTTTTTTTGTGTGGAGGACGGCCCGGACGCATGCTTGCCGAGCTGACTCGGGTCGTCGATTTCAAAAGAGCCACAGAGGGTCCTTCCCCTCCGGGCAAGCAGAGCGAGCAGAGCCCATCGCGGGAGAGCCATGAGGCAGGCTCCCCGCAGGCATGACAAAACGCAGACCTCGGCATTGGTAAATCAGCTGTGAGTGAACCAGCCTGACTGCAGTGAAGTGGGGAAGCCGACTGAATGGCTTCGAGCCGCTGCTTTCCCTGCCAGACGGCCCAGAGCCGTGAAGAACTGCCTTTTTCCAACTTTTATACTGAAATTAAAAAATTCACCTCTGTCTGTCTCTTTTTTTTTTTTTTTTTTTTGAGAAACAGCTAAATAGGCTGAAGGATTTGGGCCACAGCAGAGGAATTATAACATCTCTGCAAAGGACCTGAGGAATAGTCACATCTCAGGGTCACCAGTGCAAAAGAGGAGGAATGACTGGACTACCAGTATCATCCCTAAGCAGGGAATTAGGCTACTGGGAAAGACACCTAGGCTGAATTACTCAAGGGGAAAAAAACCCCCTAGGACTCTACAAGAGCCTGGAGACAGAACTGTCTCCAGAGAAAAGAAAATTCACTGTTCCTGAATTTTTTTTGTTTGTTTTAGAAATACTTGCTTGACCTAGCGAAAAGAAAACAGAAGACTTCGCAAGAAGAAATAAAGAAATATCACTTAGGAGAGGGAACCGCAGGTTCGTCCGTCTGCATCTGCTGAAGCCAGAGAAATACTGAGGGGTGCAGGGTGAGTACTGTCCTTATATAGGATACTCTTTCAGTTTTTCTCTGGCTCCATCTGCTGGACAGGAGGCTCAACCCACTGTCTGGACTGATCCGGGTACGTACAGGGAACTGGGTATGAGCCTAAGCCAAGGGTCATAACCCCCTGCTCACCCGCCCACCTCAAACCAGGGGGGATGGCCCCACCAGGTACCTAACAACCCCCTGGGAGAACTTCCTTTGTTGCTGGGGGGTTTTTTTCCCCAGTATTCCAGATTGCAGGTTTTACACCTCTGCTATCTGCTGGAAACAGAGAAATACTGGGGGACTGCAGGTGGCACACTAAGTTAAATAGCAGTGTCAGTAAAGCTTTTCTTCTCTGTCTCCATCTGCTGGCAGGGAGACAAAACCCAGGAGTCTGGATTGATCTGGGGTATGAACAGGAAAGGTGTAGTTTATTATAGCAACAGTGTGACTTAAACAAACTTTATAAGCCATCAAAACCTTACTATCAGACTTCTTGAGTACAGACTGCCCCCAACAACTATTTACATATGCTGAAGATCACATTGGTTCTTGTATGGCCCTTCCCTCTTCTCCAGCCTCATTCTCATTTACTGAACAAAAGGGAAGGTTTGGTTCTGTCTTTCAGTGACCTGCTGCTTCTGCTAACTTTCGGGGAAGCCCTGCTTCACATACGGCAGAGAGATCCATCTTTCTTCTCAGCCCAATGCTATATACACACATTGTGCTGCTAGCATAGCCAGCCAACCCCAGTCAGTAAATTAATCACTTACATGTTTCCAAGGGCCACCTCTCCCAGTAAGAGTAAGCCCATAGGGTTACCAGTGAACGCGTGGCAATAGTTGGCACTTTTGGAGACCATGTCTGCAAAATAGATCCCTTTACCAAACATGTACCCAGTCTGGGGAGGGAGACAAGAAGATAAAGGATGTTTAATCTCAGTCTGAAAGTTCTTTATTTTCACATTAGCAGTGATTTTGACTGTACTTATATCAGAAGTCCTTCCCAGGTAATTATAACACAATAAAGGGGGCTTCATTAGCGAGTGCCATTAGAAGGATTTGATTTTAAGTTCGGCATTATTGGATTAACCCAGGTATCGATCTACTGAGAAAAAAATAAAGCACACAGGGTTGTGTATTGCCCAGTGATGAGACAGCCAATTCTAAGACCTCTGGTTAATGTACAGCAAGAAAGGTCAGTTGAAGCATCTTGTACATGCTACACTGATGGCCAAATGTTGTACATGATCACTAGTGAAAAAGAAGCTCCACCTCAGTGACAAGTCAGCAGCAGGTGGAAGAGACTGTGGCTTTCAGGATGTATCCCAGAAGCTGATGAGATTCAAACATATCCTAAAACTGAGGTTCTAAGCTCCAGTCCTCGAGAGCCGCCAGCAGGCTTTCAGGGGACACATAATGAATACAGATAATATTCCTACATATCCTTGCTTCAGGAACATCAGACCCGCTGGCAGTCTCCGAGCATCCCTCTTCTAGCGCAGCGTTTCTCAAACTTGTCAGATCATGCTCCCATTTTATTTCTTTGTAATGTTTTCAGCTGCCTTCCCCCCTCGTCCCTCCAACAAAGAAGTGATAAAATTGTTCTGTGAATTCAGAGGGGGTGGAAATAGCTAACGTACTGCAATTAGTTACATCAAATCGAACCTCGTTCCCTCCCCCCTCCCAGTTTCATAAACACTATCCCAAAAGGTGGTCCCATTTAGGCGTGTGTAGGGTACAATTTCTGCTTACCACGGGAGCTTCAGGCGGGGCAATGCGGAGGCCCTGCGACAGGATACCTGCAAAGTTGGTGGTGCGAGAGCCGTGCCAGAGCAGCTGGCGATTGTGCAGCTCCTGGAATGGTCTGAAGCGCTGACGCTCTCCTTCACGCTCTATCTTGAAGATCTGGTTAATGGTGGGGGTGGGGGGCAAGGAAAGAAAAATTTTAAAAAATCTTCAGTCCTGACAAAGATCCCTGGATAGGGATTAAAAATGTTTTTCCCCCAAAGCTTTATATTTTTGAGCACTTAATATCTGCACCAGATGGTGCATATAGAGATATTACTACTTATTTATTTATTTTATTTAATTCTTTTATATACAGACATTCATGAAATTATCATATCATATTGGTTTACAAGGAACCGGGGTATTATAACATTAGCGGTAACGAGAAGAAAAAAAGAAAAAGTTACAAAAAACAAGGTGTCATGGTAACTTGGGAAACTGAGAGAGCAGACAGCAGAAGTTTAAACCATTATAAGCTTAACAAGTACTGTATGTGCCAAGAATCACATATCGCGTACTCTATACAACAATACAAAAATAAATATATAAATAAAATAGAACCTCTATACAAGAAATCAAGGGTGACCACGGAGCAGAGCCGTGGCAGTACTGGAGGAGGATTAACAAAATGGATAGGGTTATGACTTTCCAGTCCCAGGGGCATGGGGGAGAGTATCAAGTTATGAGAAGGCTTGATGGAACAGCCAGATCTTGAGTTTTTTTCTAAAGGTCAACAGGCAGGGTTCCTGTCTGAGGTCTGGAGGCATGGTATTCCAGATGGATGGCCCCGCTGTGGAGAAGGCGTGTTCCCTGGTGGATTTACGAAGGGTGGATTTGGAAGTGGGGGCATGGAGGGTTCCTTTATAGACCTCTCTTATAGGTCTTTTGGAAGTGTGTAAACGTAACGGGATATGTAGGTCGAATGAGTGCTGATTGTGTATTGTCTTGTGAATAATGGTGAGGGACTTATGCAGGATTCTGAAGCTTATAGGGAGCCAGTGGAGATTCATGAGAATGGGCATGATGTGGTCTCCTCGGTTGGAATTTGTCAGAATTCTGGCGGCAGCATTCTGAAGCATATGAAAGGGTTTGGTGGTAGAAGCGGGAGTCCCAGCAGGAGGGCATTACAGTAGTCTATCTTGGAAAATAGGGTAGCCTGGAGGACCGCCCTAAAGTCGTGGAAGTGGAGGAGTGGTTTAAGTTTTTTTAGAATTTGTAATTTGTGGAAACAGTCCTTGGTTGTGTTATTGACAAATTTCGTTAAGTTCAGACGGTTGTCTAGAATCACTCCAAGATCTCTCGTTTGAGTCACCATGGTGGAGGAGGAGGTCTGCTGCGAAAGGTCGTTGTGCTCTGGGAAAATGAGGAGGAGTTCAGTCTTAGCTGAGTTAAGGACCAGATTTAGGCTGGAGAGGAGGAGGTTAATACAGTGCAGGCAGCTGTCCCAGAACTTGAGAGTTTTGGGTAGGGATTCTGTTATGGGGATCAAAATCTGCACGTCATCAGCGTATAGGAAATGCTTTAATTTCAAATTTGCTAGCAGCTGGCAGAGGGGCAGTAAGTAGATATTAAAGAGGGTGGGGGAGAGGGACGAGCCTTGAGGTACTCCTAAGGTGGATTTGATGCTGGGGGATTCTTTGTTGTTTATTCTGACTTTATAGTGTCTGTTACTGAGGAATGACTCAAACCACTGAGGACTGTTCCAGAGATACCAATGTCTGATAGGCGATTTAGTAGGACAGTGTGGTTCACTGTATCGAAGGCGGACGATATATCAAGTAGAACTAGTAGGTATGACTTTCCTTTGTCTAGGCCCATAACGAGGTAATCTGTGAGAGAGATTAGGAGGGATTCAGTGTTTAAAGATTTATGGAAACCAAATTGAGTCTGATAGAGAATTTTGTGATTGTCCAGGTGGTCGGAGAGTTGGGAATTGACCAGTCTCTCCATAATTTCTGTGATGAACGGCAAGTTGGAAATGGGACGGAAGTTGGAGAGGTCTCCTGGATTTAGGTTAGGTTTTTCAGTAGGGGTTTAAGGGTGGCGAGTTTTAGAGCGTCGAGGACGATTCCTTGCGATAAGGAGCAGTTAATAATTTCCGCCAGTGGCTTGGATATAGTGTCCGGAATAGATATAAGAAGTTTTGTCGGGATGTGGTCTGAAGGGTGGGTGGAGGGTTTCATTTTCTTAAGAATGGACTCGATCTCCAGTGAAGATGCAGTTTCGAAGGAGTCGAAGCTGGCTCCCGAGTAAGACGAGGTGGCGAATGGGGGGTGGGTGGGAGAGAGTAGTGTTGGGAGAGAGAAGTGTTAAGAGGTTGGAGATCTTTTTCTGAAAGAAGGCTGCGAGTTCATTGGACTTACTTTGGGCTTGGCTGTCGGGGATGGCCAGGGCAGATATTTTCGTGAGTTCTGACACACAAGAAAACAGAGCCTTGGCATCGAATTGGAAGTCATGGATTCTGCGGGCATAGAAGACTCTTTTTGTTCGTAGAATGGAGCTCCTATAGCAGTGAAGGGAGGCTTTGTAGGCGGTCAGAGTGTTGGGGCAAGGGTCTTTGCGCCATTTGCATTCTTTGTGTCTAAGTTCTCGTTTTTGTTTCTGTAATTCTGGAGAGAACCACGGTTGTTTTTTCTTAAGGGCTGGGTTGATACTTTTGCCGACAGGGGGCATATTTTGTTGGCTATCGAGTTTGTGATATTGTATCAGGAGGAGAGGGCTGAATTGGGGTTGGAGACGTCTAGGTTATGGAGTTCTTCGGAGAGATGGGTGTTGAGATCATCCAATGAGCATGATTTCCTGAAGTGGATGGTAGTTTGGGGGGGGAGGTCTTTCTTTCACTGAGAGGATAGTAGATATCATTATGTGGTCAGACCAGGGTACTGGGGTGCAGTCCGGGGAAGTTGTGAGTGTGAGGCCAGAGTTTATGAAGATAAGGTCTAGGGTATGGCCCGCTTTATGGGTGGGTTTGATAATGATTTGCTTGAAACCCATGGCCCTGAGGGAGGTCAGGATGGCTTCGCAGTTGGGGGATGGCGGTGTCGCGTCCACGTGGATGTTAAAGTCCCCCATGATCATAGCTGGGGAGTCAGTGTTTATGTATTTCGCAATGGATTCTATGAGAGGGGAGGCATCCGTGTCTAGTAACCCAGGAGGAGAATAAATGAACATGATTTGTAACTGATTGGATTTGAAGAGACCTATTTCTAATTTCGAGGTGGTCTTCACAGACTGAGGACTTAGTCTAAACTCTTTTTTGGCAGCTAGTAGAAGGCCGCCTCCTCTTTTTTTTGTTTGGGGAGTGAAAAAATGTCGTAAAGTTGTAGCGGTAGTTGGTTTATCAGGGCTATGTCCGTGTGTTTGAGCCAGGTTTCCGCGATAGCACAAATGTCTGGCTTGGTGTCAAGTAGGTAATCGTTGAGGATGTGTGTTTTTTTTGTGAGGGACTGTGCATTGAACAGTGTTAGAGTGAAGAGCGTGAGTCCCAGAAGTTGAGTAAGGGGCGAAATCATAATGGGGATGAGAATTCTTGTGGGGTGGGTCTGTGTGTGGGTGTTTTTTTGGGAATGCGGTCAAGGTGATTCATGATGGGGATAGGGTAGATTTGCATCTTGCCGCTATTGTTAGTGGAGCTGGAGCTGCTCCGGGATAGAGGCGATCCACGGCGGAGGCACTGTGAGAGGGAAGGGGGGGTGAGCGCCTGAAGAAGGGCCCAGGGACACAGACGCCAAGGATGGAGGGCAAGGCGGTGTAGTTCCTTTAGAGACGTTTCTTGGGCGGAGAAGTGCAGTGTGTCAGAGAACTTGAATCAGAAAGACTGGTGTGGTGGGCTGAAGCAGAAGGTATCAAGAGGAAGCTGGTTACCCTAGTAGTCTGAATTACAGAGGGAGGGCATTGCAAAGGAGAAATTATCTGAATTACAATATGAGCAGCAATACAGTGGGCACATAAATCAGAGCTGCAGTATGGGAGGCGGAAAAATTGTACAGTAGTGTGAAAATTTGTACAGTAGTGTGAATTACCTTAGGAACTGCAAGGTATACAAACACGCTGGAGAGAAGTTGCAGTAGAGGTGCTGAGATCTAGGGGAGCAGTGTGAGCACCAGAGTCAGGAGGCACAGAGGAGCAGTTAGCAGTCACAAACAATGGGTTAGTTAGAGGCAGTTAGCGATCCCAATGAAGACTGAGTTAAGGAGGTGCACTCGGAGCACACGAAGGGGCACAGAAAGGGGCAGGCTCCTTTGTTGCGCTCCTTCGTGCGCACGACACCGGTGTCTGGCGTGGTCCCTTTAAAGGGCTCAGTGAGGTCGCGTTCTGCGTCAGTGGGCGGGGCTTACCGCCGTTCGGGTGTGCCGGTGTTTGGCCGTCCGGTAGGTCCCTGGGGTTAGTCCGCACTCGGAGCGGGGAGATCCGCGAGGTGCTGGGAGAGCCCTAACCCCGATGGGTTCGCGCGGGCTAGCTGGGGAGGCCAAAATGGAAAGGATAATTTCCTTTCCTCTAAGGAAGGCAGGCCAATCCACACCAGTCGGTTATGCACTTCTACCAGCAGATGGAGTAAAGCTGACTCGTTGACATATAGCCCTGCCCTGACATCAGCCCGCCAGTATTCTCTGGAAAAGCCAAACTGATTATACTAAAACATGACTATTAACAGTCAACCACTCATGCTTCCACCAATCAAGAACACTGAGCTCAGCCAAAAGAATTAACATGCACTAATCTTAGGGGTTGGTTATGTCACATACCAGTCATTCAAACGAATGAATAGAAATAACACTCTGTCGTCTGCATAGAAGGCACGAACAAAAAGCAATTAGGCAACTCAGGGGCAGGCTGTGGATTGGCCTGCCTTCCTTAGAGGAAAGGAAATGATCAGGTAAGTAGTAATTTCTCATTCCTCTGCACTCCACCACACCAATTCACACCAGTGGGATGTACCAAAACTACTCCCAAAAAGGGTGGGAAGCTGCCTGCGGTCCTGTCAACACTGCACGTCCAAGCAACAATGCTTGGAGAAAGTGTGTAAGGAGGACAGTGTTGCTGCTTGGCAAATCTCGACAGGAGACAATAATCGAAGCTCTGCCCATGATACTGCCAGAAGGTGCCCTAACCTAACTAGGCAAAGGGACATTGGCAATCACATAGGCGGCAGTGCCCAACGAGCTATAGCTGCCCGCATCGCTGGTTCATCTTGCTTACCTCCACACCATGGAGCACATATAGATGATCAGATTTTCTGAAAGATTTAGTAATCTTTAAAGTACCACATCAGACCCTGCTTAACATCCAAGGCATGTAACAGAGGATTATCATGCTCCTCTCTATCCCTGTCCAGGTGAGCAGGGAAATAGACTGATCCAAATAAAACTCCGAAACGACTTTTGGCCAAAAAGGAAGGTACAGTCTTAAGCTGTACCATCCCCAGAGTCATTCATAGAAACGACTCATGGCAAGGAGGAGCTTGCAGCTCGGAGACCCAGCGTGCTGAACAGACCACTACCAGAAAAACCGCTCTCAAGATGAGCAGGCACAAAGATAGACCACACAGTGGCTGAAATTTAGGACCCGCCAAAAAACTCAAGACCAGATAAAGGTCCCAAAGAGGTACTGATAGCCACAAGGGAGGACGTAAATATTTAATTCATTTTTTAAACTTGACTTCACATCCAGATGTGTCCAATGTTCCACGACTGACTCAGACTCTAGAACAGTGATGGCGAACTCCAGTCCTCGAGTGCCACAAATAGGCCAGGTTTTCAGGACATCCACAATGAATATGCATGAGCTAGATTTGCATACAATGGAGGCAGTGCACGCAAATTTATCTCATGCATATTCAATGTGGATATCCTGAAAACCTGATCTGTTTGTGGCACTTGAGGACTGGAGTTCACCATCATTGTCCTAGAACAAGCAAGAGCTGCTACTTGCACCTTCAGAGTGTTAAGGGCCAAGCCTTTAAGGGAGCTGTCCTATATAAATTCCAGTTATCAGTGGAATTTCAAGCTTGAGAGAATGAGAGCCTTGCTCTTTACACCAGCTCTCGAACACTCTCCAAACATAAGCTATAGATGCAGAAAATTTCCTGGCTTGGAGCAAAGTGGAAATCCCTGCAGAAGAATAAGAATAACCAAGCTCCAGTAACCGGGCCCTCTCAAGAGACAAACCATAAGACAAAAAAACGACCTGATCATCGTGCAGGATGGACCCCTGATGCATGAGATCCTCCCTGAGTGGCAGCCTGAGAGGACTGTCCACCAGTAGTCTCTGAAGACTCTGAAGATCGGCTTACCATGGCAGAAGTACAGTTCTAGTCTGACTTGCAATCTTGCGAATAAGCCCGTTTATACTCAACCATGGTGGGAAGGCATACAATACCCAGCTCTGCGGCCAGACCTGAAAGAGGACATCGAAACCCAACACTCTCAGATCCCTTCTACGACTGAAGAACCCTGGTACCTACTCGTTGCTTGAGTTCACCAGCAATCCAGATATGGACGATCCCAGCATGCCACTAGGAGTTGAAAGGCTTGGATGCCAACTCTAACTCTCCTGGGTCCAAGCCCTGCCCGTCGAGGAAGTTGGCCCGTACATTGCCTTTCCTGGCAATGTGGGAGACTAATATATCTTGGAGATATTGTTCTGCTCACACTATGAGCACAGCTACCTCCACCGACATCTGTTGGCGTCTGGTGCCATCTCGATGCTTGATGTAGGCCACCGATGTGGCATTGTCCGACATTATGCTTACTAGATGAGCTTCCAGCCACTTGACACACTTCTAACCCAAACTATGTAATTCAGTCCTTGTTGGTTGTCTGTATATAGATCCCCTTTTCTTCATTCCCCCTGCCGTTGAAGCAGAGAGCTATTCTGGATATGCGTGAAGTATCAGACTTTCTCCCCTGCCGTTGAAGCAGAGAGCTATTCTGGATATGCGTGAAGTATCAGACTTTCTCCCCTGCCGTTGAAGCAGAGAGCTATCCTGGATATGCGTGAAGTATAAGTCTTTCTCCCCTGCCGTTGAAGCAGACAGCTATGCTGGATATGCGTGAAGTATCAGTCTTACTCCCCTGCCATTGAAGCAGAGAGCTATGCTGGATATACATTGAAAGTGAAGTATCAGGCTTATTTGGTTTGGGGTAGTAACTGCCGTAAAAAGCAAGCTACTCCCTGCAATTTTGTGAATGCAAATCTTTTTTTCCACATTCATTCATGTCCTCTAGACTTTATGGATCCACATTGTTTATCCCACGCCCCTTTGAAGTCTTTCACACTTCTGGTCTTCACCACTTCCTCCGGAAGGGCATTCCAGGCATCCACCACCCTCTCCGTGAAGAAATACTTCCTGACATTTGTTCTGAGTCTTCCTCCCTGGAGCTTCAAATCGTGACCCCTGGTTCTGCTGATTTTTTTCCGACGGAAAAGGTTTGTCGTTGTCTTTGGATCATTAAAACCTTTCAAGTATCTGAAAGTCTGTATCATATTACCTCTGCTCCTTCTTTCCTCTAAATATGTACATCCTGGAGTATCCCACTCTCTAAATAACAAATCCGTTACTGAGAGGTGAAAGGAAAGGTCTTTGTCAGACCATGGAGACCGACCATGACTGAATCGATGGAGCCCATGTGGGAATTTTCCGGAGGGACCTCAATCCCAAACACCTCCAAGAGTTGCTTACCTGTAACAGGTGTTCTCACAGGACAGCAGGATGTTAGTCCTCACATATGGGTGACATCATCAGGATGGAGCCCAATCATGGAACACTTTTGTCAGTTTCTAGAACTTTGTCTGGCACCTACAGGGCATGCCCAGCATGGTACAAACCCTGCATCTAGCAGGGGTCTCCCTTCAGTCTCATGTATAGTAAAAAGTATGTGCGAAAAATAAAATAAATCGCAAGCGTACCCAACTCCGCGGGGTGGCGGGTGGGTTTCATGAGGACTAACATCCTGCTGTCCTGTGAGAACACCTGTTACAGGTAAGCAACTCTGCTTTCTCACAGGACATCAGGCTGGTAGTCCTCACGTATATGGGTGAATAGCGAGCTGAGGATGCCCGAGCAATGTACCAAAAGCACCCAAAGACATGCAACAGAGGTGATTTTGGATAACGGACAGCCTGAAATTCCCAGCAGGATGTTGGAAGGAAGTTGGGTATTAAGCTGAGAATAAACTACGCAGAACAGACTGGCCAAAGATAGAATCTTGTGTGCCAGCTTTGTCCAGGCAATAATGGGCTGCAAAGGTATGGAGAGAACTCCAAGTAGCAGCTCTGCAGATGTCAGCAAGAGGTACAGACCGAAGATGTACTACCGACGTTGCCATTGCTCTAATGGAGTGCGCTTTAACGCGTCCCTGGAGCGGAAGGCCTGCTTGCTGGTAGCAGAAGGAAATACAGTCCACCAGCGAGGAGGACAGGGTCTGCTTTCCCACCGAGATTCCCAGTTTAATTTTATCAAAGGAGACAAATAGCTGGGTGGACTTCCTATGGCCTGCAGTGCGTTCCAAATAAAAGGCTAGCGCACGCTTGCAGTCTAAGGAATGCAGAGCCCGTTCACCTGGATGTGAGTGGGGTTTTGGAAAGAAAGTAGGCAAAACAATAGATTGATTTAAATGGAACTCAGAGACTACTTTCGGCAGAAATTTAGGATGAGTGCGAAGGGTCACCCGATCATGAAGAAATTTTGTGTAAGGGGGGTAAGTAACCAGTGCCTGCAGCTCACTGATTCTGCGAGCAGAGGTCAAAGCAAGAAGGAAGAGCACCTTCCACGTGAGATACCGTAACTCGCAGGAATGCAGAGACTCAAACGGAGGTTTCATGAGTCGCGCCAAAACCACATTAGGATCCCAAGCAGGGGCCGGGGGACGGAGAGGGGGCTTGAGGTGAAACAAGCCCTTCATAAAGCGCACTACCAAGGGTTGTGTCGAAATAGAGACATCCCCTGTACCCTTATGGAAGGTGGCCACCGCACTGACATGTACTCTAATGGAGGTCGTTTGTAGACCCGACTCCGAGAGGTGCCAGAGGTAGTCTAAAAACTTCGTAGTGGGGCAGGTAAAGGGATCTAACTCCTTTGAAATGCACCATAATGAAAATCTTTTCCATTTAGAATGATAAGATTTTCTAGTAGAAGGCTTTCATGAAGCTATCAGGACCTGGGATACCGAGTCCGAGAGATTGAGAGGCCACAAGATTAGCCTTTCAACATCCAAGCTGTCAGCAACAAGGCCTGAAGGTTGGGATGGCGCAGTTGTCCGTTCTTCTGAGATCTGTGCCCAGGCAAATTTGTGGACGGATCCGTGCCCAGGCGAATTTGTGGACGGACTGAGAGGTCACGAAGGATGGGAAACCAAACCTGACGCGGCCAGTAGGGGGCTATGAGAATCATGAGGCCCCTGTCTCGGCGTAGCTTCACGAGAGTCTTGCTGATGAGAGGAAGTGGGGGGTAGGCATACAGGAGACCTGTTTCCCAAGAGAGGGCGAAGGCTTCCCTCGGTGGAGTTTTGTGACTGCGATGTAGGGAGCAGAAGTTCTCCACCTTGCGATTGTGAAGCGACGCAAAGAGGTCGATGCTTGGATACCCCCATTTCTGAAATATCTGATCCGCTACCGCGGGGTTTAGGGACCACTCGTGGGGCTGAAATACACGACTGAGTTTGTCCGCTAGAACATTGTCCACGCCTGCCAGGTAGGTTGCTCTCAGTAGCATGGAATGAGAGAGCGCTAAAGCTCAAATTTGCGCTACTTCCTGACATAGGAGGTAGGAACCGGTCCCCCCCTGCTTGTTGATGTACCACATCGCTACTTGATTGTCTGTTTGGATTAGGATTGTTTTGTTGCATAAGCAATCCTGGAAGGATAGAAGGGCATTCTGTTCACCCTGAGTTCCAGAAAGTTTATCTGATGTTGCGCTTCTGCTGCAGACCAGGTTCCCTGAGTTTGCAGGTGGTTGACATGTGCTCCCCAACCTAGAGTGGAAGCATCGGTTGTCATAATGACCTGAGGTTCTACAGCCTGAAATGGTAGCCCTTTGAGCAGGTGGGACTCTTGGATCCACCAAGCTAGTGATAGACGAAGCTGCCTGGTGACATGGACAATGTTGGACATTGAATGGTGGGGCCTGGGACCACTGGGATTTTAATGTCCACTGCGTTACTAGCATGGCAAGTCGAGCCATTAGGATAACATGGACCGAGGACGCCATATGTCCCAACAAGACGAGGACATGACGAGCAGTCGTGGTTCGGTGAGACTGTACAGTGCGTGCAAGCACTGCCAGCGTATGAGCTCGGTCCCTGGGAAGGAAAGCTTTTGCTTGGATGGTGTCGAGATCTGCTCCAATAAAGGAGAGTGATTGAGACGGTATCAGATTGGACTGTCTGATAATTGATTAGAAATCCCAAGGATAGTAGGAGCCACTCGGTAAGATGGAGGGAGTGAAGACTCACCTCTGGAGATTGAGCACTCAGTAACCAGTCATCCAGGTAGGGATAGACGCGAGTGCCTAGTTTTCTTAAGCATGCGGCTACTACTGCCAGGCATTTAATGAAGACACGAGGGACCGATGCCAGGCTGAATGGAAGTACTTGGTACTGGAAGTATTGGTTTCCGACGAGGAACCGGAGGTACTTTCTGTGAGACGGGGTAATTGCTATGTGCATGTAGGCGTCTTTTAGATCTAGAGAGCAAAGCCAATCCCCCCTTTGGAGAAGAGGGAGTAAAGAGCCTAAGCTTACCATCCTGAATTTCTCCTTTCGAAGATGTTTGTTTAGGGCACGAAGGTCCAATATGGGGCAAATGCCTCCTGTCTTTTTCGGTATTGAGAAATATTGGGAGTAGAAGCCCTGTCCCCTTTATGAGGGAGGAACTGGTTCTATGGCGTTAAGACTGCAGGAGGGCAGCAACTTCCCCCTGCATGAGTTGAGAGTGGTTGGAGGAAGTCCACCCTGCTGGGGTGGAGAGTCCAACGGTACGGAAAGAAAGTTTAGATGGTAACCTTGAGCTACGACCGACTGGACCCACTGGTCTATGGTGACTTTGAGCCACATGGTGGTGAAGTGGCAGAGTCTGCCGCTGACTGGCAGGGATGGCAGCGGGGGATGATGACAATCGCTCTCTAGTAGGGAGTCAAAACCCTGAAGCAGGACCAGGTACAGCAGGTGGCTGCATCTTCTGAGGCCTAGGCTGTCTAGGCGGAGCCTTTTGGTAAGGTCTAGAAGGACGAGACCGAGCTGGTGGAGGATAGTATCATATAAGAACATGCCATACTGGGTCAGACCAAGTGTCCATCAAGCCCAGCATCCTGTTTCCAACAGTGGCCAATCCAGGCCATAAAAACCTGGCAAGTACCCAAAAACTAAGTCTATTCCATGTTACCGTTGCTAGTAATAGCAGTGGTTATCTAAGTCAACTTAATTAAAAGCAGGTAATGGACTTCTTCTCCAAGAACTTATCCAATCCTTTTTTAAACTGCACTAACCACATCTTCTGGCAACAAATTCCAGAGTTTAATTGTGCGTTGAGTGAAAAGAACTTTCTCCGATTAATTTTAAATGTGCCACATGCTAACTTCATGGAGTGCCCCCTAGACTTTCTATTATCCAAAAGAGTACTAAACCGATTCACATCTACCCGTTCTAGACCTCTCATGATTTTAAACACCTCTATCATATCCCCCCTCAGCCATCTCTTCTCCAAGCTGAAAGGTCCTAACCTCTTTAAGTCTTTCCTCATAGGGGAGCTGTTCCATTCCCCTTATCATTTTGGTAGCCTTTCTCTGTACCTTCTCCATCGCAACTATATCTTTTTTGAGATGCGGCGACCAGAATTGTACACAGTATTCAAGGTGCGGTCTCACCATGGAGTGATAGAGGCATTATGACATTTTCCGTTTTATTCACCATTCCCTTTCTAATAATTCCCAATATTCTGTTTGCTTTTTTGACTGCCGCAGCACACTGAACCGATGATTACAGTGTGTTATCCACTATGACGCCTAGATCTCTTTCTTGGGTAGTAGCACCTAATAGGGAACCTAATATTGTGTAACTATAGCATGGTTTATTTTTCCCTATATGCATCACCTTGCACTGGTAAGACTGTGGGTGGCACCTTAGGGTATAGGACAGAGTCAGTCAAAAATTCTCTGTCTCCATCTGCTGGTGGGGAGGCAAAACCCAGGAGTCTGGACTGATCCGGGTACGTACAGGGAAGAAGCCATCCTAACCCTAAACTGCCGCTAAATCTCTCTAACTTTTCTGCCCTTTTTTTTTTTTTTTTTTTAATATCTTCTCAGATTGCAGGATTTGAACCACCTTCCATCTGCTGGAGACAGAGAAATACTGATGGACTGCAGGTGGCACACCAGGTTAAGTGACAGCGTCAGTAAAACTTTCTCTGTCTACATTTGCTGGAAGGGAGGCAAAACCCAGGAGCCTGGACTGATCTGGATACATACAGGGAACAAGACATCTCTGTGAAAAAAGAAAAAAAATCTGAGCAGAGTCTCACCTATTCTAGAAGTGAGAAAGCCAATTCCGCATTGGAATCCTCCGACGTCTCATGATCAACAACCCCTTGAACAGTACCAGGGACAGCCTCCCTGTGGCATTTGACAAATGGGAGGCCAGAGTTTGCGTTCCCTACATAGGTTGCTTTGCTTTCACTGGACGCCCCTGCAAAAAGGTCTGCAGGCCCTGGAAACGTTCCACCCAGATGGAGGATGGATCTATAATCAGAGCACATAAGCCCAACATTTCTGTCTCAGGGAAGCTTCTGCCCTCGGGAACAAGGGAGGAGAAGAATTGACCGTTGCCTCACCTCCCACTCCACTCCCCTCGAAGCACCATAGGCTGAGGGGATGTCCCAACATGGGCAAAAGCTGTAGTAGTCAAATTGCTTTGAGTATATAGTGCTGACACCAACTGAGAGAGAGTGAGGACTAATTTGCTATCATCTGCTGGAGGCAGAGAAATACAGAGTGACTGCAGGTGGCACACTGGGTTATGTACAGTGTCAGTGAAACTTTCTCCGTCTCCATCTGCTGGAAGAGAGGCAAAACCCAGGAATCTGTACTGATTTGGGTATGTAGAGGGAAACCTTCCTGAGATGATCTGCTTGTAACTACCACTGCAACTGGACGCTCAGCTCCAATGACAAGTGGAGTCAACTTTATTTATTTTTTTTTAACTTCAAGCAACCCTCAGTAGGGAAATGTATGTCCACCATCTGCTGGAGATGGAAAATACTGGCGGGCTGTCAAGGCAGGGCTATATGTCCGTGATGGCATCAAGCCAGCTTTACTCAGTCTCCATCTGCTGGTAGAGTTGCATAACCCATTGCTGTGGATTTGCCTGCTTTAGTGCAGAGGAAAGCTTTATTTTCTGCCAATTAGTGGGAGGGAGCCTGGCTCACCACTGTTTCAGCAGGCTGTACCTAGATTCTGGTAACAATGAATTCTGGATTCTGAACTATCCTTTCAGCTACACCTTCAAAATTTTCAGACACATCAATTACCCAGCCCAAAGTGTTCCCTGTAAAATAGCAAAGCACACATTTAAAGGTTACAACTTACATCCACAATTTCCAAGTCATAGGTGTTGTGTGTCGCAGCATGCGTATTCTTGACATACTGCTCCAGGATCTTGGCTTCTTCTGAGTCTTTCTTGATGACCTGGGGAAGAAGAAAGGTGATCAGTGAGCTTCCTTGGCAAATGCTCTCTCTTAGGACTGGGTTTACAGCTCTGCTACATTCAGTATCACTCTGTGGGATGTAGCTACCACTTGGTCCTCACTACCAGCTGCCACTATTCTTAAAATTATCCTTAATACGAGACAATTGGGAAGCGATTGTGGGAGAGAAAATAGCATTGTAAAAAAACAAGCTAGTTTCAATGTTTGTTCCCCAAAGGGCTCACTGTTATGTTGCAACATATGTTTAGATCCAAGCAGATTCTGATTTAGCTTACCAAAGAGAGTGCTCACTCACACATGTGCCCACAACAGCGCAATCAGGGATGCCATCATCTTCCACCCTTCCCACAATTGCAACGTAACATCTCTGATGAGCTTGGAGTGGCAAGGAGCCTTCCCTCCTGGTAAACCAACACACACTTGGGTTCCCGAACACATTGTCCAACTGGGTGGACACTGGCACCTGTCAATCAAATGTTAACATGTGTTCCCCAAGAAACAACCTGCTGCAGGTCGCACACTGAATGGCGGAGGGGAGATGAATTGGTTTGCATCTTTGTGATCCACTCCACAGATCAGCTTTCCCAGCAGCAAGAGTGCTGTTCCTGGCAAGGCACGATAGCATGTCTTTGGTATGCTGTGAGGCCAAAAGCGTTCCCAGGATGACGAGCCTTACTTGTGCTCCAATGACCTGAAACAGCGTAGACTGGGCTGTGGAAAGGTTACTTTAACAATTTGGAAATAAGTTCTTAGGAAAATTTCTACATTTTTTGTTCTCTTTCTTCATACAGGATTGCAAGATCAAAGAAGAAATTCTGGTGTTGACCTGTCAGCATCAAGCCCCGAATCAGTAGAGCTGCCCTTCCACTTACCTTGATGTCGGTTTTGAGTTTTTCATAATTGATATCTATAGGGTTTTTCCCAGCATCCTCTCCTCCACTTTTCAGAAGACTATAGGCAACTTCAATGTCCAGCAGGTTGTCCAGCATCTGTACTTTGGCCTAAAGAAATGTGAAAATAAACCCACATCTGATCATCTCTCTCCTGCCTCTTGAAGTCTGTGCATGTTTATGGACTCTTTTTTTCAAGTCTAACAGATTTCAGGTTTTTTTTCCCCCCCATCCTCAGTTTCCTTTTTTATACAAACTTTATAAACATGGCTAGGAAAGGAAAATTGGTTCTTACATGCTAATTTTCATTCCTGAAGTACTATGGATCAGTCCAGACGAGTGGGTTTATGCATCCCTACCAGCAGCTGGAGGCAGAGAACAAAACTTTGAGGCACTGCTACATAATAGAGAGTGCCAACTGCAGTCCCTCAGTACTGAACCATACCCAAAGCCAAGATGTAAACCCCAATAAACTTTGGGCGAACAGAGACTTAAGTTGGAGCCCCCTGCAAATTAGGCCCCCTTGATTTAACCTCGAAACTAAAACTATGTACACTGCTTAATATTCCGAGTACATCATATGCCAGCTCTGTCAGCTCAGCCGTACCCAGAAGTGAGGAAATCTTTCGACAGATGGGGACAGGTCTCTGGACTGATCCATGGTACTTCAGGAACAAAAATTAGCAGGAAAGAATCAATTTTCCTTTCCTGTTCGTACCCTGGATCAGTCCAGACAAGTGGCATGTACCCAAGTCCCTTTATTTTGGGGGAGAACACGAAAGAACCATGCGCAAAATACTTTCCCCAAACATCGCCTTCGCTGGGGCTCACATATCCAAGCGGTAATGTTTGGTAAAGCAAATGTTGCTTACCTGATGTAACAGGTGTTCTCACAGGACAGCAGGATGTTAGTCCTCACAAATGGGTGACATCGAGGATGGAGCCCACCACGGAAAACTTCTGTCAAAGTTTAACAGAACTTTGACTGGCCCCTACTGGGCATGCCCAGCAAGGCACTGACCCTGCAGCCAGCAGGGGTCTCCCTTCAGTCTGATTTTCAAAGCTACAGGCAGTGCCTAAAAAAGTAAAAACTAAAACGAACCCAACACCGCGGGGTGGCGGGCGGGTTTCGTGAGGACTAACATCCTGCTGTCCTGTGAGAACACCTGTTACATCAGGTAAGCAACATTTGCTTTCTCACAGGACAAGCAGGATGGTTGTCCTCACAAATGGGTGAGTACCGAGCTGAGGATGTCCTGACCTGCACCAAATGTACCCAACGATGTGCAACAGGCACAACAACTGGGGTGGAATTTGGTAAAGGGCATCCGCACCCTACCGGGAAGGTGGAAGGGTGTTGGTACATCAAGTTGGAAAAAGGTTACGCAAGACAGATTGGCCGAAGATGGAGTCCTGTCTTCCAGCTTTGTCCTAACAATAGTGGGCTGCAAAGGTATGGAGAGAACTCCAGGTTGCAGCTTTACAGATGTCAGGAAGCGGCACCGATCGAAGGTGTGCTACTGAAGTCGCCATGGCCCTCACAGAGTGTGCTTTTACACGGTCTTGAAAAGGAATGCCAGCTTGCTGATAGCAAAAAGAAATGCAGTCCGCCAACCAGGAGGAAAGAGCCTGCTTACCCACAGGTTGTCCTAACTTGTTAGGATGGAAGGAGACAAACAATTGAGTGCCATTCCTGTGAGCAACTGTACGGTCTAGATAAAAAGCTAGAGCCCGTTTGCAGTCTAGGGTATGCAGAGTCTGTTCCCCGGAGTTGGAGTGGGGCCTGGGAAAAAAGATAGGTAGTATGATGGATTGATTAATATGAAACTCAGAAACTACCTTAGGTAAAAATTTAGGGTGAGTGCGGAGTACCGCCCTGTCTTGCAGGAGTTTAGTGTAAGGCGGATAGGTGACTAAGGCCTGTAACTCACTAACCCTGCGAGCTGAAGTAATGGCCAACAGGAATAATACTTTCCATGTGAGATACTTCAATTCACAGGAGTGCAGAGGTTCGAAGGGTGGTTTCATTAGACGACCAAGAACCAGATTAAGGTCCCAAGAGGGGGCCGGAGGACGTAAGGGTGGCTTCAGATGGAGCAAGCCTTTAAGAAAGCGTGTCACCAGGGGTTGTACTGAAATAGGGACACCCTCTATACCTTTATGGAAGGCGGCTACCGCACTGACATGCATCCTAATGGAAGAGGTCTTTAGACCGGATTCTGAAAGGTGCCATAAATAGTCCAAGAACTTAGAGATTGGACAGGAAAGGGGATCAAGGGACTGAGAAGTGCACCATGATGTATACCTTTTCCATTTATATGAATATGATCTTCTGGTGGAGGGCTTTCGTGAAGCTGTCAGGACACGAGAAACCGAATCTGAAAGGTTGAAAGGCTGAAGGACTAACCTTTCAACATCCATGCCGTCAGGGACAAGGCTTGGAGGTTGGGATGGAGGAGGCATCCGTCGTTTTGAGTGAGCAGATGCGGATCCGTTCCCAGAGGGCTGTGCTTGCGGATGGAGAGATCCTGGAGTATGGGAAACCACACTTGGCGTGGCCAGTGGGGTGCTATCAGGATCATGGTTCCTCCGTCCTGGCGAAGCTTCACGAGAGTCCTTGACAGAAGCGGAAGTGGAGGGAATGCATAAAGCAGACCTGTCGTCCACTTGAGGGAGAAGGCATCCCTGGGCCGAGAGTGCTGGCTGCGAATGAGAGAACAGTAATCGTCCACTTTGTGGTTCTGAGGGGACGCAAAGAGGTCTATGCGGGGAAAACCCCACTTGTGAAACAGAGAGGTCACTACTAGAGGATCGAGTGACCACTCGTGTGGTTTGAAGACACGGCTCAGCTGGTCTGCCAATACATTGTCTACTCCCGGTAAGTAAGTGGCCCTGAGGTACATGGAATGGGAGAGGGCTTCTGCCCAAATCTGCGCAGCTTCCTGACACAGAAGGAAGGAGCCTGTGCCTCCCTGCTTGTTTATGTACCACATGGCCACCTGGTTGTCTGTCTGAATTAAGATAATCTGACTCGATAGATGATCTTTGAAAGTTCTGAGCGCGTAGCGGATTGCTCGAAGTTCCAAGAAATTTATCTGGTGATCGGCTTCCTCTGGTGATCATAACCCTTGGGTTTGTAAGTCGTCCACATGGGCCCCCCAGCCGATATGGGAAGCATCGGTGGTGAGGATTACCTGTGGATCTGGTTGGAGAAAGGGTAAGCCCTGAAGGAGGTTGACTTGAGTCGTCCACCAGGTTAAAGAGAGGCGTAGCGCTTGTGTAACTGTGACGATGGAGGACAGAGGCTGAAGAGCCTGACTCCATTGGTGTCGCAGAGTCCATTGTGTTACTCTCATGGCTAGTCGGGTCAAGGGAGTGACTTGAACCGAGGATGCCATGTGTCCTAGGAGGATGAGGAATTGGCGAGCTGTGGCAGTGTGTTAAGACTGGAGCTGGCGAGCTAAGGACATGAGAGTTTGGACTCGTTGAAGTGGAAGGTAGGCTTTTGCCTGTAAGGTGTCCAAGTCTGCTCCAATGAAGGATAAGGTCTGAGATGGGACCAAGCAAGATTTCTCGTAATTGACAAGAAACCCTAAGGAGAGGAGTGTGTGAATTGTCAACTTTAGGGAGGATTGTGCAATTTGAGGGGTGGAGGCCCTGATTAGCCAATCGTCCAGATAGGGGTAGACGTGGACACCTTCCTTCCTGAGAAATGCTGCTGCCACTACGAGACATTTGGTAAATACTCGTGGAGCAGACGCCAGCCCGAAAGGCAGTACCTGGTATTGATAATGGTCGTGGCCTATCAGAAAACGCAGATACTTGCGATGAGATTGTGTTATCGCAATGTGGGTATAAGCGTCCTTGAGGTC